>NW_022589736.1:10796802-11041631 GCF_004348235.1 Phoca vitulina | reverse complement strand
TTCTTCTTCTTCTTCTTCTTCTTCTTCTTCTTCTTCTTCTTCTTCTTCTTTCTTCTTCTTTCTTCTTCTTCTTCTTCTTTCTTCTTCCCCACTCCGTAAATCTAGCAAATTATTTTAACAACTTTCCTTGTATTGAACCTTTTGCACTTTCTCTCATGGATCTTCAGTAGAAGCTATCAGTTCTAGTTATTGTTTTAGACCCTCTTCTTTGAACTACCGGGTTTTCTGACTTGAGCTAGCAATTAATAGTATTATTGCCATTGCGTTCTTACTATTAATTTGCTTGATCTGTTTATTTTGCAGAATCTCTTAATCAATGATGCTTTTTGCAGACAGTGAGATCTAAAGTTTCTCTTGGCTAAAGGTAGGGTGTGGAGAGGGGTTACTCTACACTCTCAATCTTTTTTGTGTGTTAGTGGAGGGAATTCATCCTCTCCAAGCCACGTGGAAGGGGAGTTCTGTCCTCCAGGAGAGTTTCCCTGGTAGGATAAACCTTCTCTGAGATTTACTTACAGAGGGCAAAGCACAGCTTCCCCATGGACTGAAGAGATCTGATCTAGTTAACTGCCTGGGATTCTTAGTGAGTAGTATAACAGTTTGATCTTCAACTTAGTGTCTGTTAAACAGGTATGACATCTGTCTTTGGGTCTTGCATTCTGTCAATACTATAAACAGTGATGGACAACAAAACATTTCGCTCCACCCTGGCAATAAAACCTAAAGTTTGAATTACTTATTATGCTGAATTCTTTATTATCTGCTTAGTAAATTCTCAGTGTCTCAGATTCTTTAACTGTAAATGGGAATAATAGCAGTAACTACATCAGAGAGTTGTTGTGAGGATTTAACAAGCAATATATGTAAAGCACTTGGAACAGTTTCTTACTCCCCCAAATTGGATGTCTAACTGCAGATAGATATAATTGTATATATAAACTTGAAGTTGAATTTATTTCCTTGTGGTTATAGAATTGGAGTTGAACCTCTCCCTATATGTACCATTCTATGAAACATGCTCCAAGGTACTTATGTGTGTTAACTATTGTTATATAGCAAATAACTACAAAATTAGCAGTTTAAAACAATACACATCTATCATGTCACAGATTTTGTGGGTCAAAAGTCCAGGCACATCTTAATTGAGTCCTCTGTTTAGGACCTAACAGCGTTGCAAGGCGTTGTCTGGGCTGTCACATAGGAAGGCTTTACTGGGAAAGAATATACTTACAAGCTTACTAAAGCTGTTAGCAGAATTCATTTCCATGTGGTTGTAAGACTAAAGCCTGCTGCCAACTTCTAGAGACCACCCTCAGGCCCCTAGACGGTCAAATAGTCTTATAAAATGTAAATACAGAAATGACATCCCATTACCTTTGTGATATCCTATTGATGAAAAGCAAATCACAGGTCCCACCCACAATCAAGGCAACAGGATTATACATGGGTATTAATACTAGGTGGGGTCCGGAGGAGACACCCTCCATTCTGCCCACCACAGTATGACTTTATGAAATCTGCATACAATAGCAAGTGTTAAAGATTCTGTTAAATAATTTCATATAAGACAGTGTATGTGCTTTTCATTTTTTCTTTATAGAAAATAGATGTTCCGCACTGCGTGTCCAATTTTCTATATTATTTTTCATCTGACAAGACATCTTGAACATGCTCAGTGTCAACCAGTATTTTTGCATAATATTATCCTTTTCATGGGTGTGTTTTAGACCAGACTTTGCAAAGGCGGACTTGCATATTGGTTGAGAACCAATGGGATGGTTCCTGCAGAGCTTAGACAATCTTGTGGCCTTGTGTGTCACTTCATCTTCCTGAGACCTCTTCACCCTCTCTACAAATGTGAATAATAATAGTAACCACTGAATAGCATATTATGACACTGAAATAACATAATAACTGGAAATATAAGAGCTATCATTTCTCCATCGCATACTTATTCAATACATTTTCTTTAGCATTTAGACTTTTTCTACTTCATGTAATATGCAATAGTACAATAAAAATTCTATTTAAAAAGCATTGAACAATATCTCTAACTCCTGAAAATAAACAACTAAAAGTAGAATTTCTGCATGAAAAATGTACATAACTTTAAGTAACATACTGCAAAATTGCTTGCCAGAAAATAAATGCCAATTTTCACTCCCACCATCGTTGTGTAAAAACATCTTTATCCCACAACCTGACCAACACTGAGCATTACCATTTTCTAAGAAGAAGAAGGAGAAGAATTATTATTTTGTATACCAAAACATGGTACCACATTGCTTTAGTTGGGGTTTTTATATTATTTTGCTACCCATTTCCTTTTTCATGAATTATATTTTTGAACATTTTCCTCTGCACTCTTGTTTTTTAAATTAAAAGATATTAATTTCTTGATTCTGAAATACGTTCCAGTTTTCTTCCAGTTTGACTTTTAAATCTTGTCTTTAACATTCTCAAATGTCAAATCTATAAATATATAAATATGTGTTTTGTTTCTGGCTTTAGTTTGTTGTAGTTGTTTTTCCTTGAAATAATATAGTCACCTACTTTCATTTTAAAAATTTTGTTTTGTTGTTTTCAATTTTTCTAGGAATTATTTTAGCATATGCCTTAGGTAGGATTCTCTGGAAAAGCCTGGGACAGGGTTTTTTATTTGCAAGTGATTTATGGAAGATGGACTTGCAGGAAAAACCTGGAAGGGGGTGAGGGAAGCCAGGTAGAGAAGAGTTAGAAGGTAAACAGGGATGAGTTTCCAGAAGTCTCACCTCAGTGTCTTCCCTTGTGATTTTCTGGAACTTGAAAAGCACTGCAGAGCCCTTCCCACCTTGAGGCAAAGGACAGAGGTTTTGTAGACAACCCCTCCCAGGAGCCAGGCCCTGGGCAGTCACGCATAACTCAGAGGTACCTCCTAGTGGAGAGGTGGCTCCAGTCACCCAAAAACAAGCGTCTGGAGAAGTTTGCAGATAGGAGCCTTTGGTAGCTAGACCACCCTTCCATGGCAGATGGGCACACGAAACCAGTTAAAAGTGTCCTGTAGTAATGACGTTATTAAAATATTTAAATACTCTTTTTTTTATATTTTTTCATTTAAATTCAATTTAGTTCCCAGATAGTGTATTATTAGTTTCAGGGGTAGAATTTAGGAATTCATCAGTTGCATAGAACACCCAGTGCTCATTATATCATGTGCCCTCCTTCATGTCCATCACCCAGTTACCCCATCCCCCCACCCCTTTCCCCTCCAGCAACCCTCAGTTTGTTTCCTAGAGTCCAGAGTCTCTTATGGCTTGTATCCCTCTCTGCTTTTATCTATAACAATAAATTTAAAAAATAACCACAGTCTCATTTGCTAGGTTCAGGTCTTCTGGCTTCAACTGATATCCCTTGCAGCTCTCCTGCCTTAAGATTCAGTATGAACACATATTGGCTGAGTAGAGATAATTTAAATGATAGATAATAATATCCTCATCCCCTCTACTTTTCAGACACTGGCCTGATTTCCTGGAAAGACCTCTTGAATTCTCTCTTCCCTCAGTGAGATCTTTCTCAGCACAGTCCTCCATTCTTTGTGTAACTAGACTCTACCTAGACCCAACCACCTGTCTAGTAAATGTGCCGTAGACCAGAAAAAAATTCAGCGTAAGCTCGTGCTGAGACCCCTATGATGTACAGAGGTATTTGCTTTCTTCTTAATAGTAGACATTTTATTTTTAAAGAATTCAAATGGGTATGAATAAAAAAAAATCTCATGAAAGTGTATTGAAATATTAACTTTTTTTTCCTGCTTTGTTTTTCCTGTCTATGCTTCTTAACTTGGGGAAAATTTCATTTTTCAATGAAAGTTTTCACAGAATTAATTCTATCATGAGTGGTAGCAGTAGGGAATGAAAGCCAGAATTCTAAACAGGAAAGCAAGGAAATTTGAAATCTTTTCTATGTGAAGAATAAAGTAGAAATATGATGTCAAGTATATAGAAAGAGACTCTCCTGGTGCCGAGTTTAGCCAAAGAAAATACTTTATAATATGACTTCTGCTTGTGGCCTGCAGTCCTGCACCTCCTCCCCCAGACCTTGTTCCAATCATACTAAGCTCAACTATTCTTCAGAAAGCATGCTGTTCCCTTCACAAATCATGCTGTTCCTTGTCAAACTTTCTCTTTTCTTCCCGAAATACTTTTATATCGGTTCTTCCTAGAAGCCTAGCCTCCAGCTGAAGTTAATTATCCATTCCTCGTATTTTCATGGCATACCAGGCCACACCATTAATCACACTCTGTTATAATTTTTTTAATCTTTTGCTGTATTCCAATTAGAAGATAAGCTTCTTGAGGATAGTGATTATGTCTAATTATCTTTAATCACCTCCCCCCCAATGACTAGCATAGCATCCACACCTACCAAGTCACGTTCAGTTACTGGGAACTCTTTCTTGCAATGTCCATCTTTCTGGTAATGGCCTTTTCTATTGTGTTAGTGGTAAAGTCAGAAGGAATCTTTGCATGGCCTCATTTCCCTATGGTTGCATCTCCAATTGTTCACATTACATCCCTGAAGAGCAGCCCTTATGTACTTAAAGAACTTCCTCTTTTCCACATCTTCTCCTTTAATGATCCTTGTTCCTTGACATTAATTTCTATGAGCAACCCTATGTGAGGGCAGTCCTTCATCCTTGTCCCTCCCCTGGACTTGCCCATTTCATGTGTCAGTCTGATCAGCCCATAGTCCCCAGTGAATCATGCAAACAGGCATCTAGGTGTTGCTATGAAGCGGTTTTCTAGATGGGATTAACATCTACAACTACTTTAAGTAAGCAGGTATTCCTCACTAATTTGACTGGATCTGATCCAAAAAGTTGAAAGAACTTAATTATAGAGCTCAGGTTTCCATGAGGAAGAAAAAATTCCACCTGTGGACAGAAGCTTCATCTCCTGCCCAAGAGTTTCTGACTTACTCTTTCTGACAGCCTGCCCTCTGGATTTTGGACTGGCCTAGCTAACCTTTACAATCACGTAAGCCAGTTCTTTCAATCTGTCTCTCTCTCTCTTTCCATTTACCCGGGTCCTTTTCTCTGGTGGAACCCTGACTGATATAATCACATTGAATCCTGGGTGAAATGCACCTTAGCGCATACACATGACTATAAACATGGGTGCTGGCTTTTTTCACATACCTTCTTCAGCTGATCTGACCTTAAGAGGCCAATCTCAGTGGGCTGTATCAATAAGGCTTTATCCTCTGTGTGCAGGGTGAATTCATCCCAGAATAGATGCTGGCAGCAGACCCGAGGGTAGGAGGAGGAAGAAGTTGGGGTAATTATTCCTCCAGCTTCTTTGCAGCTGAGCTGAAATTTGGTGTTCCTCCACCGAGGCCATGACTTCTGGAATAACGCCATCTTCTACAGCTCTTCCCCCCCCAACTTGTACCTCCATGTTTAGGGGTCATAGTGACTCCCTGATATTACTAGTAACAGGGTGATGCACCGTCCCAAATTGATTTCCGTAAAGCCTGCCCACCCCTTTTCAAATAGATTTTCAGAATGGTCTTTCCAGTCACCACATTTGAGCAGCCCATCTGCTTCCTGCCTGGCCTGCTACATCAAGAATGCATGAAAGTTGCCTACATTATCCCTGATCACCCAGCCTCTGCTAATACAACCACATAGGGCAAATATTAAGAACAGATGAGATGCGAGTGACTTGAAAGCATGAGCCTGACTATAAATCGAGAGAATACACAGAACCCCACCACCCGGCAGATATGCTGTTAGCAATAAAGAAAAAGGTAGCCAAGTGATAAAATTAGGTTTATTTGGTCCTCTATCTACCCTAAGAGGACAAGAAAAAAAAAAAAAAAAAAAAACAAGTAACTAAATTACAAATAATCCTCTGGAAGAGTTTAAAGGACCATTGCTGAAATTAACATATCATATAACTCCTCTGAAACAAAGTATCTTAACTTTGTAACTTAAACATTTCCATCCAGGAATTTCAAAGCAGCTTTTCAATGCAAATGACAAGGGCATCAGACCAAATCTGGGCCTCTAGACTGACAACAGACTCCTTATGTAACTATAGAGACTACCTTATGTTTTAAGGCAATTTTTAAATCATTCTTACAATGCGTGCTATGTTAAATACCACAGTTGTCAGTTCATTTCATCATCATTAGTCTTTCTTAATGTTACAAATAAAAATGATCAAGTTTCTCAATTCCTTCTTAAAATTGTGTCTAGTTTATCCTGCATTCTTGCCAGGAACCAAAGAAAGGAAAAGCAGTTAATATGTCATGAGGCCTCTTAAGTGCGATATTTCTTGACCAGCTAGCAACATTTTAAGAACTCAGTTTATTACGAAGATTTCTCAATGGAAAGATGTAATAATAAATAATGATCTAAGACATTATACTCATAGCATTTAGAGTTATTGAAAGTATTGCTTGAGATCCTTTTAATGATCTACAATAAATCGAATGTAAAAGGTCAGGTAAACAAATCACAATTGTACATAAACATTTTCATTAACTATTTAAAAGCATCTGACTCCCTTTAACAGTTTAGAACTTAAGGATTTTAGGCACTATTGATTTTAAAACAAGACCTCTTACACCAAAATATATGGCATCAGACAAGTTTATGTGCCAAAATCTATAATATGGACTTTACCCTTCACAGTATTATATTTTATATTCCTAATAAAGGTTTGAAAATCATTGAGTTTGGTTAGAAAGATTAGTTCTAGGTCTATTTCTGAGCATGCTTTATGTGCCAGAAACTTTGCTGAGCTTGAAAACACTTGGGAATAAAAGTATAAAAAGCTAGACACACAGACATATAAGCAAACAATTTCAGTTCAAGTCAATGACTGCTCTTGATGGTGCATTTCACAAAGCGAGGACACCGTGTGCACATTTGGACCTGTGCCTGCCTGAGAGAGGCAGGGAAGACTTTACAGCATGGGGGCAACAGAACCAAGACAAAGAATGATGTGGAGTTGGCCAGGAAGGAGAGTGGAGAAAGATACTCAAATAGCTATCAGCTATCATCCACATACTAACATCTCTGAAAAGTGTATCTTCAGCTCAGTATTCAACACTCATGTCCAATTGCCAACAGGGTGTCTCTATTTAGATGTCCCAGTGAAACCTCAAGTTTGCTGTGTCCAGTCTCATCTCTATCTAGTCTCTCTATAACCTGTTCCTTCTCTGGTTTTCTCCACATCAGTAAATGTTGAACAAGCAACACTGTTGGATATTAGCTTTGAATCCCTAAATGCTTCATCATATCTCCTATTGAATGAGTTACCAACCTTAGCCAATTCTGTATGTGTTATTTCTTCTAAGACATGCAGTTCTTTTCTCCTTATGTTTTGGTTCAAGTCTTCACATCTTCTCCCTTGAAATATTACAGCAATATCTTAATTGGTCATTCTACTCCATCAATTTCTTTCTATTAGCAATAATCGCGCCTCGGATAAACCTCATTGGCTACGATACTGCCACTGCGCAAAGCTCCATCAATTTCTTTCTGTTGTGTTCTCCACACTGCCAGTAAAGCTGCTTCTCTGAAAAATACATTTGATGATATCTCTCCCCTGTTTGAAGTCCTTGAGTGAATTCTCATGGTAGCTGAAACCATAGCATAAAAAGCCCTTCAAGACCTGAATTCCCCCACCTTTCTCCTTTCCATCTCTGTACTTCAGAGATGTAAATGTTCTACTAATCTGAGTGGCCTTGAAATCTCTTTCCATCTGTAACTAAATTCTTTTTGCCTTTCAAAATTCTGTTCTGGTGACACTCTTTCCAGGAGGACTCTTCCAATCTGCATCCCATAATTCACACTCTCCTTCCCATGAAGACCCTCAAGCAACTCAGAGTTGTCACACTGCCTTTAAACTGTCTCTTTTCGGTCCTCTTTGCCTTGTTAGACTTTGAGCCCTAAGGTACATCTTGACCATTTCAGAAGTAAATATATTGGTTACAACAGCTGGTAAATAGTCATTTTTTTGGCAATATATTTTTTCGCATAAAAAAATCTAGTTTTGTTTTCTAATAAGGAACTTAAATATAGGGTAACTTGTTCAAGTTTTTCATTTAAGGCAGCCGTGCTTTTTTTTTTTTTTTCACCTAGTGGCCACATATTCCTTAAAAGAGTGCTATGAGAAATAAAAGAAATAAAAACTAGGTAAATGACAGCATTCTCCAAATTGAACATTTAGAAAATAAAAATAAACATTTATTCTAAAAATAGGTTTTGAGTATCTATATTTTGGATGGTGTACCAGAACTGAAATTACAACATTTAATAGAATAGCACACCATATACTCCATGAGTTTGCATGAGTTTATATTGTTGTGTGCAGTGCTTAGAGACAAGTTACCTGAGTTTGAACTGGGATTCTTACACTTCCTCACTATGTCAACTGGTACCTCAGTTTTATTGTTCTGAAGTTATAGAGTAGGAACATGTATAATGAATTTAGAGTAATAGTATAATGATTACGGTTTATTAGAACTTTCGCATTCTTTATCTCATTTAAAGAAGCTTTCTCAGATTAACATTCTACTCTATTGAAATTTGATTACAAATTTAAATATATTAATACATGTAAAGTTCTGAAAATACAGCAAATAGTATATTTTCCATAAATATTGATTATTATCAGTGTTGTTATTTGAAGCATAAATTGAGTCTATCTGCCCGGAACATATCACTAATGAGACTCCAGATCTAGCTCTTTGGTTTCTTCTCCGCACAACTCAAAGGAACCCATATTGAGCTTCCAGTACAGCACAAACTCTACGACTTTGCAGAAGAATCAGTATAGTAATATGTGCACAGAATGAGTAAGTGAGTGAATAAGTGGCATTAATGACATCCCTCTGTGAGAAAATACTGGTCATATGTTGATTTCTCTGAAAGACAACTTCAACTCCAGAGGATCTGGTTAAAAATTAGACATACGTCTAAAATAGGAAAATCTACAGAGAAAAAAAGTCAGTTAGTTGCCCAGGGCTGGTGGCGGAGGGGAGGATGGTCAGCAAATAATAAGAAGTGACTGCTAATTGGGACAAGGATCCTTTCAGGAGTGAGAAAATGTTATAAAATTAGATTTTGGTAACTGCATAACTGTAAATAAACTAAAACTCATTGAATTGTACCCTTTATTTTTTTTAAAGATTTATTTATTTATTTTTGAGAGAGACAGAGAGAGAGAGAGAGTGAGTGGGGGGAGGGGCAGAGGGAGAGAAGAAAATCCCAAGCAGACTCCCCGATGATTAGGGAGACCCACCCCCATGGGGGCATGATCTCAAGACCCTGAGATCATGCCCTGAGCTGAAATCAAGAGTCGGATACTTAACTGACTGAGGCACCCAGGCGTCCCTGAACTGTACACTTTTAAAGGGTGAACTTCATGATAGGTACATTATAAATCAATAGGGTTGTTTTAAAAATGGAAAACTAAATTTAGAAAATTGGACATCACATCAAAGGAGTGAATGAATGAATTTGAGAAAACAACTAACACTGACAAGCATTATGTTATTTCCAAGGGATAAGCAGACCTCTCTTTAAATTGCACCTTTTTTCCTTCTGGCTCGCTGAAGACCACGTAAAAAGAAAAAAATGCTGACTTAGTTCTAGGCTTATTTTTAGTAATTGTATAAGGTGAGCATTTGATAAGCTAATTATACGTGACTGTCATCTAGTGGTAAAAAAGGAAACTGCTATATTTTAAGTACATATAACTGTATTAGAATGACAATCTCATGCACTAGTGCTGCATTATAGATTTTAAAACTCCTCATGTGGTCCACCTCACTCAGCTCTCACAAAAGGGCTTTGAGATTTATATTATTATTATTATACCTATAATGGAAAATGGTAATATATAATATATAATATCTACCCTTGATTTGTCTCCCTAGTATCTACCTATCTCACTTTTGGCAGGGGGAGGATTTGGGTATGATAATCACAGAAAGTTGACTTTCTTGTCACAGAAGTCAGCTTGGGACACCCAATGTCCTGATCCTCTTGCCTCAGGTGACAGCAAGAGCAGTAGCTTGTCCCAAACTGACCTGGGTCAAGATTGTCAAACATAGGTAATTAACAGAATGTTCTTTGTCTCTTCAATCATAAGCTGTACATCTGTCAATCCAGAGCTGCCTATGGACGCGTGTCCTTCTAGATGGTAAAGCTAATATTAGACAATAGAACCGTGTTGCAGAGAAAATCGGAGAAAAGAGACACCCAGTAGAAACACTCGTGGAATCCAGTTTTAGGATCTTGGAGCTCCCCATGAGACAAACGCTGTCCTTGTCATTCCTGTGGTGTAGTACCTGGCCAATAAGTTTACTTTTTCCTTAGGGTTCAGCAAATTGGGTTTCTGTGGCTTGCAGTCAAACAGTTCCTCCAAACACGTATAAATGAAATATTGGCTTGGCTACATTAGTGTACTAACAAGTGGCTTTTGAAGCTGAGATAAGCTCACAGATTTTCTATGCCAAGTTTTGTGCTGTTTCCACCAAACCACACTCTCCTAGAAGTATACTTTGATTATTATCATTATCATTATTCCTTGGCTTTTTAACATAAATTCCAGGACGTCCCATTGAGAAGTGGTATCTGCCTCCAAAAACGTCATTCTTACCTTGGCATCAAGACATCAACAAATACTATCATATGATTTATTCTCCCAACTTTAAGTTTTCTGCTCATCCTCTCTGTCCATGAGCCATTCCTTCTGACCCCAAACAGAGATAAAGTAAAGTAACCTTGCCTAATCTAGGTAAGGTGAGGTTTGCAGGCCCCCACCGCCTTGTCAAGAGAAGAGAGATCGCGCAAATATCCAACCAGTACACTTGATCAAAGATGTACATCCAGTGAGGTCCTCAACCCTCATTCCCAGACACTTAAGAAAACTGAACAACAATTCTGGATAGCTGTGCCATTTGCCTGCTTCCTGTATCTTGAATATGGATTTTTTTTAAATTACTATTATATTTTCTCAAAATAACAGACACTTTAAAGGTAGCCTATATGCTCCAGGATGCCTGGCTGGCACAGTTGGTTGAGCATCCGACTCTTGGTTTTAGCTGGGATCAGCACGCAGTCTGCTTGAGACTTTCTGTCCCTCTGCCCCTGCTCCTTTCTCCCCCACTGTCTCTCCCTCTCCAAAATAAGAAAATAAATTTTAGGGAAAAGGTAGCTTATACTCATTTCTTGGTTTTTTTTTACACAGGCTTCTCTCTGCCTATAATACAGACCTCAGATTCTGTTACTATGCATTCAAGCCATCTAGCAATAATTCAGCTAACATCCAAAGTAGTTTTTAAGTCAAGGTTCAAGTTCAGCATCATGACTCTGGTTGTTATTTGGTACATATTGTTACAATGTTTACATGTTAACTTTTATGGAAGGTTCCCAGGCCAGAATTCTGACACTATCATCTTTGACATGTAAACTATTTTGCAACTGGGATATCACCTTGACAATATGTTGAAGTAAGAATCCAGCTTACATGGGGCGCCTGGGTGGCTCAGTCACTAAGCGGCTGCCTTCGGCTCAGGTCATGATCCCTGGGTCCTGGGATCGAGCCCCGCATCAGGCTCCCTGCTCGGCGGGAAGCCTGCTTCTCCCTCTCCCACTCCCCCTGCTTGTGTTCCCTCTCTCACTGTGTCTCTCTCTGTCAAATAAATAAAATCTTAAAGAAAAAAAAAGAATCCAGCTTACAAACAGAAAAAAATAAGGTGGCTTCTTCCTCAAGCTCATGTTCAAATTTTACTAAATAAATCCTGAATAGCTTGACTTCCATCATTGTTTATATTTAAATGTATTGATGAATTCCAGTTATCTTAAACCAATATGCTGTGATTATATCAATAATTGATCTATTTGTCTGTCCTTATGCCAATACCACGCTGTCTTGATAATTAGCTGTGTAGTAAGTTTTAAAACCGGGAAATAGAAGTCTTCCAATATTCTTTCTTTTCAAGAGTCTTTTGGTTATTCTGGGTCTTTTTCATTTCCATATGAATTTTAACCAGATTTTCAATTTCTGCACAGAAGTTTGGTAGAGACTATGTTGAATCTATAGACCAATTGTGGGAATATTGCCATTTTAACAACATTAAGTTAATACAGTATCGATAATTAATAATAATTAATGAAATTCATTTCAGTGACATATTATATTGTCATAAAACCTGTAATCAGAAATAAATATAAATATTTTAGTAATTCCCTGAAGGATACAGAGTCCCCTTTGCTATAGTAACACTGTGGCCCACCAAGACCGAAATAAGCTTTAGTCAGATTGCATTAGACTTTAGCTGATAGAAAAAAAATCTAAGAGTAGCTTTAAAAAAGACGGTTCTCCTCCCCACAAAGAAAAACTGGGGAAAATCCTATTTATGCTGGTTCAGCTCTTCATGTATACCACTAGAGACCAAGATTTCTTTCTTTATGCTCCACCAACCTTAGAATGTAGACTTGGATCCCATGCTCTTACTCTAAAGATTGCCAGATGAGAGGGAAAAGAAAAAAAAAAGCTAAGGGACAGAGGGGGACAAAAAAGGTAAAGGATTTTTACTTTTTATTCATGAAAAAAAAAACCTCCCCCCAAGATTTATGCCTACATCTCATTGTCCAAAACTGGGGCACATATCCACTTCTAGCTTTAAAGGAGACTCCCCAATTCTAGTTTCTAGATTTCATAACTTCAATAATAGAAACAGACAAAGGAGAAAAAGGTTGTAATTGAAAGTTGATTCAGCCAATCCAGAGAGTCTGCCAAACTTACTCTTCAACGTGGTAGAAAGAACATAACTGTTTACCTTCTCTTTTCCCAAGATTTTCATTAAAAAAAAGTAAAACAAAAACTATAAGGAAACACATAAATCAATAATACAGCTGGAAGGAGAAGGAGGAGGAGGAAGGGGTGGGGGCTTGGGAGAAGAAGAGGAAAAAGATCTACTAGCATTTCCTGAGGGATTGATGGACCACAGGAAGCTGAAGAGAGTGGAGTGAGTCAGAAACCAGAGTAGTAAAAACAGACCAACACAGAGAAAAAGGCTACCATGGTGATAAGAGCCTTTCTTCAGAAGGAACTCACAAGCCGCCGAATCACTTCAAAAATGGTAAACGAGTACAAAGAATCAGAGCCGGTCACAGGGTAGGTAAAGGGGTAATTATTGAGAGGACTCTCTGCCGGGCCCCACCTTGTTTCTATGTACAAAATGGTGGCTGTAGAGTTTGTCCTTGGACTAAAGTACAAAAAATGCTCTTTGAGCAAAATAAGAGATCTGTGGGAGGGTGAGGAGCCTTTAGGGTAGGCCTGGGAGTGGGAGATAAAAAGACGTAACAGATAAGAAAATTTTGGAACTGGATGGCTCAGTCGGTTAAGCATCCCACTCTTGATTTTGGCTCAGGTCTTGATCTCGTGGTGGTGAGTTCAAGCCCCATGTTGGACTCCACATTGGGTGTGGAGCCTACTTAAAAAAAAAAAAAAAATCTGAACTCAGTACAGAGAAGAGAAACAGGAAGACAACCCTGGCTATTAATGAAATACATTAAAATTCTCCATGATGAATGTAAAGTTTCTGCAGTTATGAACTTTCCCAGATTCCTTTCCTACTTCTCACCCAGACATCACCAGGGAAACCCAACTGTCCAGAGACTCCACCAATGAGCAGCAGGTGCAGCAGCTGGCTCTCTTTCAGAAGGTGTGTCTGAAGACCAGATTAGCATTCTGCAAGACAGAGCCAGGGAAATCCCCCAGGACACAGAAAAGAAGAGAAGGAACAAATGAGAGGAGAGTTAAGAATGGTAGAGACTAGATGGAGCAGATCCAACATCCACATCACCGAGGCCCCAGGAAAAGAAGAAAAAAAGAAACATTAAATGGGGACATGGCATTGTGGGGCAAGAAGTAATAATTATGACTCAATCAATAATTTGTCAAAGAGAAATTTCTACAAACTGAAAAACAGAACAAGTCTTAAGATTAAATAAAGAAAAAACATTGAAAAGACCCTTACTGAAACATATTTCTATAGCTTCTAAACTCAAAAAATGTAGAGAAAAAAATCAAAACAGCATCAAATTTCTCAGTTGAAAATCTAGCTGACAAAAAGCTATTAATTTTTTCTTTTTTTTTACTTCAGAGGGAAAAAAAACTAAGTTAGATTTGTCATCCCTCCAAATTATCAATGACGTATGAGGACAAAGATATCATAGAACATGTTAGGACTCAAAAATATTGCCACCAACAAATCTGTCATCAAAAAATAAGTATCAGAGATCCACTACAGCAAAACAAACAAGAGAGAGAAGAGCTAGAACTTAAGCAACAGTGAGAGGCCATAAATAGTGAAACTGATTGTGAAATCTTAAAATGTATTTTCAATATAAAAGTGGAGATTACTGAAATTGTCAGAAAGAATTGCTTTCTGATGCAAAAATTAATTGTCTGCAAGTAGAGTTTGACTGTATTAAAACAGCAAACAGTTAAAATGAAAGCAAAAAATGAGGTTAAGAGAGTTTTCAAATACCCTGGCTTGTTCGAAGTGGGAAGTTTATGCATACTCATTATTTTATTATGATTCTTAAACAAATGTGAAAACGTGTTTCATTAAGCTTTAATTGTAACCATTATAACAATAAAGGTAAGATTGAGTACATCTAACCACTAGAGGAAAAGGAACAAAATGCTTTTTATGTTTTACCTGACAGTTATATATTGTTTATTATGTTCCAAGCACCGTTCATTTACTACTCATAACATTGCTGTGAACTATTCTCTATTAATATCCCATATCATAGATGGTTTACAAATCATGATAAATTAAAAAATAAAAATAAGTTGACAAGGAAAACATATAAACATAGGAGTAATCCAAATACTTGGAAAGAGTTACATTCTTACCTCAAGGCAAAGATAGATTGAGCAAAATAAATCCAGCCACATTCTATTTGTAAGATAAAACATTTAAGTAATGATGCTGGAACACTGAAAATGAACAAAAGGAGATCTTACTTAACAGGAGACCAATACCATCAGCCTTTAATATGTCACCAAAGGATCAGAACTATAAATGCAGCACTAATTTTAAGTTATTATAGTGACTTTTATCGTATTGGAACTATGGTGTTAACACTGTAAACATAAACATCCGCCTCTCCATGACACTCTGGAAACTGTGCTCGTTGAATATTAGGCACTTTTATTCACTGTCCCCAGGGAAGGGCTATTCTGCTTCTATTATTTGAAACCATGCACTCGGAACCTGGACCAAGATAATCATATAAAAGAGATCCTGCTACTTGATGCCTCTCTTTGTGAAGACCTGCTATCTCCAAGTCTGTGCTCCCAGACTTGTGTGGTTCACAACAGAAAATAGGATGTTCAGTGAAGCTGCGCTTGAAAAGGCCAGTGTTATTTTTCTTTGTATTTTAGCTTGCTCTGTAAGCGACCTAAATCATATATTCTCCAAGGTACAAAGGGGCTTAATTTACAAAATCTTCTAAGTAACTGATGACTTTTACAGTATGGGTTCCAGAGCTGGATAATCAGCTATAACACACTTGAAAAGAAAGAGAAAAAGAAAAAAATTCTTTTTTTTTTTTTTTTTAAAGATTTTATTTATTTATTTATTTATTAGCGAGCGAGCGAGAGAGAAACAGCATGAGAGGGGGGAGGGTCAGAGGGAGAAGCAGGCTCCCCGCTGAGCCGGGAGCCCGATGTGGGGCTCGATCCCAGGACTCCGGGATCATGACCTGAGCCGAAGGCAGTCGCTCAACCGACTGAGCCACCCAGGCGCCCCGAAAAAAATTCTTTAGTTTCTTTCTTTTCTTTTTTTTTTTTAAAGATTTTATTTATTTATTTGAGAGAGAGAGAATGAGAGAGAGTGAGTACATGAGAGGGGGGAGGGTCAGAGGGAGAAGCAGACTCCCTGCTGAGCAGGGAGCCCGATGCGGGACTCGATCCAGGGACTCCAGGATCATGACCTGAGCCGAAGGCAGTCGCTTAACCAACTGAGCCACCCAGGCGCCCAGTTTCTTTATTTTCTGAAAAATATGGAGAAATAAGGAAATTCATAGGAATTTCATGATATTAGGGAGCTATCAAATCATCATTTTTGTGAAATGCTGTTTAATAAGCATATATTGCTGCCATCCCCTAACATGTCATTCTTCATAAGGGAATTTCTCTGACTTGTCAGATATCTCTTGGAATGAAGAAATTAACGAGGTGTATCTGGACTTGCCAATAATGCTATTCTCATTCCCTTGATTATATTCGAGAAAAAGAGATTACATCCCTCCTAAATGAAAAAAAAATATGGTTAAGCTGACTGCTGGGTGAACATGTATCATTTGAAACAAGAAGTTGAATATTATGGAAAGAAAAAATAATATTAATGTAAAGCTTTGTTCTTAATGGGAAAAATCTCTCTCCCCTTTTAATGAGAAAAGAATAGGACCAATATTATTTCATATCTAAGATAACTAATTTGTTATGCTAATTTTCACTCACAGACTCTATTATGCATTTTAGAAATATATATTCCACTCACCCATCCACGGCCCCCCACACACACACCCCTTCTCTGGAGAGTTTTTCTCTTCTACTCTTTGCCTCGGCTTCAACGGTGCACCCACGTTCCCAAGGATCTACTTTCAGAACCCTATAACTGACTTGCAATCTGACTCTAGGCTGTTCTCCATATGTCCCAGATTCTAGTCAGGAAGCAGTTTTTTATGTATTCTCACAGAACCATGATGCCATCCCGAGGATTGATTATGTGCATAGTCCGGTTCCTTGAGGGTTGGCCTTTCAGTAACCTTAGTGGTACTCCTGACTCCTGTCCTACTATTCTTCATCTTTCCCTGATCACCAGCCCATCATAGAGATTTCAGTGTAAGCTATGACAGTGCTCACATGAGTTTGGTCAGCTGTAACATTTTTCTACATTTGAGTTTCTGCAATTCTTCTGAGTTCCGAATCATCGTTTAAGATTGATCTTGGGGGGCATCTAGGTGGCTTAGTGGGTTAAGCGTCTGACTCTTGGTTTGGGCTCAGGTCATGATCTCAGGGTCTTGAGATCCAGCCTCTCATAGGGCTTGTGCTCAGCACGGAGCCTGCTTGTCCCTCTCCCTCCCCCCTCTGCTCCTCCACCCACTCGAGCAGTGCTCTCTCAATCTCTCTCTCTCTCAAATAAGTAAATAAATAAATAAAATCTTTAAAAAAAGATGGATCTTTAACTATATTTTTTACTAAATTGTAGCTCCCTTAGACCAAACTTTTTGACATAAATTTTTTCATTGTTTTATGCTAGTCTTTATCCTTTTTAGTTAAAAATCCAATCTTTTCAAAGCCCTAAATATTTAGAACACTATTAAGCAGAATACTTAATAGTTTTTTAAAAAGCTTTATTGAATAAAAGATATACACTGTAAATATCAGTCATTATAAGTGTACAATCAGTGATTTTTAGTAAACTTATAGAGTTGTGGTACTATCACTATAATCCAATTTCAGAACATTTTCATCAGCCAAAAAAATTCCCATGAGTCCAGTGCTTTATTGATCGTCAAGTCAATACCCACAATCATCCCAGCCCCAGAAAACTAGCATCTTTAAAAATTGCCTTTTTCTGGTGCCTGGGTGGCTCAGTCGTTAGGGGTCTGCCTTCGGCTCAGGTCATGATCCCAGGGTCCTGGGATCGAGCCCCGCATCGGGCTCCCTGCTCGGAGGGAAGCCTGCTTCTCCCTCTCCCACTTCCCTGCTTGTGTTCCCTCTCTCACTGCCTCTCTCTCTGTCAAATAAATAAATAAAATCTTTAAAAAAATAAAAATTGCCTTTTTCTGGATATTTCATGAAATGAAATTACACACTATATAGTATTTGTATCTGGCTTTTTTTTTCACTTAGAGTAAGGTTTTTGAGGTTCATCCATGTTGTAGTATGATTCAGTATTGTATTCCTTTCATTACTGAGTAATATTACTTTTAATGGAATATTTTATATATAAAATATATAATATATAAAAGTATATAATAAATATATATATATAATATATATACACACACATACACACACACCTCCTTTGTTTACCTATATACCAGTTGATGGATATTTGGATCTTTTCCACTCTAGCACTATTATGCATAATGCTTCTATGAACATTCATAGTATGGACATATGTGGACATATCTTTTCATTTTTCTTAGGTAGATTCCTAGGGTGGAATTGCTGAGTTTTTGTTTAAGTTTGATCTTTTTTTTTTAAGATTTCATTTATTTATTTGACAGAGAGAGAGAGAGAGATAGGAAGAGCAGGAACACAGGCAGGGGGAGTGGGAGAGGGAGAAGCAGGCTTCCCGGCGAGCAGGGAGCCCGATGCAGGGCTCAATCCCAGGACCCTGGGACCATAACCTGAGCCAAAGGCAGACGCTTAACGACTGAGCCACCCAGGTGCCCCTAAGTTTAATCTTTTAAGAAATTTGTCAGACTATTTACCAAAGTGGTTTTATCATTGTCTAATATATGAGGGATTCCATTTCTCTACATGCTCACCAACACTTGGTTTTGTCTGGTTTTCATATAGCAATTTGAATGGCTCTGTAATGATATTTCATTGCATTTTTCATTTGCCTTCACCTAATGAAGAATAATGTTGAGCCCATTTTAATTCATATGTCTACTTAATGAAATGTCTATTTAAGTGCTTTGTTTTTGTCCATTTTTTAATTGAGATATTTATCTTGGTATTATTGAGTCATAAAAATTCCTTACATATTCTAAATGCAAGTCCTTTGTCAGATATGTAATTTGCAAATAGCTTCTATTAGTCTGTGAGTTGTATTCTAATTTTCTTATCAGTGTCTTTTGAAGCACAAAATTTTAAATCTTGATGAAGTCCAATTTATCAATATTCCTTGTTTGGCTCATACTTTGGCAGCACATCTGAAAACCCTTTCCCAAATCTATGCATTCTCAACTAGGCATATCAGTCTCAAGGGTATAAATACAGGTTCTTCTGCATGGGTGAAAAACTCGAAAGAAAGAAAGGAAGGAAGGAATGAAGGAAAGAAAGAAGGAAGGAAGGAAGGAAGAGAAAGAGAGAGGGAGGGAGGGAGAAAGGGAAGAAGGAAAGTAGGAAGGAAGGAAGGAAGGGAGGAAGGAAGAAACTATGTCTATTATATTAAAATTTCAATTAAAATTTTCCAGTTAGATAAAAAAGTTTAAAAATCTCTTTAAAGAGGGGTAATAATGAAAACAAGGTTGAGAAACACCAGTTTAACCCAAGGATTTCTCCTGGGACTTCTAGAAATTTAACAGTTTTAGCTCTTAAATTAAGCCTAGATCTTCTTGAGTTAATTCTGTGTATGGTTGTGAGATCAGGGTTTATTTATCTGCTCGAGAATATGTAATTATTATTTGTACACTACTTGTTGAAAAAACTATTTTTCCCCCATTGAAATGTCTTGGTACCTGTTTCAATGCCAGTCAATCACAAATGTGAGGGCTTCTTTTTGTGCTCTCTATTTGGTTCCATTGAACTCTATGCCTATTTTTTAGTCAGTACCATATTATCTTGATTACCATAAGTTTTGAAATTGCATAGTATAGGTCTTCAACTATATTCTTCTATAAACTTAGTTTGATTACTCCACATTCTTCATATGTCCCTATCAATTTTAGTTTAGTTTCAAAGATCTGCTGAGATTTTGACAGAGGTTATGTTGAATTTATAAATCACTTTTGAGGAGTGGGGCACCTGGGTGGCTCAGTCAGTTAAGCTTCTGCCTTCAGTTCAGGTCATGATCCCGGGGTCCTGGGATTGAGCCCCAAGTCAGACTTCCTGCTCAGTGGGAAGTCTGCTTCTCCCTCTCCCTCTGCCCCTCTCCCTGCTTGTGCTTGCTCTCTCTCTTTCAAATAGATACATAAAATATATAAATAAATAAATAAGCAAATAAACAAATAAATAGATAAATTTGGGGAGAATTGACATATTAACAATGTGAAGACTTCCAGTCCACAAACATGGATTATCTCTGTATTTAGATATTCTATTTCCCTCAGCAATATTTGGCAGTTTTTAAAGTACAAATCAATATGTGATGTTAAACAGTCCCAACTCTTATATTTGCCTTGTTGTTATTTTAAATAGAAACACTTTCTTAATTTGACTGTTGGATGGTTCATTGCTAGTATAAGAAAACAAATGATTTTTTTAATTTAATTTAATTTTATTATGTTATGTTAGTCACCATATAATACATCATCAGTTTTTGATGTAGTGATCCATGATTCATTGTTTTCATATAACACCCAGTGCTCCATGCGTACGTGCCCTCCTTAATACCCATCACCAGACTAACCCATGCCCCCACCCCCTTCCCCTCTAAAACCCTTAGTTTGTTTCTCGGAATCCATAGTCTATCATGGTTCATCTCCCCCTCCGATTTCCCCCCCTTCATTTTTCCCTTCCTTCTCCTAATGTCCTCCATGCTATTCCTTATGTTCCACAAATAAGTGAAACCATATGATAATTGACTTTCTCTGCTTGACTTATTTCACTTAGCATAATCTCCTCCAGTCCCATCCATGTTGATGTAAAAGTTGGGTATTCATCCTTTCTGATGGCTGAGTAATATTCCATTGTATATATGGACCACATCTTCTTTATCCGTTCATCTGTTGAAGGGCATCTCAGCTCTTTCCACAGTTTGGCTATTGCGGACATTGCTGCTATGAACATTGGGGTGCCTATGGCCCTTCTTTTCACTACATCTGTGTCTTTGGGGTAAATACCCTGTAGTGCAATTGCTGGGTCATAGGGTAGCTCTATTTTTAAATTTTTGAGGCACCTCCACACTGTTTTCCAAAGTGGCTGTACCAACTTGCATTCCCACCAACAGTGTAAGAGGGTTCCCCTTTCTCCACAACCTCTCCAACATTTGTTGTTTCTTGCCTTGTCAATTTTTGCCTTTCTAACTGGTATAATGTAGTATCTCAATGTGGTTTTGATTTGAATTTCCCTGATGGCTAATGATGATGAACATTTTTTCATGTGTCTGTTAGCCATTTGTATGTCTTCTTTGGAGAAGTGTCTGTTCATGTCTTCTGCCCATTTTTTGACTTGATTATTTGTTTTTTGGGTGTTGAGTTTGAGAAGTTCTTCATAGATCTTGGAAATCAGTGCTTTGTCTGTAGTGTCATTTGCAAATATCTTCT
Organism: Phoca vitulina; assembly: GCF_004348235.1. Lineage (NCBI taxonomy): Eukaryota > Metazoa > Chordata > Mammalia > Carnivora > Phocidae > Phoca > Phoca vitulina. Next base: position 11,020,387 of record NW_022589736.1, on the reverse strand, counting down.
CCCATTCTGTGGGAGGCCTCTTTGTTTTGTTGACGTTTCTTTTGCTGCGCAGAAGCTTTTTATCTTGATGAAGTCCCAAAAGTTCATTTTTGCTTTTGTTTCACTTGCTTTGGAGATGTATCTTGAAAGAAGTTGCTGTGGCCAATGTCAAAGAGGTTACTGCCTATGTTCTCCTCTAGGATTTTGATGGATTCCTGTCTTAGGTTGAGGTCTTTCTTCCATTTTGAGTTTCCCCTCGTGTATGGTGTTAAAGAATGGTCGAGTTTCATTCTTCTGTATATAGCTGTCCAATTTTCCCAGCACCATTTATTGATTATTTGATACAGAGTTGAGGGTCCATATCTGGGCTCTCTATTCTGTTCCATTGGTCTATATGTCTGTTTTTGCGCCAGTACCATGCTGTCTTGGTGATCAATGCTTTGTAATATAGCTTGAAATCGGGCAACGTGATGCCCCCAGCTTTGTTTTTCTTTTTCAACATTTCCTTGGCGATTCAGGGTCTTTTCTAATTCCATACAAATTTTAGGATTGTTTGTTCCAGCATTTTGAAAAATGTCATTGGAACTTTGATTGGGATGGCGTTGAAGTTATAGATTGCTCTGGGTAGCATAGGCATTTTAACAATGTTTATTCTTCCGATCCATGAGCATGGAATATTTTTCCATCTTTTTGTGTCTTCTTCAATTTCTTTCATGAGTGTTCAGTACTTCCTAGAGTATAGATCCTTTACCTCTTTGGTTAGGTTTATTCCGAGGTATCTTATGGTTTTTGGTGCTATTGTAAATGGAATCGTTTCTCTAATTTCTCTTTCTACAGTTGCATTGTTAGTGTACAAGAAAGCAACTGATTTCTGTGCACTGATTTTGTATCCTCCCACATTACTAAATTGCTGTATGAGTTCTAGTAGTTTGGGGATGGAGTCTTTTGGATTTTCTACATAAAATATCATGTCATCTGTGAAGAGAGAGAGTTTGACTTCTTCTTTGCCAATTTGAATACCTTTTATTTCTTTTTGTTGTCTGTTTGCTGTTGCCAGGACTTCCAGTACTATGTTGAACAATAGTGGCGAGAGTTGGCATCCTTGACGTGTTCCTGATCTTAAGGGAAAGGCTCTCAGCTTTTCCCCATTGAGGATGATATTCGCTGTGGGTTTTTCATAGATGGATTTTATGAACTTGAGGAATGTTCCCTCTATCCCTATAGTCTGAAGAGTTTTAATCAGGAAAGGATGTTGTATTTTGTCAAATACTTTTTCTGCATCAATTGAGAGGACCACATGGTTCTTCTCTCTCCTCTTATTAATGTGTTCTATCACATTGATTTGTGAATGTTGAACCACCCTTGCATCCCGGGGATAAATCCCACTTGGTCGTGGTGGATGATTCTTTTAATGTACTGTTGGATCCTATTAGCTAGGATTTTGTTGAGGATTTTGGAATCCATATTTGTCGGGGATATCGGTCTGAAATTCTCCTTTTTGATGGGGTCTTTGACTGGTTTGTGTATTAAGGTAATGCTGGCCTCATAGAATGAGTCTGGAAGCTTTTCTTCTGTTTCTATTTTTTGAAACAGCTTCAGGAGTATAGGTATTATTTCTTCTTTGAATGTTTGGCAGGATTCCCCAGGGAATCCATCAGGCCCTGGACTCTTGTTTTTTGGAAGGTTTTTGATCACTGCTTCAATCTCGTTACTGGTTATTGGCCAATTCAGGTTGTCCTTTTCTTCCTGTTTCAGTCTTGGCAGTTTATAGGTTTCCAGGAAGGCATCCATTTCTTCCAGGTTGCTTCATTTATTGGCATACAGATGTTGATAATAATTTCTAATAATTGTTTCTATTTCCTTGGTATTAGTCATGATCTCTCCCCTTTCATTCATAATTTTATTAATTTGGGTCCTTTCTCTTTTCTTTTGGGTAAGTCTGGCCAGTGGTTAATCGATCTTATTAATTTTTTCAAAGAACCAGCTTCTAGTTTTGTTGATCTGATCTACTGTGTTTCTGGCTTTTAATTCATTGATCTCTGCTCTAATTGTAATTATTTCTCTTCTAATGCGTGGCTTAGGCATCATTTGTTGCTTTTTCTCTAGGTGTAAAGTTAGTTGGTGAATTCGAGATTTTTCTATTTTTTTGAGTGACGCTTGGATGGCTATGTATTTGCCCCTTAGGACTGCCTTTGCTGTATCCCATAGGTTTTGGACTGATGTGTTTTCATTCTCATTGGTTTCCATGAATTGTTTAAGTTCTTTGATTTCTTGGTTGACCCAAACATTATTGAGCAGAGTGGTCTTTATCTTCGAAGTGTTTGAATTTCTTCCAAATTTTTTCTTGTGATTGAGTTCCAGTTTTAAATCATTCTGGTCTGAGAATACGCAGGGAATAATCTCAATCTCTTGATGTCGGTTGAGACCTGACTTATGACCCAGTATGTGGTCTATTCTGGAGAAAGTTCCATGTGCACTCGAGAAGAATGAGTACTCTGTTGTTTTTGGGTGGAATGTTCTGTATATATCTATGAGGTCCATCTGGTCCAGTGTATCATTCAAAGCTCTTGTTTCTTTGTTGATTTTCTGCTTAGATGATCTGTCTATTGCTGAGAGTGGAGTATTGAGGTCTCCTACAATTAACGTATTGTTATCAATATGACTCTTTATTTTGGTTAACAGTTGGCTTATGTAGACAGCTGCTCCCATATTGGGGGCATAGATATTTACAATTGTTAGATCTTCTTGTTGGATAGACCCTTTAAGAATGATATAGTATCCTTTGTGTCTCTAACTATAGTCTTTAGCTTAAAATCTAATTTGTCTGATATGAGAATTGCTACCCCAGCTTTCTTTTGAGGTCCATTTGCATGGAAGATGGATCTCCATCCCTTCACTTTCAGTCTGGATGTATCTTTAGGTTCAAAATGAGTCTCTTGTAGACAGCATATGGACGGGTCCTATCTTTTTATCCAATATGCAACCTTGTGCCATTTTATGGGAGCATTTAGGCTGTTCACGTTGAGAGTGATTATTGAAAGATATGAATTTATTGTCATCATGTTGCCTCTGAAGACCTTGTTTCTATAGATTGTCTCTGTAAATTTCTGTTCTATATCACTCTTGGGGTCTTTCTCCTTTTATAGAAACCCCCTTAATATTTCTTGCAGGGCTGGCTTAGTGGTCACATATTCTTTCAGTTTCTGCTGGTCTTGGAAGCTCTGCATCACTCCATCCATTCTAAATGACAGCCTTGCCTGATAAAATACTCTTGGCTGCATGTTTTTCTCATTTAGTACCCTGAATATGTCTTGCCAGGACTTTCTGGCTGGCCAGGTCTCTGTGGATAGGTCTGACGTTATTCTGATGTTCCTCCCTCTGTACATAAGGAATCTCTTCCCCCTAACTGCCCTTAAGATGGTTTCCTTGGTTCTAAGATTTGCGAGTTTTACTGTTACATGCTAGGGTGTTGGCCTGTTTTCCTTGATCTTGGGAGGGCTCCTCTCTGCCTCTAGGACACGAATGTTTGTTTCATTCCCCAGATTAGGGAAGTTCTCAGCTACGACTTTCTCAAATATGTCTTCTAGTCCTCTCTCTCTCGCTACCCCCTCAGGGATCCCAATAATTCTGACATTGGAACATTTCATGCTGTCACTTATTTCTCTGATTCTATTTTCATGGATTTTGAGTTGTTTTTTCCTGGCCTCATCTTTTTCCTTCTTTTCTATCAATTGGTCTTCTAGATCAACTAATTCGTTCTTCTGCCTCACTTACCCTAGCTGTTAGATTATTTAGATTAGATTGGATCTCATTGATAGCATTTTTAAGTTCTGCCAGTTCAGCTTTCATTTCTGCTCTTAGAGACTCTATGTTGCCATTAATCTATTTCTCCATTCTAGCTATTATCTTCACAATTGCTACCCTGAATTCTATTTCCGATATCTTGGTTATATCTGAATCCATTTGTAAATCTGTGGCAGAAGTCACAGTCTCTGAGTCTTTCCTATTTTGGGGGTTCCTCCTCCTAGTCATTCTGTTGAGGGGTGGTTGAGGGAATGTATAGAGTCCAAATTATTGACCACAACCCAAGCAAGAGGCACCTGTTTTCTAGGGACCTTAGGGTTGCTGGCCTCTTGTTTTCCCAGCCTGTCTCCTGGGGGAGGGGCCTGCCACACTGTTACTCAGGCAACCCTGTTTGGGCAGAGTTGCCCTGCCCCCTGTAGCAGGGGATGGGCTTAGTGGAAAACATTCTTGGGGGGCTTTTGTTCCCTGGCAGTTTTCCGCGTCTCTTCCGAGTCAGAACAGAAGAGACTGTTTCCAACCCTCTGCCTCAGAGCAGAGAGATCGCAGTCTGTTCTTCAGTGAGCTCTCCGGGCCACACTGTCTCTGTTTCTGTCTGTGCTGCTATAAACTGCAGCATCCTGGGTGATGCGCCCCTCTGCAGCACTTCCAGTCCTGCCTCCAGGTCGGGGCAGGTCTCTGTCCTTTGTGCTTCTAGAACTGCCAGCCACCCCCAGTTCGCACACATGGCCCCACCATTCCAGGTTTCTGTCAGGGGGGCTGCCCTAAAGTCCTTTCCCCGCTGCTACCAGTCTGTGAGTCTGTCCCCAGCCCCAGTGTCCCCAGTGCAGGAGGCTGTCACTCCCTAGTGGTGTAGGGTCACCACGGCCAGGCTCCCTCTCACTGCCATTTATCCTCCAATACCTGCCCGCGGAATCATGGCTCCCCACTTCGTACCTCGAAACCAACCGCCTGCAATATTCTGTTTGTAGAGATCCAAATATATCTTCCTACATCTCAGGCTGATTTCGTGGATGCTCAGAGTGGTCTGGTAGATATCCAGCTCAATTCCCGGGACGGGTTGGAATAGGGGCCCCTACTCCTCTGCCATCTTTTTCAAGTCTGAAAACAAATGATTTTTAAAATAAACTTTAACTTTGGGATAGTTTTAGATTTATAGAATAGTAGCAAAGAGAATAGAAAGAAAAAAATTCCTATATACTCCAAACTCATTTCCTTATTATTTTTGGTTTATATTACTATGAAACATTTGTCACAACTAATGAACTAATATTCACACATTGTTATTTTTTTTTTTAAGATTTTATTTATTTATTTGACAGAGAGAGAGATCGCGAGAGCAGGAACACAAGCAGGGGGAGTGGGAGAGGGAGAAGCAGGCTTCCCATGGAGTGGGGAGCCCGATGCGGGGCTCGATCCCAGAACCCTGGGATCATGACCTGAGCCGAAGGCAGACGCTTAACGACTGAGCCACCCAGGCGCCCCCACACATTGTTATTAACTAAAGACAATACTTTATTCAGATTTCCTTAGTTTTTTACTTATTGACTTTAATTGCAGGATTCCAACCGGGATACTGTGTTACATTTAGTCTTCACAGCTCCTTAGGTTCCTATTGGCTGTGACAGTTTCTTAGACTGTTTTTGTTTTTGATAACTTTGACATTTGAGGGATACTGCTCATATATTTGTAGATTGTCCCCCAACTTGTATTTGTCTGATGTTTTTCTCATAATTAGATTAGAGCCGTGGGTTTGAGGAAGGAGAACCACAAGGGTAAAGTGCCATTTTTATAACTATAATATCAAGTGTACCTACTACTATCAACCTGACTCACCTCTGTTGATGGTAACTTTGATCACATGACTGAGGTTTCTCTACTGTCCTTACCCTCCTCCCTTTCCTATCATACTCTTGGGAAGTAAGTCTCTATGTACAGCCTACATGTAGAGAGTGGGAGTTTTGTTTCACCTCCTTAAGGGTGGAGTATCTACATAAATTATTTGTAATTATGCTCTATGGGAGATTTGTCTATTCCTCTAGTATAAATTTATCTTAAAGATAATTAATTTATATAAGTACAGATGGAATAATGACACAATTTTATATTTTAGGTTAAATTCAATAATATGTTATTTTGTTGCTCAGATTTTTCCAGCTTTAACTACTGGAAACTCTTAGTTGGCATCGTGTCCCCTTGATATAATCCCATTATTGTGGAATTTTACTTTTGTTTTGTTTCTGAGTACATCCTCACCTACTGGAACTCTATGATGCTCTAGGGTCATTTCATATATTCATGGTCCACCATGGGGTTAGCCATTCTTCCAATGAGCCATGGGCCTCTTTCTTGGTGAAAGGTATGAGAAACCTAGGTATGCTTATTGCTATATCAATGTCATTGCTCCAAGGTCCTCTCAACTGATGGAGCAAGTAAATGTATGTATGTATAGTAGTCTCTGTGTAGTTTAACTACAGATATAATTACTTACAGTTGTAGATACAGATAACAATTTTTAAACCTATAAGTTTATGCCAAATAACCTTATACCTGCATGTATAGTATAGTATCTTGTAACAAAGTATCCTCAATTCCTTCTTATATCCCTTGTGACATTGTTAAAACATATGTAATATTTTATAATTTACATATATATAAATATATATGTAAAGCATATGTATACAAACACACATATATTTCACACATTATATAGGCATTTTTGTATATGTCATATTACATATGTGTCAATATATTATATGTATATATTATATATGAACAGATGTATATGTAATCATTCATTATTTATTATTGAGAGATTTGTGTTAAAATTTCCCACTAACATGGAGAGTTTGCTAATTCTTCCCTGACTTCCTGTTAATTTCTATTTTGGTATTATTTAGAGGCTATATTAATATATCAATAAATATATAGAATAATTATTTGACACTAATGGATGAATTTTTTTTTTTTTAATTTAGTGATACTCTTTGGCCTTAATAATCTTTTTACTCCAAGGTCTATTTTGAATAACTGTATTCTTTTACTTAGTGTGTCTCTTTGGTTTGGTAGTGTCTTAAAATTAGCATTTAGTTGAATTTTTAACAGACTTAATGGTATATAATTTAAATACCATTAAGTTCCCTCATGTAAAGTGTACAGCTGTTCAATAGTATATAGTATATTTAGAGTTGGACAACCATCACCATAATCTAATTTTAGAACATTTTCATTACCCAACAAAGAAACCAGTACCAATTAGCAGTCACTCCCTCTTTCCCACCTCCCTCTTCCAGCCCTAGACAATCACAAATCCACTTTCTTCCTCTAAAGAGTTCCCTATTCTAGACATTTTCATAAATGCAATCACACAAATATGGTCTTTTGTGGCTAGCTTCTTTCACTTAGTATAAAGTTTTTTGAGCTTCATCCTTACCGGTGCTTTTTCTCTTTATTGCCAAATAATATTCATTTGTAGTTGAATTATTTAATCCAACCTAAATATCTGTTATTTGCAATTACCTATTTTATACTATTTATGAGTACCAGAGTTATGTCTCAGAGAGTATGAGTTCAAAGTGGAAATGACTTACAGAACAAATGAACTCCTTAGATATAGAAGCAGGAGAAACCAGGGAGCCTATTGAAAGTGATTCTTGACATTGTTGAACTGGAGAGCAGAGCAGAAGATCATCCTAAGTAGGGGAGAATTTATTGGTGTGGTGTATTCAGCCATGGTAAGATTTAGTGTTCTGATAAGAACAGCTGAGACAATTCAGAGTTAGGTCTTTACCACCGGATCTTGTATATGGTGATCACCTAAGTAAATAAAGTGAAGATACCAGAACTTCCTTAGCATAGTATTGAGGAAAGGGTCAGAGAGTTCAGGAAACTGGATGTGTTAGAATGGTTTATCAACATGAGACCTTTCAACACACTACATTACTATGTTCCATTGGAGGACCCAGAACACATCTTTAAGAGATGGCTAACCTCTACAGGCTGGAGCCAATGACCGACAATGCTACGTAGCACTGGGATCCATAATGGAAACAAGGATGATGGGATACTAGCATTGCAGGGATCAGAAGACAACAGTTAACTGTCAGAGGCTAAGTAGCTGTGTCATCATCGCTAACAGAAAGACATGATTTGTAGCCAGGGTATCATGATCTGCAGAGATCTGTGATGAAAGCTAATACATTGTGTTGGTCTTAGGCATGAAATAAATGGACAGTAGACTAGAGGCTCACTTGATCTGTATAATTAAAATCAAGACCTGGTGAGCAGCAAGAGAAAACTGTCATCTTTCAATCAATATCCAGATCTAATTCCATCCACAGATCTGTAACTGACCGATTAAAGAAAAAGCCAGTTACCATGGTGAGGGTCACTCCCGTATCTTTGTTAAATATTCCTTTGATATTTTTACAGATAAGATCTGAGCCATTTGGAGAATAATCATGCAGTAACAAAATTGGAGTGCTCTGTGTTTTGAGGAAGTCAAATATGTGACCCGGGCTGAATAGAAAGAAAAGCACTAAAAATATCTTCATGGTTTTCTGGTAAAAGTGGGGCAGGTTTCTGGAAGTGATAAACAGAATTTGGCCAGTCTATCTCACAATGAGTATACTAGGTCCATAGACTCGTGATTATTTCTTCCTAACCCAAACATATAAATTGGAACAGACATACTAAGCACCTGCAGAACCCATATTGTGGTTCTGTCACCTAGGGAGCAAGAGTCCTTATTTTAATACAGCCAAGTGGAAGCCATGAAAAAGCCCTCTACCACCCCACTCAAAATAGAAGCAACATCACATCTCAGAAGACTCAGCTATATGCGCCAGAGCTCAGCACTACCATAAAAGATTCGATGGAAGCTGGAGCGGTGATCCTCATAACATCCCCAACCAATATACCTACCTAGACTTCTGAATAAAAGCACTCAGAACATGGCCAATGATGGCGGGCTGCTGGGAACTACTCCAGGTGGTTGCTGTCATTGCAACTAATTACTAATGCTGATCAGTACAGCCCATAGTGCTTCATACGCTACCGATCTGGTGAACGAACTCTTTATTCCCACCTGCAGGAAAGAACAAAAATTAGACTTTACAGAGCAGTGTGAATCAACTCTCTTCCCTCTCAACTAGGTTAACTTTCGCACACTTTGCCATAACGTGGTTTTGGAAACATTGAGCATCTTAACATTACAAAGAATATTACACTGGGGTGCCTGGGTGGCTCAGTCGGTTAAGCATCTGCCTTCAGCTCAGGTCATGGTCTCTGGGTCCTTCGATCAAGCCCTGCATCAGGCTTCCTGCTCAGTGAGGAGTCTGCTTCTTACTCTCTCTCTTTCTCTCCCTCCCCATCACTTGTTCTCTCTCCCTTTCTCTCTCAAATAAATAAAATCTTAAAAAAACAGAATATTACACTGATCCACTCTGCCCATGATATCATGCGGATGGGACTTGGCGAGAAGAAAGTGATGGGCACCCTAGAGGACCTAATGTAGCAGATATATACCGGAAGGTGGCAGATAAACATCAGTAGAAGTTCAAGTCCTGTCAGTTAATGAAAGTTTTAAGAGTCCAGTGGTTTGGGGTATGTCAGCATATCACCTCTAAGACAATGGACAAGTAATAACTACCCCCATCTCCTGCCACTAAGGATGCACAACACTTTGTGACTCTCTGTATATTTTGGAGACAGAAAGTATACCACACATCAAATATGTTCTGACCCATTCCTTTTTTGAGTAATCCAGAGGCTGATGGGTTTGAGTGGGGCCCAGAGCAAGAGAAGGCTCTGCATCAGCTCCCGGTTGATTTCTTCCTTCTTCTTCTTATTGTTGGAATACGGAGTTTAAAAAGTCAAAATGCTATCTGTTAAAAATACAGACAGCATATTTAAGTAAAGATGCCATATATGCACAGATTTGGAGGTAGGAAGATTCTACTTCCTCTAGTAAGAGCCCTGGCAAGAATGTCTGTGCTGTCAAGGGAGACTGAGCACAAAATACTTTATTTGCTTAAGTACTAAAGAGCAGTAGCTATAAGCCTCCTGAGTTTCACACTACAATTCATGAAGCAGTGTACAATCTCAAGCAAGCAAAGTTTTACTTAGATGTAAACATGCAAGAACAATATTCTTCAAGGGACAGTACTAACATGGTCTGTGTTTTATAGAATAAAATAGACACATTGACTTTAGAGTAAATTGAACATATAGATAAACCCATGACCCAGAATAGGAAGGAGTGTTTATTCTCAGCCAAGAATTATTATGACCAATTCACATAAATGTAAAGGGAAAACCCAAAACTCCTTTTCTTTTGATAAGGCATACTTTAGATTTTAACAAAGGAAATCAGAAGCATTTGGAGGAACCAGGAATTATTCCTAGCAGTTTCCTTCCATTTCTCCTGACCTCAGCCATGCCTAACAATTGAAATGCATAGACTCATAGCGAAAGTAAGAAAGGAGATAAAAAAGAATGATTATTAAGTTTGACAAAAAAGAAGATCTTTTCAATGGTGAATAGCTGCTTGAAAAATAATTCATTGATTTCCTTGGAATATGATTTTTATAACTTTCTTTATTCCATAGAAGTCATGGAAAGATATAGTTATAAAAAGGTCTTCTGCAGGATTGCATTAGTATCTCTGAATAATTCACATGCAAATTTTTTTAGTTCAACTCAAAAAGAAGCCAGAGACATTTTCAATCAAGACTATGCTCTTGGTTACATACCGTAGACTCTGCCAAAAGCACTGGAAAGAATATTAGGGGGGGAAAAATTGACCCAAGAGGTTTTTTTTTTTTTTTTTTAAAGGTTCGAATACATTTTTGTTGCCTTGTTATCAAAATTACATGAAAGGAAATTTTGAGCTGATAAGAAGTTTTTATTTAGTTTTCTTTTCATTTATCTAAGTCCCTTATTTACCATCTTCTATGGATTCATCCATATGTTCACAGTGAATATATCTGCACTTCGTTTAGCAGGTTTTGTGTTTGCAAGGCAAACTTTGTTGAAACATTTACATCACCAGAGAGTCTGCTTAAAATTCAGAAAGCCACTACGAGGTGCCTTGCGCTGCTTTGGATATTGCAGAATCGGTCAGCTGGCCAGATTTTCCCCTGACATATTCTGAATTCTACAGCATCTGTCAATGCTCACCTTACCGTTAACAGAGTGGCTACTTAAATCGCATGTGTTTTAAATAAGATCTTATAACAAATTTCAGTTAGCACGATATGTATGTCTATGTATTCTAAAGGACTTACGAGGTAAAGCTGCTGAATGCTTTGTGTCATCTCTCCTTTTAAGGGTCAGCTGTTGCCCTTCTCTGCTTATGTTGCCTTTTCTTTGTAGACATTAAGAGTCTATTAAACTTCTCTAATTTATATGTCAGGAACTCAAAATCCTGGATGCTTTGCTGAGCCACAGTAGAAACCCAAATCATTGATTTTCTCTTGCTGTTTCCTTAAAAACGAGTCAGTAATGTCCTATCCCCCTTCCTTTTCTTCCCCAGCGCTATTTTCAGTGACGTATTTGTAGCTTCCAATCCCTCAATTCCTTTTCCCTTCCTAGGTTTATAATGTCCTGGGTTATCTATAAAGTTAACAGCCCCGGCTTCAAGGTGTCTCCTGAGAAGGAAGGACTGCTCTGATCCGCGAGTTTGGGACGAGGAACTATCCCTTTCTCCTTGCTCGTTCCCTTTTTGCTTTTCTCTTTGGAGTCTGCCTGCTCTTGGAAAGTACAACTGTAGCCTCCTCACTGAGGAGCTGGCAAAAGCCCCTTGTCTATGTTATGGTTGAGTGGGAGAAGCCTTTATCGGTGTGTTACAGTATCATCACACATGTAAGCCACATTCTTCAACGGCCTTATAGTAACAAAAATGACTTGTCAGTTTCCATTTGTCAAACATCATTGTTCCTCAAAGGTGGCTCAAAATTTGAGCATGGGAAAGACATATTATTTATTACCACTCTAACATACTAATAATAAATTGGTACATCTTTTCTCCACTTTACACACACACACACACACACACACACACACTATACGAATGTATCTATTTATGTACATATTTAAATCATATTTGTATCTTTATCTATCCATATGTAGCTAAAAGTATGGATCACATTGTTACATGAATTCCCATCCAGCCTCATAGATTTATCGTAATTTTCCTCCTTTCTATATTTGTAACTCCCTCTATTGACAGTAAGACATCTGATGTCCACTATCCTTGATGTATTTATGTATTTAATCATCCTCTCCTTTCATACTTTCTTGAGCCACTAGAATGAAATTTGTCCATAATAAAAAAGCCATAATTTAAAAAACTGTTATTGGGAAAGCAGTCATTATAGGGTATGAATGACCTCATTTCTTAAATGATATCTTGTGATAATTATTTAAAATAAATACCATCATGCCTGTTTTACAGATGAAGAAAATAAAAAATCAGAAGGTTTAGGCTCTTGGTGGGTAACTTAGAAAAGGCAGGGGTGGCCATGCTGGTGTAATAGAAGATCCTTCCTCCCCTAAAAAAAAGCAATCCCTAAAATAAAATACTATGACACCTGAAATTATTTTAATTAAATAAATAACAGTAAAATGTAATATTTCTAAAATTTACTAGCTTTGGGGGAAGTGAGAAAATCAATGGGAACATAATCCAGACCCTTATGATTATTATAGAATTGTTCACCAGTTTAAATTCCTAAAACCAAGATGGTGCTAATTTAAGAAAACAATACACATTTCATAACGATTTATTAAGTACTTCTGGGAAAAGGGTTATGCCAACTATTGCATTAGTCATGCCCCTAAATGAATGCCACTAAGAGATTCTGGTTCAAGCTCTTATTATCTAAATTAAACCAAAGGACACATATTTTAAAGGCGTGAGAAAAGTTAAATTTCTTTCTTCTCTACTCTTACAGAAGAAACAAAAGCATAATGGCCACAAAAAGTTATTAGAAATAAGCAACCCAGGAGCACCTGGGTAGTTTAGTCAGTTAAGCGTCTGCCTTCGGCTTGGTTTGTGGTGTCAGGGTCCTGGGATCGAGTCCTGAGTCGGGCTCCCTCCTCGGTGGGGAGTCTTCTTCTCCCTCTCCCTCTGCCCTTTCCCCTGCTTGTGTGCTCTCTCTCTCTCTCTCTCTCAAATAAACAGATAAAATCTTTTAAAAAATTATAAGCAGCCCAGTTTCTGTGTACTTTGGTTTATATAAGGACTTAGTGCTCCCAGCCCTGATCTCTCACCTTGCTATAACTTAACCTATCCTTGTCTTACTGTATATATTCTTCTAGCTAGTGCACACACAGTTTCCTCAACCACCTGGCTTCAGTTTGACAGGTTTTTAATACTATAGACTCACAACACCATTGTTAAATATCGTACTTAAAAATATGAAGGAACGAAAAATAATTTTGCTGACACTTTCTTCTTGTAAAACTGTTCAGAGATTAAAGCAATCCACCTTGGTCACTTCTCCAGGGATGTGCATTGAAGTTAAGTAGATGGTAGCTGACACCAGAATTGTGTTGAATCCAGTCTAACATCACCGTATGAAAGCCAAAAGTAAAGTGTGAGAGAAATTTTAATGTACAGCTTTAATTAGTGATCCAGTGACTAGACCATTTACTGATTTTTATTGATTTTTAATTTTTTTTATTTAAATTCAATTTAGTTCACATATAGTGTAGTGTTATTTTGGGGGGTAGAATTTAATGATTCATCAGTTGCATAGAATACCCAGTGCTCATTATATCACGTGCCCTCCTTAATGCCCATCACCCAGCCCCATCCACCTCCCCTCCAACAACCCTCAGTTTGTTCCTTATAGTTAAGAGTCTCTCATGGTTTGACCATTTAATAATCAATCAGCCTTTCCCTGACAAGCTCCATCCAGAGCATGGACAGTTAGAAGAAAACATGAAAACTTCTCCCTGAAACATTTTTTTTTTCTCTTGAGCCTCAAGAATGTGGTCCCTTCATTTGCCCTAAACTTAACTGGCAATGCATGCTAAGAGAATAAGAAAGACCAAGGTTTTATTTGTGAGTGTTTGCACATGAGTGTCTGCATTTGTGTTTCAATTGGAATGAATTCTCATTTTCTGTTTTAACTATCGTTTATGAGAGGTTTACTCTTTAACTTATGCAAATAGAATGCAGACCCAAAGAACCAGTTACAGCTGCCTTTTGGTAGGACTATCTGGAAAAGTTATCAGTTTTAATACAGTCAACAATAATTTGCTTTAATACTGCATGCCTGCTATGGGGAAGACACTGAACTAGCTACAGTTGATTGGTTCTCAGCCCTAGCTGCACTTGGGAATAACCTGAAGGGATTTAAACAACGCAGGGTATGGGTACATCCCCATGGATTCAAGTGCAAGCTAAACCTTTGAAAATCCAAAAGGTCCTCCATGATTCTAATGTGAGGTGAAGATTGAGAACCATTGAATAGGAAGAAGCAGTCTTTCTAAACAGAGAGAATCTTGGTTTGACCAGGACTCAACAGAGTTCTCTCTTAAGCTGACTCCTCTCTCACCCTACCACTTGAAGCTCCATGAAGTCAGAGATTTGGCCTTTTTCTCCCAATTGTCTGAGAGTCTGGTATAGTCTTGCTTAAGAAGTGTTTAACCAGTATTTGCTGAATGAATGCAAATGGCTTTTGAAAGCTAATTCATTTAATCTCTGTCTTTAACATTTTCATGAGGATGGCTTTTAAAACTATATCTCTCATCATATCCTTGTCTCAAAATTGGACCTTTATTCACAATGGTTTGGTCTTTTCCTCTTAAATATAATGCAGGACTATTAAAAACAAGGACCTTGACTTATAATAGTAGCAATCTATTTCAATTTGCAAATACTTGCCCTGAGGTTCAGAGGTATATATTTAGTAAGTAGCAGATACCAAGCCAGATACAAGCATTTTTTTTGTCTTAGCATCATCACTATGCCATGCTAACACTGATAAACATATTCTCTGTATGACCAAATGATGTTGGAGATAAGATGGGATTTCTGTAATCACCTGATGTATCAACAAAAAGCAACGAGTTTCACATGTCATCATTTTGGGTTCTGGTTCTGGGGTCACCCAGGATCCACCAATCAGAGGCCCTTCCTAAATTCCATTCTAATTTTCCAGTCTTCCAACTGGTTAGGAAGTTGGGTGGACTGTTTCAGTATGTGCCCAGCCAGCTTTAAAGGGGTTGAACAAGTCAAAGGCACGACAGTCCACTCTCTTTCCACAAAATTGGGAGCTTTGCACAGTAAATACCTCAATATTAGAGAACATTGATGTCTTCGAATAAGCTTTTGAGTTTCCGTTGCAGGATGTATCTCAACTGCCAAAAATGAGTCAGTGTGAAAAACAGAAACCAACGCAATGAGCAGCCTCCCGTGATGGCCTGTCTGAGAACAGAAAGATGAAAGTGATTCTCCTGAGCCCGGCAAGTACAAGGCTGGCCCAAATCCTTCCTGATAAGCATCAAATGGAGACAACTAGCTACAAGAAATTCCTCCAGCAACAGAATAAATATTGGCATGAGAAGAAATAATCTACTGATGGGGACAGAGGCTCTGAAAATCATCCTGTGACTAGTCAATCCCAAGTTCAGTGGCAAATCCTCATCTTGACACAATCAGGAAGATGTCAAAGTAAGTATATTTCTGGTCAATATAAAAGCAATTATCCCTGGTTTTTGCCTCCTGTTGGCAGTTTTGCACCTTCCCATTTATTCCACCAGAGTTGTTCTCGCTAGACTTTTCCTCTGGTGCTAGAGTTGATTTAACCAAGAGAGTGAGTCATTAGGTGTTTGCTGATGGGCCAGGGGAGCAGCTTTTCTAGACTGCTTCTCCCCACCCTAATGTTCAGGGACCATGGTCCCCAATATGGCAGCAATGCATGAGTGTCTCTCCACTGAGTGAAGCCTTGTGTGCAGCCAAAAGAGACAGAATAAGAGTAAATAGACCTCAGCCCTACAGCTAACATTGTCCCTGTGGTGTGTGGATAATAATTTTGTTTTGCAAAATTCAGAGTGTCATGTGGGTAGAATATGATAGCCAAGTGGGAGGGCTCTCAAGATTATAAAGTTATATGGAAATGAGTGCTGTTATTTTCTAAAAGATTTATTTATTTTAGAGAGAGAGAGAGAGAGCAGGAGGGAGGGGCAGAGGGAGAGAGAGCATGGAGCCCAACATGAGGCTCCATCTCATGACCCTGAGATCACGGCCCTGAGATCACGACCTGAGCCGAAACCGAAGAGTGGGACGCTCAACTGACTGCGCCACCCAGGCACTCCAAGTGCTGTTATTAATATATAAACTTTATTAAACAATTTTATGAGATTTTTAGTGTCATTGCTCTTTGAAAGAGACCAGTATCCATCTTGTTTTCATGAAAGGCTTTGTGTAAAAAGAGCATGGTACCCCTCTCACAAACATTCCGCTGACACTTGTCATTCATTATTGAGAACTGTAACTTTTATCCATTTCCCTTTGCATTGTAGGCCTGTCCAAATTTCTGGACAAAATCTATTTCAGCTGTGAGTGTGACCCAAAAACATAAATTACACAAATTATACCGTAGAACTAGCTTACTTTCAGTGAAAGGCAAATAACCCTATTCTTTTTCTTTGAAATCATAACTGTTGCTCAGGTAAATAAATAACGGTTTAGTATCTTGGCTGAATCAAAATATATCTTGTGCCTCCTCTCACTGTAGTAAACCCAACTGGTTTATGATAACAAAAGTTTTGAGTATACTTTTCAAAATACTATTTATGGGCTGTTAATAAGTGTTTCTCTTTTTTCCATGTCCCACGTGCCTTGTGCCAGTCACTATCCATGTCTCCTAGTCTACAGATGAGGACCCCAAATACATCATCCAGCAAGTAAGAGGCAGAACGAGGGTAGTGCCCAAGGCCGTAGTTTTCCCAGTATGCCGTCTACCCACTGATAAAAATACCTGTTAACATCACACAAGTGCCGACCTTGGTCTTAGCAGCGATGGTCCCTAAAACAGCAAGCATTTTCCTGTCACAGGTCATGATGAGTCATATCCCATGATAGAGTAAACACTGGCCATGCACAGTGATGGGGGGCCTTAATTCATCTCCTTTCTGCTGAAAAGGTGATCTAACAAAATAGGGCTCCACATTTTCAGTGAGTCATAGGCAGACAGGGTAAACAGAAACATGTCAGTGTTAAGGGACAGCTCAGGAATAGCTTTCTCTCATCCCAGGATCCTTAAGGATCTGTCAGGATGCTAACTTTTAAGTTATTCAGTGGAAATGCGCTATCCAGACTAGAAAACAGGAAACTCAAAGTTGAGTAGAGTGCACTGCATGCAATATTGTATGGTATCACTGACCACATAAAACACCAACCCTTCCATCAAAAATTTTAAAAGATGCGCTAACCAAATTTAAACTCATTATATGGATCTTGAAAATTCCATTCAGGATTTTAGGCACCCTCTGTCCTTTCTCCTTGCAGTTTTTGTAGCAGGCATCTCTCTCTCTCTCCTCTTCATGAGGTGCTTCCTTGTGTTCCTTATGCACAGCATCTTAGTCACCCACCCAGTTCATGTCAAAGTCAGAAATAGACATAGATCCAAGGAATGTTTTTCACCTTTCTTCATATTTTTAAATATCAGCAGATATATCCCAAATAAGAACTCAGCTTACTGGAATGCCCAAGTAGTTCTACTGACAGAAATATATTTTGTTCATGAAAATGTTTATTAATTACACATAACCACCTGCTGCACCTCCCCAAATTCACTGATAATAAACAGTCAGTGATACAAATTTCGTTGCATCAGAAATAGGGAAATCAGGCAAGTATTCATGATTTTGAGGATAAATCTACTTTTCCACTGGATGGAACCTTGTGTGGAATCTGTCTGTACTTCCTGAATTATCCAGATGGAGGGTCACATTGGCTTTGCCCATATTATCTGGAAACTGTCCGTTTATCTGTGACCTACTCTTTCTTTAGTTTCCTTTGCTTTGCTTTGCTGTGGATATTCACTTCTGCAGCTCAGCACTCAGAAGAAACTCTTTTTTCCCCATAAGACACGCATAAATCTAAGCCTGCATTTACTATGGCTTTGATCGTTTTAAATACTATTTACTGACAGAAATAAAGAAAGAAAGTCAACATTTAATATCAAATGAGCATTTTAGGAAGTAAAACCAAATAACCAGCAGAGGTCTCTGCTGCTCTATGTAAACGTCCCTTTAGAGCAAAGCAAAATGAAACAAAACTTTAAAAGAAGCGCGCTGGCCAAACTGTAGTGTGGTCAACCAAGTGTGTATTAGACGAAGAAAGTGTATCCTTTCAATAGTGGGAAGAGGAAGAATAAAAGTGAAGGGAGAGTTTATGCCAGATCTTAGGGGTGAGCAGCAGGGTCTGATAAAGGGTGCACCCATAGATAGGCAAGGTGGGAATGTGGAAGCAAATGGAGCTGTGTTTTGTGGGAGGACTTAAGTCAGGCTCACAGTGAGAAATATCCTTAGTTCAGGAAAGTCCAGCAGGAATATATCAGGACAATGGGGAATCAGAGTTGGAAATAAACAATGTCAGATTAGCCAGAGAGTCAGCTATGGGAATGCCTGGTGCCAGGTTTGTAGATCTCCAGCTACCATGCTGGGGTTCAGCTACAGTAATTCTGTCCCAAGGAATAGCAGCATGAAACATGCGGGCAACAATACTAGAGGAACTAGGGTATCAAGATGTTTCTTTTTTTTTTAAGATTTTATTTATTTATTTGACAGAGAGAGACACAGCGAGAGAGGGAACACAAGCAGGTGGAGTGGGAGAGGGAGAAGCAGGCTTCCCACTGAGCAGAGAGTCCGATGCGGGGCTCAATCCCTGGACCACGGGATCATGACCTGAGCCAAAGGCAGACGCTCAACAACTGAGCCACTCAGGAGCCCCTCAAGATGTTTCAAGGTAGAAATTAGTCACATAGGAACAAATCAGAGGCTTCAATATTGCCCCTGTTCTATAAAGGTTAAGATGCTATTACAGAAAGAAGAGGAGACACACACAGTTGTTAGAGTTGGGTGTAAAGATTAGAGCCACCCTGGTAACTAGTAAGATTGACCAGAAGCTGAACCATCTACATGTAAATTCCCTCTGCATGGGAATAAGATTGAATTTGGAGCATTCGGATTGTCTAAACATGCAAAGGTGAGCTGTTCCAGGTATCCAGGTAGACAGAACATGACAGGCCAAACTTAAATCTGGTTTTAATGGTCCCTCCATGATTTTTCTTCAGTCTTATTCCAATCCACAGATATTTAATTGGGATTAACACCTGTGAAAAGGAGAGGAGGAAGCAGGATTGGACAAAGGGAGGGGTTGAACTAGGATGCAGACTCAAGGAAATCTGGGCTAACCCAGTGGAGAACTCTGGAAAGGGGCATCCAGGACCTCATCCGTCCCTTTTCCCTTCAGTCAGAATATGGGGGTTGCCCAATAGGGACACAACCCTAGGAGATCTTTTAGATAAAAAACTATAAGCTATTCTTTAAAGGGCATCACCCAAGAAGACAGAGGACAGACATGCAAAGGGACTCAAACACAGAATTTGACAAGTAAGACAATCTTGGTGAAAGCAATTGTTCTAGATTGATGAAGTTCAAGTCAGGATAAAATGGGATATAGACATACAGTGGAGGGGCGCCTGGGTGGCTCAATTGGTTAGCATCAGACTCTTGATCTCAGCTCACATCCTGATCTCAGGGTTGTGAGTTCAAGCCCCACATCGGGTTCCACGTTGGGCATGAAGCCTACTTTAAAAAAAATACAGTGGAGATGTGAAGAAAGAAGAGATTTGTTAACATTAGCAAACAATCCTTTTGGCACCCAAAGACTTGTTAGGGTATGTGGGTATTTTCTGACTCTCAATGGGCCAGCCAAGGAACCTTTGGCATCTGTTTACAACATTTCCAAATGTCCTAATGGAGCAATCAAAAATCAGTTCCTTTGGAATTTTGTTTTGTTGGTTTTTTTTTTGTTTTGTTTTGTGTTGTTTTTATTGGTGGGGTGGGGAGCAGGCATCATTGTAGAGCAAAGAGGCCTGCAGCAAAAGTAATCTGTGTGGTTTCTCCCATCTCCACTCAGCTTGAGCCATTTTCCAAGGGAGTCACTACCAGTGAATTAGAGATGGAAGTTCTTATGAGCTTTAGTAAAAGTGGTCAGAGAGCTTTGATCTCTCCACTCAGGAAGAAGTGCCAGAGAAGACTATAGACACAGATCCTTAGCATTATACTTTGAAAATTTGATTTCATTTCCCCAGAAAAGCATTGCTATCTGTGTGGTTTAGACTCTATATAATAACGAAACACTGCAGGTTGGACTATTCTTCAGGCAGGTGGACGTTACCCAAAGAATCTGAGCTATTCATTCTAGCCTTAAATTATCATCATATGGCCCCGACTGCTTTAGAGTCACCTAATTGCCTGGGGCACCGGTTTCCTCATCTGTAATGTGCTTGGTTTGGAGCAGTTCTGTAAAGTGCATAGAGCTGCTAGACTCTGTAAGTAAGGTTTTTGAAAGTAGACCACATTTTGTAATCTCACTGCAAGTTAGATAGGATTTTTGTGAGCTTCCCTTGGAACTTAACCTCCCAAGACAATGTTATTTCTGTGCACACACAATATTCCCAGTCCCAAATAACCCACTTAAACAAACATTGTTCACCTAATACATGTAAATGGTATAGTTTGCTTGTATGTACGTATTTTAGAAAACTTTAATTAAATCCCTGATCCTTCTTTCCACAAGATGTCACTGTCCACCACAATTTGTTTTACAATCAATGGCCTCACATACTTTTCCTGCTGGGTTTTATGATAACATGCCCTAAGTTAAATAGAATTACGAACATCTAGAACTAAACCCCTTGTTATCATTTCTGTGTTCAGTAAAAGCCCATGTACAATTAGCAGATTTCAAAGGTAAATATGCATATTTCATGATAGTTTTATAAAAAATGCTTTTAACCTATCTACTGATTTGTTTTTATAGGATAGAATCCAAAGAAAACAATCATATCAAATGTAATATTTAAGAGTAATATTTCAGAGGCTGAAAATAATTTCTGTTGTAGCAGAACACACTACCTTCAAGGAAATTTAGACTGGGGATTTGCTGCATCTTGTGATGGGTCTAAAATGACAAGGCAGAAAGTTTGGGCTAAATGCAGATCCTACTTTGCTGTCATGTTTGATATCACCTGGGTGTTTAGAAAGGCCCCGGGCATTTCTATCTGTTTATATAAGACAGGTTCTGCAGACTTGGCTTTTCCCTGGTATTTTATGCAACGCCTGTGTCTTTGTTTACAAGGCCCCTCCCATTATTTATGCCCCATTAGCAGCACAGAACTAAATTGTGCCATCTCTTCTGCTTTAGGAACCTGCATTACAATGGTGAAACCTCACGGGAATCATTCATCTTAACCGTGCACCACGGAACGAAACCCATGAACCCCGAGTGTAGTAACTATTAAGTATTTCACTGTGTGACAAGTCTATCTCTAAAGCATCCCTTTAGCATAGACTTGGAGGCTACTCTTAGAAAAAGGATCTTACTTTTAATATAATCTGACTCCTAAAATAAAGATTCAACACATTAATCCCTACGATTGCTCACTACTGTGATCAGATTCTGTGAATTGTTTTCTAATCATATGTGGAAAATTGGCAACTCAAGCATGACAGTCGAGTTAAAAATCGGTATTTTCAAATAAACATGTAGTCTTTTCGGAAACCACAGGATGTCAGGCTTCACTCTGAAATAGCTCAATGAGTTCAAAGTCACATTTACTTACCTCCCATTTCCCTGGATCTGATGCTGTCATAAGGTAAGTAGTTTTATATTCTATTATCTCTTGGAGGGCTATTCATTTCATCTGAGTCTCATTATATTTTTTCAATGGATATACAGATAGAGTGAAAAAGAACACAGATTTTGTTTTTTTGCTTGATATGCCCCCGTACTTTCTCACCTACTCTTTGATGACTTTGCTATTAATGTTAATATGTCTACATTAAAGAAAATATGTAAAATGAGCAAGCAGCCCCTCCTCACTCTTCACACATGAAATATGCTCTTTGGCTTATTGCTTGTCTCAACAGTAGAGTCACCATAAAGAGAACTGAATTTCTCTCCTGTCCCCAAGTTCTTCCTGTTGCTTGTACTCTTTGAGCCTCGCTAATCCTGTGTCCATAATTTGTCTTGGCTGAGGACTAGGAAATTTGACCAAGTAGGGACAGTGGGGGATGCTGGGTGTAACAGTGAACTGGTTGTACCAGACTTGGGTGCAAATCCCCGTTCTGCCACTTCCCAGTGGAGTGCCTTGAAGAAAGTTCTATATCCTTTCTTGGCCTCAATTCCAAATTGTATAAAATTAAAACGACACCGACTGATTTCCCAGAAGTTTCATGAGGTTGGCTGTGTACTGTTTTCTCACTGCTAGCTGATAGCCAGCATTAAAGAGTTGTGTTAAACTTTTAAGAACAGCTATTTCATTCTTCCATCAGCTAGACTGTCAAATCCAGCCCAAAAAAGCTTTATCCACTGACTGTAGCCTTGACCAACAGGATGTCGTTGCTACTTGATAGGGGACAGAGATGAAGCTGCACGAAAAGCTGGAAGTAATCCATTTGCTAGGCCCTGCTCACTCAACCAGAGAGAAAGTTGGGCATGAGTGCAGTGCCCGAGAGCATGCGTTTGGCACGCAGCGTGGTGCCTCATGGGCCCTGAGTCATCTTTCAACCTGCTTGGGCATGTAGTCTTTATTGTGTCATTGCTCTTCCCGACCAGCTGTCAGAACAGCTTTAGTCAATTCTTCTGCCAGGCTAACAGTAGACACAAATATTGTGTACCCGGCTAGCACCGATGTCCATCTTAGGTGTCATGGTAGGATTTGCACTGGGACAGCCAGATGCGTGCTAATGGTCATCTTAGTCCTCAGCATCAGTCTGCAAACAGGTAACATCTGTGAGGAATAGTGACGTCTGCCCTCTCCTTAAAGAACTTAGACACCAGCAGACAACAACTTCGGCATTTAAGTTTCCTAGAAATCTGAGGGAATCGTCTTAACATGGACTTCCAGATCTCATTTCTTATTCTCTAATCTTCTTTCAAAAATCAGAGCAAATGAATCTCGCTCCACTGCATTGGTGAGGCAGACAGATTTAACTTTAATTATCAGCTAAGCAGGGGCACCTGGGTGGCTCAGTCGGCTGAGTGTGCGACTCTTGATTTCGTCTCAGGTTGTGATCTCAGGACCCTGAGATGGAGCCCCAAGTCAGGCTCTGTGCTTAGCGGGGAACCTGCTTGGGATTCTCTCTCTCTCCCTCTGCCCCTCCCATGCTGCTCGCTCGAGTTCTTTCTGTCTTAAATAAATAAATCTTTTTAAAAAATAATTATCAGCTAAGCAAATCTTATCAATTGATGTGGAGAAAAATAGGAAGGTGGTGACCTTTCGTATGTGACCCAACGTTCTTAGCTTGGAGCAGTCAAGGCCCCTTTCCATGGTAAACTTAACTTCTCTTTAAGTACTATGGATCCTATTTACCTCTGCATCCTGTTAACTGGAGTTTGCCTAGTAATAAAGAAACAGACCACCAGTGGATTTGCAGAGTCTATAGAGAGCTTTTTGGACAGCCAAAAATGTAGCTGTAATTCAAGATATTGTGAAAAGAGGTAGAGATGTGTGTTGTAAATAGTGCTGTCCATCATTAATAGTCACTCCAAAAGATAAGCCATAAAAGATCATCTAAGAGAGCATGAGTAGGCGTGCCATGTGAATTATTTTATGAAGCCACATCTAACCCTGTGTGGAGTATAAATAGAACTTTACAATATGACAGCATTATAACTTCTTTAGTATACTTCAGCCAAACATTTGATTGGAGAGATATATTGTAATTACTAAAGGTTGCCAGCAGGGACAATATTTTTCTCCTCCTTGTAACTCATTATGTTAACGTGTGCTTTATGGCCAGCCTGGGATTAATTTATTGATTTGGATTCACAATCCTAATTTTAATTCATTACATTTCACTTCTTCATTTGTTGGGCTAATGACCCACAAACTATAAAAAAATAAAAGGATAAAAAGCTGTGAGTATCAGAGTACCTGATACCAAGTATCAGAGAAAGAATCTTCCTCCCCATTATAATTGTTTGAAGCAGTGTTTACTCATCTGCTTGGAGGATTGGTCTGCAGGAGCCCATTGTTTCTTGCTTCCCTATGTCTGTTCAACAGCGGCAGATTTCACCTATGGCATTTTTATTTGTCTGATGAGCTAAAGAAAAAGCGTTGAATTAATTTTCTTGGATAAAGGAGCCCAGTGGTGAAATAGGCAAATGTTCCATGTCATTCAGAACTCAACTGAAAACATTTATTTTCAACAATATTCAAGTTTTTATGAAAAGGAAGAATAGCTTTTTTATATCTGTAATGTACATTCCTCTCTCTCTCTCTGTCTCTCTCTGTTTCTGTCTCTTTCTCTCTAGTCGAGATAGATAGGTAGATAGGTATATTATATATAAATATTCACACACTAAATGATTCTCTGGCAATTATCTGGCATGTACCATCATTTACATACAAATCAATCTTCCTTTAAAATGATCCCCCTGGGTTTGTCAAAAGTAGTCGTCAACCTGCTAGCTTATCTGTAGTCACCAACTCAAGGTAGTTTTTATCATGTTACAAAGATCATTAATCAACTCTTTTCATGTAAATTTCCATCTTTTTTTGTGTATTTGGGGGACAGGGTTTCACTTGTATAAGGATCGCAGGAGTTAACCTTTCAATAGTTAAAGATGAAACGAGAATAAACTTTGGCCAATAAACAGTGAACAGTGACTTAAGGCATCGAGTTAGAATTAAATTCAGGGTACTGTAAAATAGTAACCTCATTGAGGATCAAAGTCATGCTTTTTTCTCCAGCGCCTCTTTGTGACAAACACATGATGTCAGCTCCACTAGCTCATTTGTCTGCTGCAGTTCCACTTTATCAGGCCGGGGTAAAAAGAATTGATGTGTCTGGATAGATAAAGTAAATGGAAACTCAGGACTCATTCCAATATGCTGTACTTTGATATATTTTGCAAACCTGAGAGCAGCTGGTGTAACACTAGTTACTGTTTGTATTTAAATATTGTACATTAGAAGACCTTTGAAAAGGTGTTTTATAGGGTTCTTTTTTTTCTTTTTCACACCGATTGGCTTTCAGATTGTTCTTTTTCTTTTTCTTTTCTTTAATTTCCTTATTGCGCTCACAAATATTTTCAGAGCCTGCCTTTTCAGAAACTTTGTTCTTGTTACCAAGACTGATAAAACAAGATTCTTTACAAGGAAATATAATTTTAAATTGTAATCGGCACCTGCCTTTGCCATTTGTCCTCATCCTTTAGAGTTTTAGACTGGGGCTTTTATGAACTAGTAAGACTTATTTTCCAAAATTTCCTGTTGTCAAATCGCTTATTTTCTGATTGTGTTCCAAAGCCCCACCAGATTGAGTACAACAAATGTATCTTCTTTAACTTTAGATCAATAGTCAATATAAATGTGTTTTCGTATAAAATTGCATTTTAACATAAAATAAGTTATTTACATAAAAATAAAAATCTTTAATACGTTTTAACATGTATACTAATGAAAGTCAAAAATACCACCAAAAATTACAAACAGTAGAACCTTCACTTATCTCATATTATTAGACCCAAACAAGCATTAGAATGTGGATACCGATGCTAAAATTGCTAATACTTTATAGGTTTGGGTTGCACATAAGTTTAAGAATATAGCTTTAGGTGCGATGAGGAAAAACAATTTTTGAGAATGAATGAATTCCTAAAAATTAACATTCCTATATTTTGTCCTTTCTTTCCTTTAAAAGTAGTTTATACAGTCAAATTAAAATGAATTATTGAGAATACTGCTTAAATAAATTAAAACCCCAAATGTTCCTGTTTCATTATTTAGATGCTTAAAGTAGTATTTCTTTTTAGTTTTATTCTGATTTATCTCAACAAACACTGTGCTTTCATTCTGTACTCTGTTAAACATAGTGAAAATCTCAATTTAGAATTACAGTGCAAGAGTATAATCATGAAGCCTCTCGGTGACGTTGAACTGGTACTCGATATTATGCACGCTAAACACATTAGTAGAGAGACATGGGGAGAGACCGTTGAGACAGGGAGGTATCAGGAAGGAGTAGCAAAATGACCCGCAGATCTTTCTTTACCAATACATTTAGGAGGAACTAAATCAGCTACTGATAACTCTGCTGATTATGGGCTTTCTCAAGCTGCCTTTATGAAGAACAGGAAGACAAGATGAGCAGCTCTTATCCCTGAAGAGGAACTTGATCCTGATGGAAACATCCTAATGGAAAATGTGGGGCTTGGATGAGAGTCTGCGAGGAACTTGGCCATGCCACGAGTCATTCAATATCATCCATGTGCCTCCGAACGCGCGGTTTTCAGGCAGATTTTTACATATGGAAAGAATATGCTGTGATATAAAAAGGCTCCCAGAAGGTCTACATTTCTATTGATTCCGCAACCACGTATCAATTAACGTTTGTGTCCAGAATACAATAGACTTTTTGAAAGCATAAATGAGAAAGGGAAGGTATATTTGCAGCTCTCCTGGCAAATATACATGGCTGCACATATGATTTTTATTGGGGTTGCAATTGCTAGAATATTTTAATCCAAAGGAAAAAGAAAAAAACAGCATGAAAGAAAAAGTGAATTGGTGTGTAAGATATAGCCATGTAAAATAAATACATTTAAAAAGGGCACTTTAACATGAGTCATTTCAAACATGTATGCTAAATTTTATGAGTTTAATTACATTGAGGATTTTTTCAATAATAAGAAAATGTGCAGGCTTAGTATTTTTAAAAAGTATACTCCTAAAAACTCTCATTTACAGAGATAGCCCTTAGTATGTGCAGGATATTGAATAAATATTTAGGGTACACTGGCAATCACAAAAATGTCATATATGACACTCACACACACACATACATGTATCCATACCCTTGACACTCAAATAAAATGATAAAGATGCTAAACCTTGCAACCAAAAAAGGTCTTTCTTTGTTTGGAAGATTGTCTGAGGAGCATCTCAACCCCTGGGTGTCTGTTTATATGAAAAGTAACAATGAAAAGCAAGATAAAATGTACTCAGATGCTATAAAGACCATTAGGATTTCACGCTCTTGAAGCTCCAATAAATTTGAGCTTAGGAAGAGGCAAAATACAGACTTCGGTCACTAACAGAGGTGAAGATGATTGAGAGCAAAAAGGGAAAGGAAGGGCAGAACAAGAGAGGGGTGTCATTTAGGATGTGCACAGTGTAGACACCATGTGGCTTTGCTTTCAGCGGTTCCAAATGTCACACCATTGTTCAGTGTGCTCAAAATGCCATACATGCAACATGGTTTGTGCAGTGACATTTTCTCAGTTATATCAGCAGGAAAGAACAGTGTGGACAGTGTCATGGGCTTGACGGGGTGTGATCCTATGCAATGCAAGTGTACACATTCAGTGATGGTACCGAACCCGATCTCAAGCAATGGGTGTCAGCCAGTCTGCCTGCTGAATGCCTCCCTTCATACAAGAGACGCACCATGAGAAACCCTCCCCATTTACTGACCTTCCTTCTCTGCAATTGGCCAAAGCCGATTCCTTTGCTATACAAATAGGTTAAACGATTCTGCATTTGCGGACTCTAACTAGTACAACCAAAGGGCCCAAAGAGTGTAGCACCTGCTTCAAGCCTCATTCAGTGTGAAGACAGCTGAAATGGGGTGATGGTATGTTACAGCATGAAAATTCTGGACTGGGAGTCCGGAGCATGGAGTCCTGGTCTGAACCCTTCCTCTGAGTTGCTGAATGAGTTTGGCATGTCATTTAATCTCTAGGAGTCTCAGTTTCTTTACCTGTAAAGTGAGAATGATGAGCTGATCTTGACAATCAGCTTTAGGTTCTACGAGACCTGAGGACAAGGCATCTTAATTTCCCTCTTCTGGAACCTGATTTCTAGCAGAAGAATAATTGGTAATACCAAAATGTGCTACTCTTGATGAGAAATAATAAGGGTGATTTATTTGCCTTTTAGGATAGGAAGATTTCAGACAGCCCTTTGGGAGGGAAATCCTTGGAGAGAGTTTGAAAGAGTTTTGTGGGGTTTTTTTGTTTTGTTTTTTTGGTAGCCTCTCCAAGGAGAAATTTTGCATAGTCTGTCATATTTAAGTTTCATAAGAGCCCCATAAAATGACAAAAGTTCCCATCTTATAGATGAGAGATCTGAAGCTCAGAGAATTGCAGAGCTAACTGGTGCCAGAACTCGAATACTCTTCCAGATCCGAGCTCCTGTGATTTCTGCTACATTACAGCTTCGGGAAAGGAAGAAAGACATGTATGGCATGTCAACGATGTGTCAGGTACCATGCATGCCATATCATCACTTAAACCTTATTCTGAATGAAAGGCAAATTATTCTCATCAGTATTTCAGGGGTTAAATTAGAAGGTGGCTAACCACACTCTATAGGCCAAATCAGGCCCAACGCCTATTTTTATAAATAAAGTTTTATTGGAACATAGGCATGCCCATTCATTTGCATATTGTCTCCAACTACTCTCAAGCTACAACAGGTGAGCTGAGTAATTTCTAAGAGACACAGGACGGCCCACAAAACCTGAAGTATTTATCTGGGTCTGTACAGAATAAGTTGTCTGATTGTTGGATTGAATGAATTTGTGAGAACAAAAGACACAGGAGAAAAGTCACTAGGTTGGTCTCCTTAATTCCAGCTAAAAAACTTCAAAAGAGGAAAACCAACTGATGAATAAAAAAGGCAATAAGATAATAAGTGCACCTATTAAATTAATAGGGCTGATTTCTTCATCAGTCATAGCTCACAACTGACTCTGACAGCAATTTAAGAAAAAGTTCTAAAAATATTTTGAGTAATGGCGGCATTATTGGAATATGTTAATTATTATGTTTTTTACATTTATTTATATTTATATTAATAATCATAGAATATAATAATTATATGCAAAAGGTTTATATTTATTATGAGTTTACAAGTTTTTATTTGATTATTATAATTGGATGAAGATGTTTACTTTGAAGGACAACTAATATTTGTGTAATTTCTGGTAGGTTTTTTTTTTAAAATGCATATCATTTTTAAGCTTCTTTTATCAGAATTATTGCAGGTAGGATGGGATAGGCTTTTTTTTAAATTTTGTTATTGTTATGTTAATCACCATACATTACATCATTTGTTTTAGATGTAGTGTTCCATGATTCATTGTGCATAACACCCAGTGCTCCATGCAGAACGTGCCCTCTTTAATACCCATCACCAGGCTAACCCATCCTCCCACCCCCCTCCCCTCTAGAACCCTCAGTTTGTTTTTCAGAGTCCATCGTCTCTCATGGTTCGTTTCCCCCTCCGATTTCCCCCCCTTCATTCTTCCCCTCCTGCTATCTTTTTTTTTTCCTTAACATATATTGCGTTATTTCTTTCAGAGGTACAGATCTGTGATTCAACAGTCTTGCATGGATGGGATAGGCTAAAATGTGACATGAGAAGACAAATATACCTGTGAGGTGTTGACATTTTTTAATCTCTAAAAACTTTCTCATCATCGCCTGATGCATTTTCCATTGCATATGAGAAAGCAGGAACTAAAATGTGAGCCACCTCCAAACAAAATTATTAAGTGTATGCCTTCCCAACCTTTTGCCAGTCCTCTCTGATTGCCATTGTGCTCCAAATCTACTTTTTCTTCCCCAAATTATTTTCTTGTTGCTTACTGGGACCCAGAGTGCCCCATATAGAACTTTACCCAGATCTGTTTCCATTCCTTAGACCTATTCCCTTTATTTTTTATTTGTTTATTTATTTATTAGATTGTATTTGTCAGAGAGCACGAGCAGCAGGGAGGGGTAGAGGCAGAGGGAGAAGCAGTCTCTCCTCTGAGCAGTGAGCTCGATGTGGGACTCCATCCCAGGCCCCCGAGATCATGACCTGAGCCGAAGGCAGACGCTTAACTGACTGAGCCACCCAGGCGTCCCAGACCTATTCCCTTTAAACTTGCTCTATCAAAATTTAGGAGAGTGATTCATCTTTACGGTGGTCTGTCAATGCCCAACAATTAGCTCTCAGTGGCTTGGTGGGATCTGAACCCAGACATTCTGGCTCCAGGACCTGTGGTCTTTGTCAACATACAATACCGTTTCTCTTCCTACACTTATCCTAACTTATTTAATCCCCTCAAGTGCCCTGTGAGGAAGGTGGATCGGACAAGCACATTTATTATTCCCTGACAGACAGAGGTGATTTTACCTGTGCCATAGCTAGAAAATGGCAGATCTAGAATGAGAGCCAGAACCTTCTTTTTTTCTAAAAGTGTGTTCTTATTCCACAAAACCATTACTTGCTTCCAGGAAATAATGAAGTAAACACATTCTGCTTGAGGTAATCGTGCTTTATAAAGCGTTAATGTTTTTCGGAGTAGTTGTATTCCTTAGGTGATAACTGGAAAAAAAAGGCTGACCCAGAGGAGTAAATTTCTAATAGAGTCACATCGGGAAGCATGTCAGATTAGTGGGGACAAAGTTTTTGGCAAAAAGGAGGGGGGACCTCTCAAAACAAGATAGAAGGTGTGTGACTACCTGGATTTCCTTGTGCAAAGTAAAAAACAGTTATAGATAATTCTACTCGCCTCACCGCGGGCACCTTAAGAATTTGTGGAATCATCTATTTAGCATCCTGAAAAGGTGCCGACATCCATCAGCTCAACTCAATCCCCAGATTGCATGGGCAGTAATTAACTGAAGATGTACACAAAGTTACTGAAGAACTGAATTGCTTAAAAGATACCAGCAGTGAATACAAGCTGACATCTACAAAAGCTGTCTGTGACTAATTAGAAGAATTTATCAGTAGCTTGCTATCACAATTTAGCAACGTGGGCATTGTATTGATGTAATAATTATGTCTAGCAATGAAATATAAGGGCAACTGGTGAGATTGAGAAAAAAAGAGATCTCATTTCTTTTCTGCCTCAAAATAACTTTTTCAATAGGCATAGTTCATTTCAAGCCCAAAATAGAGTCAGAACAAATGAGAAGATGGTTAAAGAAATATTCCTGTTCAGTCAAAACCAGCTAAAAAGAGAAGAACAGCATATGGAGGGGAGAACCTGTTTGTGTATAGATTTTCGGGTTCACTGTTTGAAACAGGTGGTTGACCCAGATTTTGGCAAATTCCAGCAAAAGCTAAAAGCCCTGAAATAATCTGTTGTCGATGTTGACAAAGGTGTCCATGAGAAAAAAGGCTGGAAGGGCAACCGATAGAGATGGTGCCATGAAACCTTTCAAAGCCACAGGTGGGACAAAATATACTGTACTGTGATACCAGTTGGGCCTCTTTTTTTTCCTTGAGGAAAGAAATGCCAAACTTATGCTTAGTTTCAAGCAAGAAATATATTTTTGGTTTTGGAAAGATAGTGGCAGACTCAGTCGTGTATGAAAAAAAAAAAAAGTTAGTGGAGAAATCACCTGCAGGAGCCATTTCAAAGAATAGCAATTCCTTTGGACTTCCAGTATCTGTGCACACCCAGGAAGAGATCTTTACCAAGTGATTGACCTCCATGGTCCATAGCACTAGTATCCTAACTATTTAGAAGAAAAATAATCCTTCTCTCCACGTACCAACAATTATCAATGCCTCAGTGCAGCATTTTTTTTTTCAAATTCTTCTGTTTCCCCAAATTAAGAATTATATCCAGACTCAACATATACAAACACACAAACGATGTTTCATAAAACAAAGCTTATGCTTTTTCTGGGTGTACAGTCTGGTATTTTTCATCTCTACTTTACTTTATTCTAATGTATTGTCTTCCATTATAAAAAAAAAAGTAGTTTTCACCTACAAAATTGATTTAACCCTCAGTAATGATTCTCCATCACAGTTTAAAACAGCAAACGGAGGCATATCTCCTCAAATCTGTGAGTACATTTTCAGCTGGAAGAGTTGGGTGATACAAAAACCAAAGTGAAAAACCAAGTTTGTCTTTTAAAAATAATCAAGCTTAGTTGAGATATCTTGGAGTACAAAATTCCATTTTTATTGAATCCTATGTCAAGAGATATTTTTTAAGTGAGCTATTCATTTTACGATAAAATAAATCATTAGTTATGTCAAGAAATAAAATATTTGTTCTAGAAAGTATTAGAAACTTCCTGAATGTTTAGGTCCTGAGAAGCTGTTTTTCAAAAATATCAGTTTGTCTTGCCATGAGACAAGTATTGGATAAGAGACAGAGAGACAGCAAGACACAGAGAGAGAGAGAGAGAGAGAGAGATACACCAATTGCCAATATTTGCTGTTAATGTACAAAAGATTTTTTTCCAAATTCCATAAAATCTGCCTCTTTCAAGAGCTGTGATATAAGACAAATGTAACAATACTGATTTAGAAATTGCTAAATTAATTTCAAAAGTTTTGGTTCATTCTAGATCTTTCTAGAACAAAAGATGTCCTTGCACTATAACTTGTACATGAATAGCTCAGTAAGAGATTCTTACTGATCTGGGTGGAAGACTGCCCTAATAGATGATGACTTCTCAGGGTCAGGGACTATACTTTATTTATGTTTGCATCACCATCACTCAGCACTGGGCCTCTCACATAATAGCTACTCAACAGGATTTTTTGAATGAATAAATCTGTTCCATTTATCATCTTACCATCACCTGTATTCTAAAAACTAACTGGGCAGCAAACTCATGGGTTGGTACTCAGGAGGATCATAAACCATAACCATCCCAACAGTATATATTTAGTTACTTGGTTAAGTTACTTACATTTTAAAAAATATAACAACAAAATACCTGAGCATCTGGTTTTCTGACATCATACTCACCTATATCTCTGTAAGATGTCCCTGGAAAAATCTTTGGAACTATTTTTTTTTTCTCTCTTTAAACCATTAATTAAGCAAGATGCTGAACTGCAGAGTTCCACCACCTCATACCATTGTCATCAGAAAGGATTTCAAGAATAATGATTTTCTTCGTAGATTCAGTGGACTCTCATGTATGGTCGTCCACAAAATGGAAACATTTAAGTAGTTATTACAGATGATATAGATACATCCATTACAGCTGTTTTTTGGAAAGATTAACACTTTTCAAGAGTACTACTATTCTCTGAATGTGTTGACCTTGTATTTCTATCTCAACATCTTTGAATATGCTGTCTTGTTGGTCAGTCATAAATTTCCTCTCAACCCCTGAACTTGACTTTTTGACCTTCAATCTGTTCTGTAATGTCCAGCTCATTTGTTACATCTTCAAAGAAGACTGGTGTGTATTTCTCACATGGATGCCATCCCCTTCTCTTTTTTGTACTGAAGGCATTCTATAATTTTCTCTTGCTTGTTATTGTGACATTATTTGTACAATATTTATTTTCCTTCTTAGAGCCTAAAGCTTTATGACTTAAAGGACCTCATATAATATCCTCAAGCTTATACCCCCAATAGGATCCAGAAGTGCTTTGCACACAATAGATTTCCAGCCATTAAGGATTTATTCAACAAAGCTTTATTGAATGTTTAACCCTACTGGCAATGTTTAAAGCACTGAGAATATCACTGTAAACAAAACAGATAAGGTATCTTGCCCCCTGAGCACTTACATTTATACTTGAATGTCTAGATTTAAAAAACGAATGAATTAATGAATTGTGGGACTATTTTAGAACAGTTTTCTTTGATTTGGGATTTGGACTGACCTAGATTCAAGTATTAGACCTGCCATCTATAAGCTAGGTGAAGCTGGAAACACTATTCATTTACATGGAAACTTCAGCAATAATACTTAGCTTACGATATTATTTGGAAAATTAACAAGTATATAATTTGCTGGTTCACATTTGTCACTTATTTAGTGTGAATTCCCTTCCAATTCCAAGGGGATAAGAAATACTCTCATAGTTATTCAGGACATATGAAAAGTAGTAACTTGATCGTTAGTTCTATGAACTATAAAGATATCAAATTTATTTAGAATACTAATTTCTATAACTCAGGTTAAGGAAGATTTCCCCCCCAAAATATTTATTGATTCACTGAAAAAGAAATTAGTTTTTTAATTTTTTTTGGTGTAAATTCCTGGATAATGTTGTTTTGACATTTGTAATTTGTAATTTTTAAAATTAATTTAGGTTATCCCTAATAAGATTAAGTCAAACTATTTACTCTTTGATTGATCTCAGGGGAAAAAAAGTCTTCCAGGTATTTAAAGTTTAATTAAATTTATGACATAACATATAATTAATTTGAGATATTCTAATGAAGCCAACATCTCACTCTTCCATAATTTTGCTCCTGTAATACTTAGAAAGCATCTGTAGAGAATGATTTCAGTTTTACTCTCGTATTGGCAAAGGGAAGACAATACTTATTTGATTTTTCTTTCTCACAAACACCTCTGCCGTGGATAATAGCATCAATCCCACTTCAAAGGAGAAGACTACTGCTTCAGTGATTCACTCAGGGTCAAAGCAGGAGAAACTGTCAGTTGTCCACCAAAATACACTCTCCCTTTGTTTTAGGGAAGATGGTTTTTCTCCCAGATTACATTTTCTGTCCTCACTTGCAGTTAAGTGTGGGCATGCGATGGAGCTCTTGCCAATGGAACACGAGTGCAAGAGATGTGTGCCGTTTCCAGCCCAGGGCCTCAGGATGGGCATATCTCTCCCACCAGCTGGAACCGACAGCCTGCAGCAATCAAGATTGACCAAGCAGACAACAGCAATGCACCACTCAATTAAGGAGCAAAACAAGCCACTTCACTTAAGTTCAAATTAAGAATTATTTACAGTGCCTACCACATGCCAAGCACTATTCTAGATGTTCAGAATACATCAACCAAATGAAACAGATGAAGAGCTTTTCCTTTGTGCAGCTTTTATCCAGTGTGGATATGCAAGCAGCAAAACAGGCAGGATGGCCCATTAGTAAGTTATCAAGTGTGATAGACAAAGAAAGGTGCCGTGGAAAGAAACAAACAGCGATGCAAAGTGGGAATGGGCGGTGCCGGTGGGGTTGGTGTACAAAGTCTTTTCAAACCAATCACAGCAGACGCACATATCAAACAACTGATACATAGGCTCTGAAGACCAGCTCTGCTGGTAGACCATATTAAATATGTATGTTTTTTTACTTTTCTCTAAACATAAGAGGTGGTGGCAATTTGGGGGGATCCGTTGACTATAATCACAGAGCGATCCTAGGGTTCTAAGACCTCTACCTGGTGTATGCTTGGCTTAGGTCAAATAATTCATTGTGACTTCTAAAAATGCCTAAACAAATGAACAAGCTCTTATTTCCCATAAACTCTCCCCTTCCCGCAACTATGTGAGCTTTCGGGGTGATGGTCCTTTGGGGTACCGTTAATCCGACTTTACCTCTTGAAACAAGGCCATGCTATTCAAAATGTTTGGGGCCAGGTAGTCCTTCTCTAGAAGCTGTAATTCCATCTCTGTGCTGGACATGCTATATAGCCGACTCTCTGAGGAGAGAGCTAAGCTGCCGTTATAAAACATACACACATATAATGATTTAGATAATACCATGTTTATTTTTCACATATATAACATTCTGAGGGAGTAAGCCCAGGCCAGCTGGGCTGCTGGGGTACGGGCCATTATTTGGAGACCCAGACTTGCGTTGTGTATGCCACACTCATGTGTGTAACCATGGCTAACTGGATCTTTTTAAGGTTAAGTTTAGACTCCGAGTTCAGGACAGAGAGTCTTTTCTGAATGATTGGTGCCTGTGTTTTAGTGATTGTTATATATTTTGGATATTATTCCCACTTCTAAGGCCCTGTATAATATGACTAGGTCTGTCTTTTCAGCTTGATCTGGTGTAACCACTCCTTGCCTCTTCTTCTCCTGTCTATATTCTTCAATTACACCTGCATTCTTTTGGTTTGGGAACTCACCATGTTCTTCCTTGCTTACATCTTTCTCTCTGTCTAGCATTACATCCTTGTGATCCACCTCTTTGCATATCTAACTCCTACTTCTTCTATGGACCGTACACGAGAGGCTAGTTCCTTGGGAAATCATTTGTGGCTCCATATTACTTCCTTCCTCTCAAACTAGGCTGAGTTCAGTCTTTTCTGAGAAACAGTAAGCTTCCTAAGGGCAGGAGCTATTTCTGTCATGTTCACTGTTTTACTGTTATATCCTTAACACGTTGAATTGCACAGACAATTCCTATAGGAGGTTCTCAGCAAGTATTTGTTGAATGAATGAATGAATGAATGAGCAAGAATGTTCCATTATCAGAAGTATTCTCATAATATTTACACCTAATTTCTGAGATAATTGACTTTTATTTGGCTTCTACATAACCGACAAAAATCACATCAATTGAATCAGCATTTGATGAATATCTAACATTTGCCAAGCATTGAGCAATGCGTTGAGAAAGAAACAGCAATGAATAAGGTGGGATCCATTCTTCACAGAAGCACCAATTTAGGCATTTTGGAGCCTTCCTGGAAGGCTAGGAAATGTATATTATAAAATCCATACCAGTATATACTAGGAAATGTATATTATAAAATCCATACCAATATATACTTAGTAAAATAAAAATTTCTGAAATGGACATTTAGGGTTTGTTATCCTGATTTTTAAGAATGGATACACCTCAGTCAAATCTCAGTGACTTGGATTTAATTTTCTACTTTTGTTTGGTTTTCAGGTATGCATCTTGTTAACAGAGAGTGTGAAAATGGCTGACTTTTGGTTCTCCCCATAGGTGTAATGGTAACAGAGGAAGAGGCAGCTTAACATGATAAGATGCACAGAGCCAAAGTAAATGGCCTGCTTGAAAGATCTTTGCCTCCTGGATCACTTTTCACATCTGCACAATTATTAGATGAGACTAGAAGAGCTGGAAGGTCTCATGCGAACAGTCTTGCTTTCGATGACTCTTAGTGCCCAGCGAGCAGGGAGGTTGAATGTATGACACTGCTTGCAGTGGGTTCTAGATTGTTTATTCAAAAGCTAGGCTGTGTGTTTGAGAATGCATTGTATGATATTGGAACTGGAAGTCACGTGCAGGCTATAAAATCTCCAATTAGAATCAGAACATTTCCATATCCAGCAGGAAGCTTGTCGAGATGGAATCAAACTTCCATTTGTAATTAAATCCAGTAGCTCCTGTACATAGATTTATGTAAATAATAAATTACAGAATTATTACTTTTCTTAATTTTAGAGAACCCTGACCCATGCTTGAAACATAGGCCCATCATTTTTAATAAGAAATCCTGCAATGCTATCACCAACCTCAACAGTAGCACAAATTAAAATTAGCTGCCTCAAACAGGGGTTAATATCTTTAACTTAAAATGCACGTGAACCCCTAACACTAAAAAGCTTAAAGAAGATTGCTATTAATTCATAGTTTTCTTTCTTTCTTTCTTTCTTTCTTTTTTTTAAAGTAGTGGGATGGGTTTTTTTTCTTTTTCTTTTTTGGGCTTTGGTTTTTGTTTTTTGGGGTTTTTTGTTTTGTTTTTTTTTTTGTTTGTTTTTTGTTTTGGCTTATGCTCTCTCCCTCACTTTTGTTCTACATCTTTTGTCTCATTTTGTTTCATCGTGCATCTGTTTTTCAGTTTCTTGCTCTGGTGACAAATTTTAATTTATATTTATTTTTTATTTCCAGAGTATTTATTCTATTTGTACCCACTGACTCCCAGGCCAGGATGGTGATTGTTATACAGTAGTTTACTTTTAAAAGAAATAAGACTGCTCAAGCAGCTAATACGGGAAGATGTATCACCAGCCTGAATAATTGTGACAACCATAGACCGTATCAGTGTCTGTTTGTTTGCACAATACCCTCCTGCATTAAGAAAGCCGTCCCAGCTGTCTTGGGCTCCAGAGCCACCCATTTCATCACTTGACACTGCGGCAGATGTTATGGATTGATAACAGACTTCACTTCATTCACTCCACATCTAAGATTACCTCTGGAAAAAAAAAAAAATCTAATACATTATAACCCTCCCAGCCATTTGTTAAAAAAAAAAAAAAAAAGAAAAGAAAAAGAAGATCAGCAATTTATTCCCCCTTTTTAGCATTAAATTTTTTTTTTTCTCTTTGAATGCACATACTATTTAAAAATGGCCATTTAACACATTCATCGCATGGTTTTCTGTAGGCAGGAATATCAGTGGAGACGAGAATGTAATGATTTAATTGAATTAGGACCAGATCAGATTTAGGGTTGATGACTCACATTCCCATTATATAAGAAAGACGCTCTTTGCCTTTAATGATAGAGATATGTGCTGCATTCACAGGTTTGTTAGAAAGAAGTGCTTCTTGGTTTCTGGAAAACTGAAAAAAAAAGAGCTCAGTCTGGGATTGAAAAGGAGGTATAAAATCTGTATTAAGTTGAACAGATTTCTTCGCTAAGCACCAGATTCTCCTCTTTAGTTTGGGAAATTTAAGGACTTCTGTAAACGTAACACAAATAGGATTGACCATTACTTAAAGATCACCCAATGAAACAGACTTAAAAGTGGGCATTTCCTACACTCAAAGAGATTTTATGGAAAAAATGTGGGTAAAAATAAATAAAAAACGTATAGTGGGCCTTTTTCTTAGATGTGAAAATGCTTTGTGCACGAACAGCGTGATTTTATTGTTCAGGTTGCAGAATAGCATGGGATTGAAGTGCATTTAGAAATTAAGTGTGGCAGGAGAGGGTACGCGGATCAAGGATGCTGCGTTGACTCCCCGTCTTGAACTGGCATGTGGAGCTTCAGGTCTGCACTGTACATTCAGGTGATGTCACCGTTTTATTACCTCTCTTTCTACCCTAAAATTAGCTCCTCAGGGGCCACTGTGAGTGTGCAGATCCGGCCCGTACCCATACACCACCGCCCAT
This sequence comes from Phoca vitulina, assembly GCF_004348235.1. Classification (NCBI taxonomy): domain Eukaryota; kingdom Metazoa; phylum Chordata; class Mammalia; order Carnivora; family Phocidae; genus Phoca; species Phoca vitulina. The sequence continues at coordinate 10,981,531 of NW_022589736.1, read as the reverse complement.
AGGCAAGGTCAACAAATCCAGAAGCAGGCAGAGGTACTCAGAGCATGGCAGCCCCAGAAGAGTAGGGATGGAGAGTGGACGCCATATGACAGGAGAGCTTCCCTTAGAATGATCATTCCCGGGCACCTAGGTGGCTCAGTTGGTTAAGCATCTGCCTTCAGCTCAGGTCATGATCTCAGGGTCCTGGGATCGAGCCCCGCATCGGGCTGCCTGCTCAACGGGGAGTCTGCTTCTCCCTCTCCCTCTGTCTTCCCCCCTGCTTGTGCTTGCTCTCTTTCTCTCAAATAAATAAATGAAAAATCTTAAAAAAAAAAAAAATGATCATTCCTTTTCCTGCTCAGGTGTGTAGCATTTTAAAGTTCACAAAGGTCTTTTGTATTTATTATGTCATTTTTGTTTGGATCCTTCAGAACACGAGAATGATGCACACAGGGCAGGTATCAACCTCCCATCAATGGGGGGAAACTGAGTCTCGGAGATATTAGAAGACCAGTATAAGGTCTCTCAGCTGGTCAATGATAATGCCAGCCCACATCTTTTAGGGCCAATCATGCGCATTCCTTCTCCATTCTGGTGGGCTTTAAGTGAGAATGACAAACATCATTTAAACAAAATGCATTCACTACATCTCCCATTTCCCTGAGACTGGGATGAGGAACAAAGAACAGTTGTCCTGGTTGCTCTGTCTTTCTCCCTTGTCTCACTGAGGCTCAGTCAGACAGTGGCTGGGCTGATGGCAGTTCAGAGGCTCAGGCAGCCAATGGGGAGAAGGGACGTCTGCCAGCCCAGTTAGATGACAACCATGAGGTTCATGCACCGTGTCAGTCTAAGCCGATGCAAGAGATTTTTGTGCTGGCAGCTGAGTTTGGAATCCACACTCAACATAAAACATTAAACCATTAGTTAGAGGAGACTGATCCTGGGAGTCTGAATGTGTGCAGGACAGATGAGCTTTTTGTTTATCTTGTTGATGTTGAATCTCTGAGTTGACTCAACTCATGATGTTGAATCATGAGTTCTGAACCTCATGTTGATGGGCTAGGAGAGACATTCTTCTGGTCAGGCCAGCCAGCAGGTCTCCTAAAAGACGGATTATTTTAAATCTAGAAATACACAGCCTAGCCTTGCTGGGACTATTTCCGATTTCAAGGACGGCGCTGGAGAAGAGTTGATCCCTGACATGAGAATCCCGCAGAACAGCATAGGAACTGAGGAGGCAGATCGACCACAGCTTTGATTCTGAGAGGTGCTGATCTCCTGGATGAGACAATAGGAGATAGAAACACTGGGGCCACAAATGGTTCTCTTCAGAGCAGCCCAGGTCAAGTGCAGAGTCTTTCCAGCTCTCGGGCTGAAGGAACTAGCAAGAGCCACGTGAATTCCAGGCTTCCCACCAAGTCATGGACTGAATACTGTGTCCTCCAAAATTCATATGTTGAACCCCTGCCCCCAATGCAATGATTAGTAGGTGGGGCCTCAAGGAGCTAATTCAAGTTAGTTGAGGTCCTGTGGGTGTGGGCCTCAAGATCAGATTGGTGCCCTTATAAGAGTTCCAAGGGCGCTGGCTTTCTCTCTGTGCTGTCGGCCATGTGAGGATACAAGGAGAAGCTCCCAGTCTGCACCACAGAAGAGGACCTTCCCCAGAACCTCTCTGGTCCAAGACTTCCAGCCTCCAGACCTAGGAGAAACAAATGTCTGCCATTCATAAGCCACCCAGTTTCTGTTAGAGCCACTTGAACAAAGTAGGACCGCAGTCTAGGCTTTCACAATCCTACAGCCAGGAAGAGGCTGGCAAGCCAAGTGGGAACATACACAGACATAAAGTTGTCCAAAAGGAGGCAGCCCTGTGATCAGTTAGGGGAATCAGTGACCTCTCAGGATGTAGATTCCAGGCACGAGCCCTATTTATGGAAACCAGGTTTACTAAGATCCTGCAACCAGTAGGGGCAGGAATCACGATGTGCTCCCAGTTGGGGTAAGGTCACTTTAGAAATCAGAGAAGGCTCATAATAAAAGTGGCAATTGTCAAGCTGATCCAAGGCTCTGTACCCTACAAACATAGTAGGAATCCTAGCATTTGTGCATTGCAAGCCAGAAAATATTTGCCGCCACATATCATCACTTCTGTATGACCAATGCTCTCACATTTTAACATCTTTGAAATGAGAGTACCTCTCAGAACAACTAGTGGTGTTTTTACTTTCTTTAATAACAAAACAGAATTGTGCTTGTTGCAATAGAAGGTGTCTAAAATGTGATCAAGTGATTGTCAGGTGCCTGCTATTAAGTAAGTAACAAAAGAGAAAAGAAGAAGAAAAAGAAAGAAAAGAAGAAAAGAAAGAAAGAAAAGCAAGGAAGGAAGGGAGGGAGGGAGGAAAGAGGAAAGAGAAAGAAAGAAAGAAAAGAAAGAAAGAAAGAAAGAGGGAAGGAGGGAGGGAGGGAGGGAAAAAAGAAAGGAGAAAAGAAAAGAAAGAGAAAAGATGAAAAACAACAACAAAAACACCTCAAGTGAAATACCTAGATCCAGTAGAAAAGAATCAAGGACCTCTAATGACAATGGGTCAAAAAGGGAGACCCTTTTTAACACCTTAGGGTGATAATCAAATACAAATAAAAGGATTTTGCTAAAAGAATAATGCAGTATTTGAGTAAGATGGATACTTATAAATTGTCTCTCAATCTATAATTTGTCCCCATAAGATTATTAGCATTGAAAAGCACATTTTCATTTCAATTATGCACAACGGAGGAAGGATACAAACTGGAGAGTGAGGGCAGACTAGAGACCCAGAGTGCTGGTGTTCATAGGAGAAGTATTTCAATCCGTTGAATAGGAAGGTGGGCGGGAGCTCAAAAGGCATCACAGACACATTCTGTTTGAATATATCCTTATGTTAAGGGAAACTCAGCATGAAAACTTGTATTTGTTTTCTATCTGCTTCAGATGGCTTTTCTACTTTATAAAATTATGCGTGTTCCTGAAAAGTCCTATACCACATCGATAAAATTTTAAAGACTGTGAGATTTAATAAGGCCTAGGCAGATCTCTTTTGTAAAATGAATAAATGCTCTCTGTTTATCTATCCTATAAATTTGAGTTGCCAAGTTGATACACACCTACACTTAAAATGGTAATGATGGTGATGATATAAAACCACTAATTAGCTCTAGGCCTGTGATCAGTCTTGTATAGAACATATTCAAAGATAAAACCCTTGGCCTTAAGGAGTTTGCATTGTAAGACAGAGATAAAATAGAGCGAGAGTTTGCGCTCTCTCAAGATACCAGATCTGGAATGAATTGGAGATGAAAGTGAAAATGTTTTCTGAGTTGGCTTGAGAGGAAGGCAGTCATATTTTCCTTTTGTGTCATGAAAATCTAATGTTTAATCCTCCCAACTAAGTTCTAAGGTTTCCCATGCTCTTCTTAGGAACACTGTGATCTTTTCTTTCCTGCTCCCTTGCCAGTGAATGAACAGTGACAGCAAAGAGGGCTTCCCTCTCTGGGATTTTAGGGCTACCTACAAAGTCTCTGATCCCTTTAGGAGTGGCCTCATCTTCCCAACATATGAGTTGTGTCTTGTCCTGAGTGTGACACCATGATCATCCTTATTGCTGAAGAACTATAGGGGGAATATGCAGGGGGACTGAATTATTCTCGTTGTTTTTGGTTTTGTTTTTTTCCTTGGGAGAAGGCAGATACTTGTTCTAGGAGAAACTGGGAGCTAAGGATCCTCATTTCCATATTATAGCCCAGAGGAAATGTTTTTCCATTTACTTCCTCCTCGATGTACACAGATCAAAACTGTTACGCTTTCTACTACTTGATATCATTCCACTATGTGAATGACCTGACTTATATGGGTGTGAGGGAGTTGAGAAAAATGCATAGACAAAGGAAAATTACAACCCTAGTTAAGGGTCTCCGTGACCTAAGGTGGCTAGTAGATCCAACTGGATTGGAATGAAGAATCAGATGGCAACTTTGACAAAAAAGAAAATGTAATAAAAGTGATCAAGTGGATGCATTTAGCCCCTCCTCCCCCCCTGCACACAAGTACTTTTTGGAAAAGTAAAGAGACATTTTCAAGTTTAAAAAGTTTGTAGAGAAACTGGGGAAAAAAGAAAAGATGTCTGTCAAGTTACAAGATAAAGTAAAATAAATCTTCACAACACAAAGCAAACACACAAGAAGCAAAAGAGATGGGGAGCATAAGGAAAAGAAAGTAATTTGGAAGAGAGGTCCAGGAAGTGCAGCATAGGAGTGAAGGGCTCGTAAAGAAAAGTAAGTAAAATAGTACAGTCCAAGTTCTAATATGATAATATGCCTTTAGCAAAAAAAAAAAAAAAAAATCAGAACTAAAAGCATGGAAACAGCACAAATACCCATTGTAGGAGAGTAGTGAACAACTTGAGATGTTCACTAAATGAAACATCATTCAACAATCAGAATAAATGAACTAAAGAAACAGTAATTTAAATAACAGAAGCAATATAAGCTGCAGATCTCTACATCGTATGACATCCTTTTTATACATGTAGAAAGACATAAAACTTTAAATACATATATTTGAAATAATGTATATTGATACAATAAAAGTTTATAAAAAGGAGGGCAAGAAAAAAAAAACACAGATTCAAGATCATGCTGCCTTGGGTGGGGAGAAGTAGGGAGATGGGTTGATAGGAGAACAATGTCACTAAATACACATTAGTGCCAAGATCTTAGCTTTTATTTTTCATAGTAGTTTTGCAAGTTCTTCTTGCTTTGTTATTTTTCTTTAAATAGACAATGTCAGTATGCTATGAAGCAAAGATAAAAATTAAGCTAATTTTTTGCAACTAAAGTCTCATTCCCCCCAAATTTTAATTTTTCAAAGATTTTTAAGAGATTTTATTTATTTATTTATTTGAGAGAAAGAGAGTGAGAGCAGAGGGGGGGAGTGAGAGAGAGAAGCAGACTACCTGCTGAGCAGGGAGCCCAATGCAGGGCTCATTCCCAGGACCCTGAGATCATGACCTGAGCCTAAGGCAGATGCTTGACCAACTGAGCCACCCAGACACCCCTCCCCCAAAATTTTTAAGTAAGAATTGGGATAGATTATATTAGCAAATGTAAATGAAAAAAGACATAGGGATTGGCAGAATATGAAAAGTCAGGAAATAGAACCCATGCTCAGAAGCATTAAAGAGGACCAAGAAGACAATCACATATGATAATTACCACCACTCACCATGACAATGGAATCATAAACTTTTGTGCACCAAGCAACAAAGGAAAATACATATGGAAAGTAATCCTAAAGACTGATGGAGAATTTAACTATAAAAGTATAGAGGAAGATGGCAATGTTTTTCTTTTCAAATGAACAGATTAAAAAAAATGAGACAGAAGATTTAAATAATACTACCAACAAGCTCAACATAATAAATAATTACATAGAAGATAATGTAACAAGCAAAGAAAGAATATTTTTTTCTTAGGGCAAATGGAAGATTTGTAAGAATTGCTCATGTACTTAGGCTCCAAGAAAACTTCAATAAATTCCACAAAGTAGAGAGTTTAAGACCCACATGGCATGAATGTAATCCCAGATATAAGAAATAAACAACAAAAATAACTTAAAACTCTTAACTGCTTGGATTTGAAACAGGTCTCCAAAAGAATCCCCAGACAAAGAGGAAGTCACCAAATCACAAAATATTTTTCGGGAAAAAGTAACGGGAAAAGAACGCTTCACACCAATCTTGGCACCAAACAAGAGCGTGCAAATAAATGAAGCCTATGGGATGTCAATGTCACCAAAGGAATCGATGTAAACTAAGTCCGGACATCAGTTAAGGGGTGGTTTAGTGGCAGTCCTGTCACTTGGTATTGCTTCAGGGGGAAAATTGTAGGAAAAGTTGTCAAGGACAGGTTCTAGAAAAAAACCCCAGCTTTTTAAAGCCATCCTCAGAAGTGTTTAAAACAGCTCAAAAGGAGAAACATGAGAACTGTTGGAGGAGAGCCTAGAAGACCTGAAGCCACCTTGGAAATGTGGGTGAGATGACAGGTCGCCGTAAAATGTTAGATCCCAGGATTCTGGGAACGACAGAAAACCTTTCACGGGCCAGGTTGTCATATCTCTCTGCATCTGCTGACTGCTATTTTTTTCAAAGCCTCCAGAGCATGACCACGAGATAGCAGAATGTTCGCAATCTTTTTCTCTCTACTTTTCCTTCTTTTTAATGAACAGTGGGGCGGGGACAAGCTGGGTGGGAAGGGGACAATAACAAGAAACAAACAAGAAAAGCTGCACCATGGGAGGCTGTGTAAGAAGGAGACGCTTCCGTTTTTCAAAAAAAAAAAATGTATATATATGCCTTCCCTTCATTTGCTGAACGCTACAGTTGAAGGACACTTGGAAAAGAAACTCCACTTTGACTATTTCGATCTGTAGCAGTTTCTTTTTTGATACCACTGCTGCGGAGGTGTATTGTTGCGTCTGATAAAAGGTTGTTATTGGAACAAAAAAATGTGGTTTTTTTTTCCCTTCCCATGTAATATGTAATAAAACTACTCTATGAAGTCTCAATGAACTCTCTCAATTGAGAAAAATACAGACAATTTTCATTATAAGTGAATGTCTCCAATTCATTCCTTTTCTATGGAAGGAAGACATGCAGCAGTAACTTACTGTAGGCCACATTTCACAAGATATAATCTATTCCATTATTCTTGTGTATGTTTCATATGAAAAATGTTATGAAGTTTTCTCCCCTCACAAAAATACATATTCCCTTATCTCATTAAGCCCTATCTCACACAACACCCATTCCCCTTGCTGCTGCCCAGTCCCCCCCGCCCCGCCAAGGTCTCCCCAGATTGCATTGCTATTTAAAAGGTATAAAAGAAATGCATGCATTTCCTCCACACACACTCCATTATTCAATTTAAAATCTCAGGCAAGTCTGGATGAAATCCTGAGAATGAAATGAACCTGGGTTTGGTTGACTGGTGAGATTTGGCATTATTTACCAAATGTTCTGGCTGGTGTTTCTTCCTCGTATGTAGAATGTAATATTTGTTTTCATCGATTGTAGTATTTTAGCCCAGAGATGACCACATGCTGGTCAGAGCTGCCTATTTTCCATTCCCATTCATCTAGTGCTGGGTACTCACATGAGAAAAGTCAACCTGAGAGAGTATTACAGCCCTGAAAACTGCATTTTATCCAATACATTCAACGTTTTTGTGCCCTTAGATTTTGTGTTTGATTATAAAATTAATGCATGTATATTTGTGAAAATCGAACACTTTAGAATACATAAACCAAAAATTAATGGTTTTCTACTTCGTCTCTTTTCTACCAGTCAGTTCACTCCTAGATATCCACTGTTAAAAGTTTGGCATGAATCCTTTACACATACACATGCGCATACACACACACACACACAAATATTCACATATAATTTGTATACTTTTTCTTCTAATAAAATAATATTGTACATGTTGATCTGCAAATAGAATTTCTGCTTAAAATTTATGAATTTGTATGTCACAACCTGTAGATCTATTTCCTTTTTTAAAATAGCTGTACAGTTTTTTTGTGCTGAAAATCAGGGCGGCAATAAACATCATTTTACAAAAATATTTAACTGTTGGATTAACAAATATGTATTTTTTTCAAATTTTGATAAAGTATGCATTTTGAAATGAGATAAAATTTTACTTTAAAAATGTTTAAATGCCCTATAAAATTATACCAACTTACATTCTCTGTTAACTACTCTCCTCACATTACCAATGAGTAAAGTAAAATTCTATTCCCTACGACTCACATAATATGGATTTCTTAGTGCCATAGGCAAAAAAAATGTGGACTGCCTCCTTTTAATAAGCCCTGGTGAAATGGATTTTAGTCATAGCTCTGCCGATTACTTACCTGCACATATGACAATGGACACATTACTTAATCTCAACGTCCACGTTGTTCTAATGAAGGTTGGAGCACATGTCCTAGGTACTCACAAAATTGCAATAAATGTAAAAAGACAAACATGCAGAGACTATATAGTCAATTAAGGGTACAACCAACGGGCACCTGGGTGGCTCAGTCGGTTAAGCGTCTGCCTCCGGCTCAGGTCATGATCCCGGAGTCCCAGGATCGAGCCCCGCATCAGGCTCCCTGCTCAGTGGGGAGTCTGCTTCTCCCTCTGTCCCTCACCCTGCTCTCTCTCTTTCTCAAATAAATAAACAAAATCTAAAAAAAAAAAGAGTACAACCGAAAAAAAAAGCATCTAGCTACATGTAACATACATACCAACACACACACATAGAAATGAGATAATACATTATAAATAAGATCAAACGAGACCAAACTCAGCAGTATCAGCTCACAGGTATTAAGGGTGAGCTAAAGAAACTACAATCTGTTTTCTCATTATTCGTGATACTTAAAGATTTCACACCTTACCTGACATATGTTGGCCATTGAGACATGAAGGAGTGAGTGATAAAGTATATGTAAGTGTCAGTGACTGCACAGACCATAGTATAATTAAAAGGTTACAGCTGTGCTCATAAGTCAGGGTCATTTTCATGTGCAAAAGGCAGACGTTACTGATTTTATATGACAACCCCCTGATGCCTTAATGCATATGTTTACCTGGGAAAATTTGGTGCAGGAAATAAGATTTAAGAAAAAGACATATTTCGGTAAGGCACGGAGTTCGAGCCCCGTGTTGGGTGTAGTGATTACTTAAAAATAAAATCTTAAAGGGGAACCTGTGTGGCTCAGTTGGTTAAGCAACTGCCTTTGGCTCAGGTCATGATCCTGGAGTCCCGGGATCAAGTCCCGCATCGGGCTCCCTGCTCGGCAGGGAGCCTGCTTCTCCCTCTGACCCTCCCCCTCTCATGCTCTCTCTCTCTCATTCTCTCTCTCTCTCAAATCAATAAAAAATAAAAAATCTTTTAAAAAAATAAAATCTTAAAAAAAAGATATATTTGCTCTAGATAATAGTACCTAATAGATGTACTATTAATTAATATAGTGGCAGGAATGCTGTGCTTTGTGAAAGAAATATATTTATTTGTATATATGTATATAATAATTCCAGACACACACATGTGTATGCATGTACATAAAATAGAAGCCACGCTATAATTCAAGAACATTTTTATTTCACTCTTAACAATCTGGATTAACCCATAGAGACATAGTGGAGTGATTTAACCGCATTTACTTTTTCATGCTAATATCAAAATAGGTTCTCTAAATGTCAATCAACTGATATCATTCTTACATTCCTATATTTACTTTGAAAATTTTTAAAACCTAGGTGCAGGAGCAAAATGAAGTGCTTTCTTTGAGGAATCAGAAAAATCATCAAGTTAGCTCTATTGTGTATAACAAACTCAGCAGGCTTGGGAGACCACATAGCAGTCATATAATCCTGGTAATTGAGTATCTGATGAATGTTGCTCAGCCTCATCACCGAAAATCAGGACACACCATAAGCCAGTATGTGATAGTCAGCTAGTCAACAAATAAGTTGTGAATTTCCACACATGAAGTTCAAGACAAATATATTTACCTAGCAGCTTCCTTGAGAATCTGTTATTAATCTATATTGGGTAATAAGTCTGTGTTAATGACAATAATAATAGCAAATGCTTTAGTAGCACTTACTGTAAGCCATGCACAGCTAGGAGCATTATATTTACATTAATTAATTTAATTTTCCTGAAGTTTCTTACAGGTGAGGGAAAATGAGACACAGAGAGGTTAAACAGTCTTCTCAATGCCACACAGCAAGTAAGTGACAGTCCAGATTTAAACCCAAACCATCGGACCACAGATCCTTGCTGTTATCCAGAACACCATATACTCTTTCTTCTGTGCCTTGACAGATAGGTCATCCTTTCAACATGTAGGTGTTAGCTAGTACCAATTTTTCAGAGAAAACAGACATACAAATGTTAGAGAGAGACACAATTTAACTGCTTTCCAAGAAAACAGTTGAATGGCTTTTTTGTTTTTACCTCACAGTTCATTAATTAAGATCATCTTTAATAAAAGGGTGGATTTGCTAACTTAGTTATTAATGACGAATTGATTTTGTTTCTGATGAATATTTACGTGATATCAGAATCTATATCCTTATTAGAAAAATACAATAAAAGCTTGGTAAACCCATAGTTTAATTTGTGCAGAAAATACTGTTATAAAGAAGGAGATGATTTATACAAAATATAACAGCAATTACTCATATGCTTAGAAATAGAGTCCTCTTACTTGGTATAGACACAAATCTGGAACTGTGAGGCTTATCCATGTTAATTTCCTAATGTACCCTGCAGATACTCCTATTAGATTCAAGACATTCAAGAATATCTTCAGAGTTAAGGTCACTCATATCATTATCACTTATCTTGGTAAGCTTCTTTAGAGTGTATTTTATTATGACCCATCAAAGATTGATTATTGAACCATCAGATAGGTGCTCTACCAATTAGCCAAATATTTCTCTCTAATCCATTTGCAGAATAGCAAACAATAGAGAATCAATATGCCAGGCATTATGGGTAAGCAGCAATGTCTTCTTTATCTGTGTGGTCTCTGCTGCAGCACCAATTATAAGACCACATCGTGGGTATCCATTCAGTAACAGTTGCCAAACTGCATTGTAAAAAGAGGAATTTAAGATAGGATCCTGAGTTTCAGAGTGTTTATAATTTATGTGAAGTGACAAATTTAATGTATATGAAATAATAGAAAGAAGAACTAAATGGGAAAGAAAGAGAGGTAGAGGAATGCATTCGGACAGTCAGTCCATTAAATTGCACCACGTCACAGTCAAATCAGCAAATAGCAAATCTCTGTAAGAATCCAGAAGGCCAAAGTGTAAGGCTTTCCCCCCAAAACTTCTTTTTTTTTAAGTTTTTTTTTTTAAGATTTTATTTATTTATTTGACAGAGAGAGACACAGCGAGAGAGGGAACACAAGCAGGGGGAGTGAGAGTGGGAGAAGCAGGCTTCCCGCTGAGCAGGGAGCCTGATGCAGGGCTCGATCCCAGGACCCCGGGATCATGACCTGAGCCAAAGGCAGACGCTTAGCGACTGAGCCACCCAGGCGCCCCTCCCCCTGAAATTTCTTGTCTGAAATAAAGGAAACAGTGATCAGATCTGTAGATTTGAGCTCTTGCATCTTCCTCCTCTTATAGAAATTAGGGAAGAAAAGCAAGTGTACAGCGACTGGGGTCTTAATCATTGGCTCAGATCCTGTGACACACTTCATCCTAAGCCACCCTGTCAACTGTGGCATTCCTTGTCAACTGACACTCTCATATTTCTCAGCTCCATCAACGCACCATATATCTCTTTGGGTTAGTTCTTAACTCTTGTTCTTTTCTTCTCACGCCATTGAAAAAATAAATGCCACTCACATGTTCACATATCCTAGGAAACAATCATGTTCAAGGTCAAAATGAAGTGAAATCACTTACATCTCTCTCTCTTTCTCTCTCTCTCTCTCTCTCTCCCCAGTTTTATAATTGAGCCCCATGAGTTCTCCTTAGAGACTTGAGAGGAGTAATTTTTTCTAATTCCTTCTGTCACATATATAACCATTCATAGGCCCACAGATATGTATTCAAATGTATGTATATATGTGAAAAGAGAGACAGTTTACTTGATGGTGTGTGTGTGTGAGAGAGAGAGAGAGAGAGAGAAAGAGAGAGAAAATTTTGGCATCAGGTATGGATTTACCGGGTAATTCTAACTGAATATCTGGAATATCTAAATGACTTTTACCAGAGTTACATAATTCATTTAGGTATCATTTCATTTTTTCATGCTTAGACAAAGCCTAAGGATTAGGGTCATTCTCTAGCCAGAGAATTTTCTTCTGTGGGAGTTGTAAGAACACAGTAAGGCCATCCTCACCTCTGCCTGGGAAGAAACTGTGTTCTAAAATAAGCAAGTACTTTTAGAAAGGAGAACATGGTGCTTGCAGATTTTGTTAGAACTTTGTGTTTCAGTCAACAGCAACCTAAAGACATCAGTTTCACCTGTGTACACAAGAAGTTATAATCCTTGTCTCCCCCGCTTCCTTCCCTCTTTGCTCTCCCCTCAAGCCCATTCTACTCCAGTCTGCACACAGAATAGACTCAGTTTGTCATTTGGGGAGGGCAGAAACTATGTTTCATTCATACTTCTTTGAATCTCCCCAGCTTGAAATACAATAGGTGTGTAATCATTATGTGGCCAAATGAAGACTTAGATAATCATATATAGCAATGGTTTTCTGTGAAAATGCATTGTGAAGAGCTTAGGAGTAAGTACAGAGTTCCAGAGGACAAAGGGACAGGAAGTCACAAGATAACGTATTCCACTGTGGACCTTCATCCAGTCTAGTCTGACTCTTCACTTCACCCTCTGGCCTTGTGTTTGCTAATCCCATATATTCTACACACACGATCTCTTCTAATGCTAACAACTGTACTGCAGCTAGGAATTACTATCCACATTTCACTACCAACAAAGTGCCCAGTGGATGAATTGTACTCAATAAAAAGTATCCCTCTTATCCCGCCATTAGACAGTTTTCTATTTAATCCCAACTCAAAGTGATTTCTCTGCCCACACAGGATATGTCTCAGATGTTGTTGGTATTCTTTGCATTCCCATCCAGTATTGAAAATATCTCTTCTCACCGGTCCAAGAGGTTCCCCCACAAAAAAGGAAAATTGGCCTGATGTCCCAGAGTTTTAAAGGCGTGTTTCCCCATGACCCTTGATTGTGGCAGAGATACTACTTAGATACATGGATGGATGGAGAGAAATTTGCGTAAGCATAATATGGGGGGATGGAGAGAGATGGACAAAGATTTCTAAACATTTCTTCCTACACCCAGGTCCCAGTATGACTGTGGCTCCCAGTTAGATGTGTGCTTGTATTGCTTTTTGACCTCATACATTGTCACGTGAGTGGTTTAATTTATATTCCCATAGTTTCCATGGGTCAGAGAAGTAAAAGCTAAGGCAGCGAGTGACCCCACACTTCAATCTACTCCATTACTCTCCCTGTACGATTTAATTCAATTATTATTCCATGCCATAGTTAAACTTTACAGAAACTCTGAATTCACCCTGGAAACACCAGAGTTTAGTTTTCTGTTTGAAAAACAAACTAAATCCAGCAAATTCAGGAGCATGCAATGTCCCCTTGGCTTTCATGTTTCATTATTCTACTAAACCTAATTGAGGCAAATGATTTTTATATCTCTTTATGACCTAAAGAATTGCATCTCTTCTTTGTTTCATTTTGTCAAAATGTACCTAGTAATTCAATATTTCAGATGTGGAATTTTAAGAAAATTATTCCCTACGTACAAATAATGTAGAATATTTTAAAACTTCACCATAGAGATTTTAACTTGAGGTGAATATTCAGGGTGAGTTAGTGTGTATGCAGTTCAAATTCACGCAGCTGTATGATGGTCTTGTGATGTAGAATACACCTCACCTGCTGGGCTCCCCATTCACCTTTTCATCCCTCTTCTGTGTAAGTAAAATTCTGTTGTACTTTTTCAAAATAATTCAAAGAAACTGCCATCTTTAATCAGAGATTAAAGAGATTAAATTACAGTTTTCTTAGGCCAAAGGTATGGGGGAAAATCATTAAGGTGTTACTTAGCAACTGCAATTACTAATTTTTAAAGTTTGATTGTGTTTCATTCCGTTAGGACACATTAACAGTCTGTAATGAATTCTATTATTAACTTTCTAACTTTCAGCTTTCTTAAGAGGTAACTATTTACTTACAAAGGAGTCTCCTGTGGCAGGAGTGAACAAAGACATAAGTAAATCCAATTCTTAAACTTTCATATATACCTGACTTCAAACTGGACCCATTGACCATTATCTAAATATATTAAACAAAATACCCAGAAATAAATCAAAATTCTATGTTTGATTAATTTATGATGAAGAATATACAATGGGGAAAAACAGTCTCTTCAAGAAACAGTGTTGGGAAAACTGGACATCTACACGCAAAAGAAGGAAACTGGACCACTTTCTCACACCATTACCTAAATGGAAAACCTGAAACCATAAAAGTTCTAGAAGAAAATACAGGTAGCAATTTCTTTGACATCAGCTATAGCAACATTTTTCTGGATATGTCTCCTGAGGCGAGGGAAGCAAAAGCAAAAATAAACTACTGGGACCTCACCAAAATAACAAGTTTTTGCACAGAGAAGGAAACCATCAACAAAACAAAAAGGCAACCTATGGAATCAGAGAATATATTTGCAAATGACATATCCCATAAGGGATGAATATACTAAATATATAAAGACCTTATGTAACAACACCAAAAATAATGATAATGATAATCATCATCAGATTAAAATGGGCAGAGGACATGAATAGACGTTTCTCCATAGAAGACATACAGAGGGCCAACAGACGCGTGAAAAGATGCTCAACATCATTTATCATCAGGGAAATGCAATTGAAAACAACAGTGCAATGAGATATCACCTCGCACCTGTCAGAATGGTGAGACTAAAAAAGACAAGAAACAACAAGTGTTGGCAAGGATGTGGAGGAAAGGGTGCACTGTTGGTGAGAACATAAGCTGGTATAGCCACTCTGGAAAACAGTATGGAGGTTCCCCAAAAAGTTAAAAATATAACTACTGTATGATCCAGTCGTTCCACTACAATGTATGTATTCAAAGAAAACAAAAACGGTAATTCAAAAAGAAATACGCACCTCTATGTTTATTGCAGCATCATTACAATAGCCAAGATTTGGAAGCAACACAAGTGTCTATGGATAGATAAATGGATTAAAAAAAAGATGTGGTATATACATTAAAGACATATAGATATAGACAGAGAAAGACAAATACCATATGATCACACCTATATGTGGAATCTAAAAGAACAAAACAAACGAATAAAACAAAAAGCAGAAACAGACCCATAAATCTAAAAAACAAACCAATGGTTGCCAGAGGAGGGGAGATGGAAAATACAGGCTTCCAGTTATGGAATGAGTAGGTCATAGGAATAAAAGACACAACATAGGGAGTATAATCAATGACACTGTGATAGCTTTGCCTGGTGACAGATGGTAGGTACAGTTGTGGAGGGCATAGTATAATGTATAAACTTGTGGAGTGACTGTGTTGTACACCTGGAACTGATGCAACATTGTGTGTCAACTAGACTTCAATAAAAAAAAAAATTAAACAAAATGAACTGTTTAAGTATTGAACTAGTGTGAGAAAAACATGCAATAACCTAAGTGATATACATTTTCATGGATTTTTACATATGAAGTATGCTGGCTCCCTATCATCTAGTCTGTAATTCCTACATATTAGTCAACTCCCAACTTATTTTCTGCTGCAAATAGATTTATATTTAATAGACATAGTAATATTTGTGTAGCACCAGATTTACATATCCAAAATTGCCTAACGATTTCAGATAAACATATCAAATATATTTATCATTATTTTCTGGAAAAGTAAGAATTAAATTATTTGAGCAAATTACCAATCTTCATCTTTTTAAAAGACCAGCCTTAAGGCTTTGCTTTTTTTTTTTTAAGTTGTGATCTACTGAGCATTGTGAAAATAGCATAAAATTTTATGAGTTTTTAACATGGTTTCTATGATAAGACATTTATTTTCTTTCTGATGGTACAAGATAAAGTACATTTATTAATAGCATTCATCTTTACTTCTACATTTAAAAATATGTAAACCTTAGCACATAACTGGAATTTCTTCTGTAACCCTTATAAATGTTAGCTAAAGAGACTTGCACTTTCTATCTCTGAAAAACCATTTTTAAATTGTTGACTTTTCTTGTTTGCTATCTTATAATCTTACCTCCCTTCAAAAAACTTAATATATCTTAGTGATTTGGCATAAAGCACAGCTATAAAAATACCATACAGCTACTTTACATTGATTTTTTTTTTCCCTCTAAAAAATCTGGTCAATTTTAGGGCCACGAATATTGAGAATATTATAGTAAAAGAAGTTAAGTATCACAAAATATAAATGAATGAACCAATCCTTAAGGAATGATATGTAATGAGAAGCCTGTAATTCTCAGCAGGTATCAGGAACCAAATGCAGTAACAGGAACAAGGAAGAAATTCTGTCCTTAGAAAAACTAATTATTCTAAAAATTTTAATCTGTCAGTTTAGTCCTTTGTGCGGTAAAACTGTCAATAATCTAATAACTACTGAATTAGATTGTTCTAGAAGTTTGTAAAACTCTGATGGTGATGAGTACCGTATGTATGAAAAATAATACTTGAATGCTTTAAAAGTCACTGAAGACTTGTCTCTTCCATAAAGATCTTCTGGACATTTATAATCATTCTGAGATATATGATGAATAATCCTTTCCTGATACTTATTTATTACCATCTTTATTATGTAATTTATATGTATTTCTGTTACTGACATACACCAAAAATTATATATTTGTATTTGGACTCCCAATTTTTATCATATAGCTTTAAATCCTATAATTTTATCATTCCATATTAGTTTTTTAATGTAATTCATTCTTGTCTTCCATGAATATTTCTAGCATCTCTAATAACATTTCCACATATTAACCACATACATAAAGCACCCCAAAAATAGCCATGACCACTTCAAAGAGTTACTGCCTGATCAGGAAGACACACGTTGGGTTAGGAAGGCAATAATGGAATGTAGAATATGTTTATGTTAACACAGAGGAATATAGGAAATATTCTGCATATTCAGAAGGCAACATGATTCCTTGTATTGAGATAAGCAGGAAATAAAGAGGCTTCTGATTTATAGTTTAAAAGAAAATAACAATCTGGTCATGTAGAAATATTTAAAATTTAGGACCAAACAGGTAAAACAGAAGCAACCCTAAGCTTAGACATGTAGATGCCGGGACAGCAAATAATTTGGTTTAAGAATTAGGTCTTAGTAAAGGGAGAGTAAGGTGATAGAGTGCAGCAACTTAGAATGGGTGAGATTTTAAAACTTCTTGAGTATGAAGATAAGAAATCTGGATTTATTTGAAGGCCAGCAGATAGCCAAGTGTTAGCTCTTTGTGCTTCTGCTGACTCTTTAAAGCTATCTGCTTTTTTGAGGGTAAAACTATAATTTTATACCCTCCATGACGTTTGCACATAGCACTCATATACTTGGGATCCAATAATTCTGATCTTCCTCCAGTAATGTAGCTAAAATGGCTGGGGTCTTAAGGATACCAAGCCCAAGGCTAGCACACAGTATTAAGCAATAATTGTCAGGTCAAACCTCCAGTAGTTGGTATGCCTGCCAAAGATTTATCTAAATATATCCAGCCACTTTGCCCTACAAGTTAGCTTAGAAATCTTGATAGAGCAGGCTCTCTGGAAGATTGTTATTTCCTTTCTGACTTGCACAAAGCAGAATTTACTCTGAGAATGGCCTTTCACCTAGTATCTTGATATATCTACTTCTGAAACTAGGAAGTCAGTGACATGTAGAAATATGTTTTTCCCTTAAATGACAGTATGGCATTATTTAAAAATCAGAGCAAAACAACTAAGTAGCCTTGCTCTTTATTTCTTATTTTATCTCTTCATCCATTCAGTGTTAATTGAACATCTGCATATACATTTAAGTGACAGGATTACCACAAAGAATATGTTGGCCTCCAGGAGCTCCAGTCTGATGGACAGTAGACAGGATGAAACACTTATCATAAATTGCAAGCAGTGCCAAAACAGATACGACATCCTTGCCGAAAGCCCAAAGAAAGT
Source organism: Phoca vitulina (assembly GCF_004348235.1). NCBI lineage: Eukaryota > Metazoa > Chordata > Mammalia > Carnivora > Phocidae > Phoca > Phoca vitulina. Next base: position 10,963,724 of record NW_022589736.1, on the reverse strand, counting down.
AGTTCCTACTTCTCACTGCATTTTGTATGTTAGAGAATGCTGATCCAATGCCTTTTAATTTTTCCCCCCTTTTTTTTTCTTTTTTTAATGATAATACTAAACAGGTCAAAGCAATTCATTCATATAAACTCCCTAATCTCTGAGTTAGTAGGGCAACAGCAATAACCATGCAGGTTCAAAACCCTTTCTGTTAAAATATAAGGTCACGTAGGGATTCAAAAGGAAACCTATATTGTCTATGCCCCACCCCCAACTTTTACTCTCTGTCAGTGAGATTTTACACACTGGTCTGTTGCCTTGGAGAAGTAAATTATAATGGGCATATGCATCAGACAAGAAAAGTTTGGGTTTATTAGCAACCTGCATTATGAATTCTGACTGCCAGTGTCTATACTGTTGGACACAGTAGTTTATACAACTGTTACTATGCATTTGCTGCAGATTTAACATAATTCATTATTTTAATGTCTGAGTCCTTGTAAAGTCTATCTTAGAATTAGCAGTCCTAAAGCAATAAGAATTTAAGTGACTTTCCCTAGGTCAAAAGGAAGTCTTTATGGAAGTGAAATTCAAAATCTTAATTCCTCTATCAGAAAATGAAGTGAAACTCAAAATTTCTAAGATTTTCCCTCATGTGTATTTCCCTACATACGAGTTATTTTTTTTTTTTTATTTTATTAAACTGCAGGGAGAATTTGAGTTAGGACTATAATCTTTTGCTTATCCCACGTGAGCAATCCCTAGAATTGGCAAATTCCTAATATTATGATTTTTCTTTTCTCATTGACCCTATTTGTGTGGGTCTAACACACCTTTCCACGGTTAAAAAGATAACAACTACAGAAGCTGACACACAGACTTGGAGAGATCCTTATCTCTTCTGTGGTAATATGATTCCGCTGTGTGACCACCACTCCGGGAACCTTACCTCAAGCCCACATATCAACAAGATACTGGATCTTGAATAACAAATGAAGGAAATGAGAGTGAAAAGCAGAGAAAGCATTCTCTTCAATAATAGAAAATCGCTCCTCTAGAGAGGCCTGCCCTCTGTGAGCCCATGGTCCCCTACGGACCATCCCCTTTAATTTTGAGAAACGCTTTAGTTCACTGTTTCTCTCAGCAGTCAAGGTCACTTCAGAGAGACAATCTATGATCGCACGCTCTTCTGGCTACACCTTTCTGCCTTGCCATTCTAGCCAAGTCATGGAGGCAAAGCTGCTCAGAAACAGATGGGCTACCACGTAGGGGGCTCCCCAAACCTTCCACCTTGTTAGGCGCAATTCAGGGAGTCTGTTCTCTCCTCTCAGCTCTTCTGTCTACTCTCTAACACTATTCTTTTTAACTTCCTTTTCTTTCCTGCTCTGAGAAGTTATGATTTAAGAGTGTGGAAATAGAGAAAAAGCACTCTATGCAAAGTTTTACAGTATTTCATTGAGATTTTTCAGGCTGACTAATATAAAAGAGCTAGGAATTCATGGGTGGAATGTAGGCTCAAGTCAAAGCAAACTTAAATCCACATAGTGGTGTAAAAATAATAGTGCTCTCTAGATTCTAGCTTGACAGCATGCGATTAACATTATCACATTTCTATATGAAGAATTTAGTTCTTCAATTAAATAATAAAATTAATTAGCTCTTTAAAGGAAAAGTGACTGTAGGACAGATCAAAGCATTAAAACTTTTTGAATTTTTCTAGTTAATTAAATTCCAATTTTCCAAACACATTCCATGCTTCCTATGGTAAGCTAGCATTTTATTATCAAGTAGTGTTAATACAGGTAAGTTCTAATCCAGAATTAATTTACTTAACATATCAGATTCCTGGGCATACTATCATTAATCTAATTAAAAGAAAGCTAGCTTTAGACATGAACCTATATCATAAAAACGGGGTTTGGACTATAGGGAACATTTCTGTTTATGGATCACGTATCTGTTCATGGCATTCCATGGACTGAAGTTCTAATGAGACATCATTTCTTCCATGTTAGGTTTCATGTTGCCTGAATCATTGAAATAATTTACAGTGTAGTTAAAGGACAGCCATACTAAATAAAATTTTTTTTTGACACAGGATCCTAGGAAAGTATATGCAAGCACCTAATATGCAATGTCAAGGCAACAAAAATAAACAAAGAGGAATATTTATTTGTAGTCACATGTTTAGCCTTTGATATATGGTATACTGGAACCATATATTTTCTATGAGATTTCTCCATCCATACACAGATAGCCTTTCTACTGCTAGTCCTGGTAGATGGAATTCTTCCCCTTAAAATATATGGCAATTTTTACACCTTTTTAAAGGAACTACTGAAAAGTATCATCCTATTAGGAATAGTTATGGAAGGGTGGAAAAAATACGGCTGGAAAAAACAAATCAGTATCCTTGAGCTTTTATCCTCATATTCTCTCCTTTTCTCTCATGACATAAATATTACATAGCATCTGTTAGTTTTCACTGGGAATGTGAAGGTAGAAGATATGGTTTTAAGAAAAATACTATTCCCAAAAGAAAGTACCAAGAAGCAATGTAAAGCCAGTCAAGGCAGGAGTCAGTACGTGATTTCCAAACCCAACATACGGAAGTCATTGCAAATAGAATGTATATAGTCATGAACAAGGGAGGTGACCTATGATGCTCAATGCATTTGCAAAACATATTATGCCAGTTGTGTAAAGGGAAATTTAATATACATTAAACTTTTCTAAAGAAAGCAGGTATAAAATCCATTTTTATTTTTTATACTGTATTTTGGATGGGACAGGGAGAGGAGATTTAAAAAAAAAAAGATGTGAAATTGGAAAAATGAAGTGATCATTAAGAAGCTTTATCTTACTTTAGACTTGTCGTTTCCACTGAAGTGAAAATAAACGTGAGACATATGGCTCGGGTTAAGAGGTCACAGGAAAACAAATTTAAAGTCTTAAGGCTAGAGTCTTCAAGGCAAAAATCTTGTTGAGTTCTGTTGAATTCAAAATCCTATAAAAAAAGTTTTAAAAATCTGAAGGGGGCATAGAGGCAGATCACAAAAAAGGATGTTCCAGATTCCCCGTCACTGCCTGGATGTACATAGGGGAAGGCGTTTCTGTCATTTCCTCCCAGGCCACTGGAATTTTCTGTCTGCCAGTGCTGATGGGGATCATCCGGGGCGTCAAATGGCTAGAGTCTGGGGAGCAAAAGTAGCATGTGGTAGTAGATGCTAGAGCCCCAGTCAGGCCTGACTGCAGGCCATGGTTAAGAGTTTGGATTTTGTTCTGACGCAGTGGGAGCCCACTCTGGGTTTTAAGCTGGGAGGGGTGTGTGGAGAGCAACGTGATTCAGTTTGCGTTTTAAGAATATGGATCTTGGTGCAATGGGAGAAGTCATTAGAATGGGATAGGTTTGGAAGCTAAATGACCACTTAGGAATCTGTTTCACAGACCCGACCACAGATGCTGGGTCCTCGGAACAGGTGACAGGGAGAAGGGAAGAGAGATGTGAGACTGGAAACACAGGGATGACTTCTGGATTGGATATAAGTGATGAGGCACAAGAGGATACAAAGATGAATCCTAGATTCTGGCTTGAGTTTCTGCCTGGGTGGTAATGCCCTTTATTGAGACGAGAGTCACGTTGGGTAGGTGCACAGGTGTGAGGACTAAAGATCAAGGAATGTGTTTGGATATGCTCAATGGAAATGACTATGGATAATAAAAGAACAGCTAATATTATCATGTGCCTTATCATGTGCCAGTCTGAGTTTTCATCAGTTTGAATTAACATATTTATACTTACAATAACTTTGCTAAGAGTCCTATCCCCATTTTACAGATTAGAAAAGTGAAACCTAAAGACGTGAAATGAAACACTCCAACGTCACACCACAAGGACGTGGCAAAACCGGAATTCACACCTGTGAGATCTGACCCCAGAATCCTTGTTTTTAAATATTTTATGTATACCACCTCTCCGTTTACCACATGATTTAGATAAGTTAACAATTCTATGTACGAGTTTGAAATTCAGAAGAGAAGGCTGTGCTGCGGACATAAATTTGGGGCCATAATTATGAGGCCAGTTTCAGCGGAGCAATGACAACAATGTGCATTCTGGGTGGAAAGATGAGGACATAGATGCAGCAGCGTCCACGGATAATCCAACAAGTCCATCCCAGAAGGACAGCAAGGGAATGAGCTTTCTTGAAGGGCCGTGGGTATCAGGGAGGTTTTGTATTGATTTTGTTATTGGTGTCTGTTTTTAAAGTGGACAGAGCATATTTTGTGTGTGAATGAGAACAATTGAGTGGAATAGAAGAGGTGTGATCTAGATGACAAAGAATAATTGAAGGAGCAAACCACTCCAAACAGCGTGCAGGTGGAGACAAGACTGAGGGCTTCTGGGTGAAGTTCGGATCTAATTGCTTTTACTTATTTATTTTAACAATGAAGGAGGCAAGTCTATAAATTGAGAGAATGGGGTGAAAGACAGATGGGATGAGATGAGAGGTAAAGGTAAAGAGATGAGAGGTAGGACTGTTTTGGCCCCACTCTCTTTACGGGTGTGATTCAAGAGATAACAGTTCCTGAGATGTCATCGTGGTGATAGAATCGTATTCCACACAGTGAACACAGATACACAGACCCCCCCCAACACACACACACCACAATATTACAGCACGGTGAGAAGCATGGCATATTGTCAGCCGTATAATGTACCACAGAAGAGCCAAAAAAATAATTTCTTAAAAGATTATCAAATTGTACTTTTAAAAAGGAGGGTTAATAACTTTTAAACACTGCAGGTCTGGCAAATCAGGTTTTTCCTGCAGCTCTAGGTACAGTATCACTGACTGAAAAATGAAAAGAACTTTCCCATCATAGAGTCCTTTCTTTTACTTTCCTCTTTCCAAAGATTTCTATCCTGTGGAACAGAATGGATCCATTCACTTCTCAGAGTTTCCTGGAGAAGGCTTGCCTCAGCTCCCCAATGTCTCTAAGAATAATGGTGTCCCCCATGCTTTTATTCTCTAAATACATGTAGTTAGCTATCCTGGAAGATTATTAGCAAAGACCTACTGGCACTATTCACCCTTCATCACCACACTAAAGATTATAAAAGGTTGATAGGAGTTCTTATGATCTTACCACCTCCTGTATGCCAAATTTAATTATCCTTGACTAGGTCACTGGGGCCTCTTGTGCATCCATATAAGCACAGGTGTGTGCAGAAAAGCACAGCTATGTTGTTTCTAAGTGGCATTGTTCAGTTTAGTGATTGCCTGGTGTGTGTGTGTGTGTGTGTGTGAGAGAGAGAGAGAGAGAGAGAGATACATGGTAAGAGATATTTTTATTCTAACTGATACTTCAACAGTGTCATGATAATCGCACTTGAAAAATACACATGGAGCTCATTATCTGGTTTTTAAAAGAAAGCAAAAAACCAACAAATCAGTTCTAATACCAGAAAAATCGACAGCTTAGAATGAGGCATGTTCAAAACTTCTCTTCATTAATTTATCCCTTTATTTTTTCAAGAATATCTTTTGGATTCTCAACAGCATTCATATTTCCTTGAATAACTTATATTATTTTAATGAATGAATAAAAGACATTTAATCATTCATTCTTTCAAGAATAGTTTGTGGAACACTTTTATGAGGCATTTATTTCCTGGGTAGGGTTTGTGTACAATTTATATTTCCACATGAATCGGATATAAACTCTGCCTCCAAATATTAACCAAAATGACAAGAGATGCTCAAAAATAATTTTAATAAAAGTCAAAATAAAAAACACATCTACGACCATATCTTTCATCTGTTTGTTTTCGAATGTAGCTACTGCACTGGACCTCTATGTCAAATGACCCATCTTGATTCCAGCTTCCACAGACTTAAAACTTCACTAAGGAGACAGTTTCTTTCTACCAATACATCCAGTTCTGACACAGTTTCTGAGAGCTGTCTTGTAATATCCAGAAGAAATTTTAGTTGTTCTCATTTATTATTTTAGGGAAACAGTCAATGAGTTGACCCTTTCAGACCTATTTTGCCTCTAGGGATAAAAGACAGAAACAGGATTTCCTCTTGATCTTGGGATCAAGCCCACCCTTCAGCTCCAATAACTGGTTTCCTGCCTTCTTTTTAGCCATGGATCCCTTTTCTCTTTGTCTTTTCATATTTTCTACAACCACCTAACTATGGATGACTCAAGCTGCTTGTAATTTCTATTCTCATGTCTATACCTCTGACCGCTTTTCAAGGAAACCACTCAGCCTTCCCATTGGTGCTACTCCTGACTGATGACAGGGGACTCTTAATGCTATTGCTCAACAGTTTCATTCTATGTTCTGGTTCAAAGTCCTCTGACATCTTCCTTATCATTGATGACAACCCTGACCTGTCCTCCTGAAGGCAACCTGATGGTCTGTCCCCTCTTAGTCTCAGCCAACCATCTTCTTCTGTATTAGAACTACTCCAAATCTATCCCCACTGTTAATGATGAACTATGTAATAGAAAAAAATCTATAATAAAGAGAACTCTGCTAAAATCTCACCCTGACACATATGCCTTGGTATTTCTATGTATTCTTAACTCTTTCCCATCTGGGTGGAAGGCATGTTCTTACACTTGAAGTCTTACCATTTATTTTCTTGTCTCCTCTAAATATGACTCCACCAATTACTTTGACTTACCCCCTTGCCAAACCTGTGTAAATACCTCTCACCTCTAAATCAAACTTTCTTAAACCTGTCTCCCTTTTAGCTGTGTCTCTGACTAATTTCTACATCATTTTTCATGTCTCAGACTTGTGACTTCTGTCCTGGAAAGTGTCGCCTGACTTCTCTCTGCTCTCTCTAGAGAGACTCTGTTTCTCTCCCTCCTTCTCGATTTTCCAACTACCTCTGCTCACCCTATTACACTGAAATGATCAGGTTTTGTATCTGTATCCTTAGATAGGCCATGAACTATTAGAGAATGAGTATTCATTATTGGGTAACCATTTTTCAGTCTAAAGCACAGGACAGAAGGCATTAGTTAAGTTCTTATTAAATTGAGCTACACAATTCCTTGTGGTTATTTTAAAATTTTTTCAAATGCCCAAGCTAAAACAAAGCTGAAATTGCTCTCATCCTTGTTGGTTTTATTTTCAACATTACATCAACCCCCAAGGGAAATAATTGATCCAGGGAAGCAGAAGTGACATAGCCAGAGAGAATGTCCCAACTTCAAGTAAGGAGGAAAATGAAGGAAAAGAGGAAAAACGTGTGGAAAGACATGTGTTTGAGAAATGCAAAAGTTGTAATCAAGAATTAATTTCCAAGATAAAATATTGGAAACCCGAGAACTTAATCAAATAAAGACCCTAAACAGATAGAAACAGGTCAGGACCAATATGATGGGCAGCTGGAGTACATTTAAGGTCCAGTTACCTGAACACAAGATTAAGCCTCAAGATTAAAATAGAATTGCCCCCTTATTTGTGGTTGTTATTGTGAGTGGTACCATTATCCACCTAGTTTCCCCAACCAGGACTATGAATTCTTATATTTTCCCCACCTGTCCTCCTATATCTGATCAACTACCACATCCTATGAATCTAAATATTCCTTTTCTCCAACCCATGTTGCCACTTGAATTCAACACATATTTTATGACAACATGAAAATTTCTTGCCTAATCTCCCTCCCTCAGCTAATTCTCTCCACTGCTTCTAGAGAGGTCCTTCTAACACATACGTACAATTGTGCTCAGAAAATTCCAGCAGCAGCTCCCTAAAACCTTGTGTGTGTGTGTGTGTGTGTGTGTGTATGTAAAATCTAAACTCTCCATAGTGACAAGCAAGATCCTTCATAATTTGACCCTGCATACTATTTGGACCCACCTCTTATCATTTCTCCTCAAGTACCAGGCTCCAAATTGTACCGAGACACTTGCTGTCTCCAAAATACATTATAGGTACTCAAGCTTTCTTTCTTTTGTTCTTAATGTTCTCTCTGCATAGAATGGCTTTTCCATCTTTATCTATCCAAAAGGTTTTTAACTCAATATCAAAGTCTCCATTCAAGTTTACCACTTTCTTTAGGCCTTAAATCCCAAGTGAGATGCTATATTCACTATGTTCCCTTTGACTCTTTTACATTGCCCCATGACACCACTTGGCACGCTCTATTCCATTGGCCCTTCCTGTGTGTCTCCCAGACTAGATTACATGTCCTTTGAGGTTAGGGGCTCCCAACCAGTACAAGTCTATGTCTACAATGTGATTATTATTCTTGAAGAATTTCTTCTTGAAGAAAGAATGAAGGAAAGAATGAATGAATGTCTTGATAAACCTGATTCCTTTTGCATTAGAATTTTTCCCCCTCTTTCTATGAGTTCTCAGTGACCAAAGATTGATTCCCAAGGCTCTACCTAGAGATTGGGCCCATTGTCTCTGTTGTTAGATACCTTTGTGGGGATAACCATTTGTCTCTCTAGATTTCTACCTATTGATTTATCCTTTAGACTCTTCCCAACTCCAGAAATAGACAGCCAGTCTAAATGGCAGGATACTTTCCCTATATTTTCTTCTCAAGCTAGACTTCCTTCCAATTCCTCTTACTTCATCCAGCCCCAAGTAACTTCCCATGTCTATTTCTCAGATCTGAGTGACCTCCTGACTATCCTCTCTCACTACCACTGTTACTTATAGTCATCACTTTAACGAGATTTTCATTCTACTGCTTCATAATGCTTTTGAATGGAAAATAGTCCAAAGAAGTAGCACTACTTGTCACACTCCCTAGCTGCTTCCCTACTAATTCAGTGGGAAGAGAAGAAATGCTCTCATTTCTTCGCTGCATCCCCCTTCCAAATGTAAGGATTCTTTCCTTGACTCCAAATACTGGCTTAACCAATTCTTGTGCTGTTTGTGATAATTTGTGGAATGACAGCCCGGAACACAAGATGGAAAGCTTTCCAAACTGTTCTCCTGGAAAGAGGCCAAAAAGGGGAAGGGCAGTAGTCCATTAAAATAATATAGTGCTGTGCTATTTAGGCAATAGTATCAATGCTGGACAGAGAAGCTAACTGGGTGAGAGTATATAAACAAACTGGATCAAATGTCAAAGTTATATTTAGGGATAGAATTTTTAAATATATATCCATATTATTATTTTTGCTCCTTAAAGTAACATGTGGAATTAATCATTTGAATTATTATGACTAAGAGGAGAATAATCACAAAGAGAGAATAAGATGAGTTCCTTTAACCCCTTTTAGGAAGTTAAGAAAAAATATTTCATAGTTGCAGTGTAATAGAGTACATGTGGACTGGTAAATGCTAAATAATCACAATTAAAAATCTGACATACACAATAGACTGGTTTGAATTCTCAATTAATGGCTATAGATAGCATATGTGAACAACTATCTGAAGCATTAACATGACATGAGATCCACTCATATGAAACAAAATCTCTGGCCCTTTTTTCTGATGGTAACAGAAGCTATAGGGATTTGTTATGCTGGGTGGATCCAGCAATTTTTTTAAGGAATAAATAATTTAAAGAAATGTTCTGGGAATGACAAATTTCAGCTAACTTTGTGTGTGTGTCTATTTTTTTAATATAAAAAATTTCCAACACTGTTCCTATGCCTGGTATTTGATTTAGTGGTGAGTAGAGACTGACTTTTTTCCCTCTTCCCTTCTGTCCTGCCCTCCCCTTTTTTCTTTCTTTCTTTCTTTCTTTCTTTCTTTCTTTCTTTCTTCTTTCTTTCTTTCTTTCTTTCTTTCTTTCTTTCTTTCTTTCTTTCTTTCTTTCTTTCTCTCTCTCTCCTTCGTTCCTTCGTTCGTTCCTTCCTTCCTTTATGAACTTCCATGTCATGAAGTTCCTGATAAGTATTTGGTTCTTATATTTTAGGTAGGGCTTTCCCCAGTCAAAGATAACTTAATTCCAACTCTTCTGATTGTGTGGAAATAAATTTCATTCCATAGTAGAAACCACTGAAAAATAATTCTGGAATAGTCTTTAGAGGAAATGTTCTATTTTTTTCTTTATCTGCTGCCATTGCCCTGCTAAATTCTGGTATTACTCTGCTTAGCTCTACTAAAACTTAAGCCCAGTTTGATTGTTTTATCTACTCATTCATGAAATGAAATCATCCCATTTATAGAAAGTAAGATATGTCAATCATTAGGCACATATAGATGTTTTCCCCTGCAATATCAACCAGTAAATTACCACTGTACTTTGATAAGTTTATTTAGGATACCTATCCATTTCTACAAATGTCAAGAATCAAAATGCAAATTTATATATCAATATGTACTTTAAAAAACTTACATAAGCAGAATTAGTATTAGCTTTCTATCCAAAAAAGCTGGATTTGAAAATACTTTTGATTCTTTTCAAACTGTCTGCATGTGCTGTGGAATAGCGAATTTCTGAGATCTTCTTTCAAAGACCAATGTGAAGAAGAATGAAGCATTGAAAGGCTTGTTTTCAAATTAGAAAAAATATGTTGGCTTTATAAATTAGAAAAAAAGTATATGTTTTTTCTGAGTCTGAACTCTGTTCTAAATTTCTACCATAGATGTCATTAGCTATTATGACTCAAGGTAAATGTTTGTCTTTTTCATAAGCTTTTTGGCAAATATCTAGCACCGGATTCCATATTAACACAGAGAAGAAAGTTTGTGTTTGTTTGGGAGGACAGGTATTTGTTTCATGGAGCCCCAGTTAGAACCTTAAGTAGAGATCATAAAATTTTGAAATGACTTTGTTTGACAAACTTCCAACATGCTATATAGTTAAGGAGAGAATAGTTTGAGTTAATGTATTTTTTAAAAAATATGGACAGCTGTATCAAATCTAAATATTCCCAAACATTAACTTTGTTTAAACACTCTAAAAAAATTAATGTCAATAAATAAGAAAAACAAAGCTTTAATGTTGTGGGTGCATATCTCCATCCATCTTTCTTTGTTAAAGTTCCAAATACTACTATTACAATAAAAAATATTCATTTGCCAAAGAAGACTATTTTGGTAAGTACACAGAGACATAAATCTTTGGTGAGAAAGAAGTAAGAAGGCACGGAATTGACTTTGTGGGTGAAAAGGGATGAAACTTTTTTTTTTTTAATTTCCTGTATAAGTGTTCCAATGACAAATTTTAAATGATGATTACTCCTCAGGAGGGGTCTGGTAATCTTTGCTCCCATACTTTGTCTCCTTAAACTATATTTCACAATGACATATCTTAAAACCTAGAATTCCAGTGGAAGTTAGTCTAAGTTTACTTATTTTTTTGTACTAGACCCTTTCAACTGCCACACACTTATTAGACCTACGTTAAAGTAGATCAGATATGATAAACTTCTCTAGTACTCTTCTTTAATAATTAAATTGTAATGAAATTGATTATGTAAATAAGTAAGGATTACAAAATCAATTCACCTTTAATATTTAAAAACTGACTAGGTATTGTAAAACTTCAAAGTACATAGCAGATTTTTTAATTTAGGCAATGTGATCTCATTTGAAATATGCTACTGTATTCATCATTTCATATGATCCATGACTTGATATTTGTGATGGATATAAACAGCTATGAACTGTGCAATCTTCATGTATATGTGTGGGTGGGTGAAAGCTGGAGCTTACTGCTCAATAAAGGATGTATGATTCATGTTATGCTACCTACCAAAGTTAAGTAGCATTTTTGGTGCATAACCCCAAACCATGATAGTTTGGTAACTTTGGTTTACCATAATTTTCATAAGCTCATAAACAAAAAAGCATTGTCGTACTGTTATTTTACATCAGTGTTCAATGAACAGTTTGACCCACTTCTATTATTGTCAGAATATTCTTACTTGGCTTCCTAGCTAATAACCACTAATGTTTCTGCAGACACAAAACAGTTTATGGCAGACAATTAGAAAGAATTCAAAGGACAGAGTAAGGGGACAAAGAGAAGAAATACGTGTTTCCAAGAGAGGATTTTAATTCAATGTTGGAGGTACAGTGTTTTGGACAACTGTGAGACATGCAAGTGGAGATGTCAGGTCAGGAGTTGGATATATGGGTATGAGGCTCTGGGAGTGAGTAACGGGGTGTGGTCAGAATGTGAGCCCTAGGAAATGCATAACATTAGCCAGGGGGCATATAGATTGAGAAGAGAGATGGTTATGGAACAGGACTGTGGGAAATGGCAATATTTTAAGAGATAGTGAGAGGATCATCTAACCAAGGACCCTATCACATGTTTTCATAGCATGATTTAGTCCTCATTCATAAGACTTAACCAGATCTGAAGTTAATGTTTTACAAGCCAGACTATGAAGTTCATGAAGAAGGGGATCGTGTGTGTCTGATCCAGGGCTATATTCTCAGTGCTCTGAATGGTGTCTGGCGTGTAGAAGAGCTTAATAAGGGTTTCTGAATGAGTGAGTAAATTAATGAATTTGTAAATAAGTGTATGAATGATAGATGAGTGAATGAATGCCAGCATGGAGTAGCAGTCACGGTGAGGATGATGATGTGTCTGTAGAATATGAAACATAAATTCCTAAGTGACTCGGGCAAGAGAAATTTTGTTGACTTACGAGGCATACACTAATGGTCTTCAGAATTGCTGTATACTATATGTAAATGGCAGATCCGTGTGTTTCTATCAATAATGTGTTGGAGGTGTTGATTTTAGATGGTTGAGAATTTTCACCTTATCTAACAGTGGCCCATATGGCTGTTTTATAATATGACAAAATGGTTACATTATACCTGAAATACTGAGCACACCAAAGTATGAGATGTAATTCTTATATGCTATGGGGAGCTGTGCTATAAATTAGTAAGAACCCAAGAGCCTTGGGTCAATGTGGCCGCAAGATCTTTGTAGTACAGTCTGTAAAATATTGAGGCCTAGATGACAATATTCTATCTTGCTAACAAATCCATGAGGTTTGCCAATAAACCATTTTACAGATATGGAGAAAGAAGTATATAAAGACGGGATGACACTCAGAGGGAGCACACAACTCTTGTGGCTGAGTGAGAATGTTTCACAATCATATCCTGATCCCAATCCAGTGTTCTTTCTACCATGTGATACCATCCCTGATAGATTGAAATAAAAAAGGAATTCATTTTTCCAGTCCCTCTGTGACTATGAACTAGACCAGTGATACTTAATTTTTCAAGTATTCCATTTTTTTATACACTAAAAAATATAAATTGTTGAATAGAATAAAATGAAGAGAAACCTAGATACTTTCATACCTACTTGATATCATCATAATTATTATCTACCCACAGATACACAGTGATTTGTCATTTATACAGAGGATACAACTATATTGCATACTGCACCTATCTCCTTCTGTAATTTTTTATTGACTTACAAATTTCATCTTTAATGGAGTGGAATTTTCTAATGTGATCATTGTAATGAACAGCTATTTCAATAATTTACAAAACTGTGACGTTGATATTCGGCAATGTTATTTACATATTGTGGGTATCTGGATAGCAGAGATGATGTCCTTTTTTTTTCAAAATATTCTTTAAGGTCCCTAGATACATGTTTATTGAATTTAAGATGAACTGTTGGTCCAATTCAATTTTGTTATAGAATTGAAGGGTTACCCCTACCATCCTCTCATCATTCCTTCTTGCACATTTGGGAAATTGGTAACTTATCTTTTCCTCATCTATCACTCTTTTAAAAAATAGAAATGATGAATCCTTCCATGAATCTGCTGAGAATGATTTTGTGAACAGAAGATATATATGGGGTATATAGTGAAGAAAGATAAATTCAAATTACTTGAAATATTTGAAAATCAGATTTCCTTCATAATAATATTCTCTTATAGCATAATAGTATGCTATTATAATATGCTTATTTATATTTAATGACTATTAATAGGATTGGGTCTACCATCTTGTTCTTTGTTATCTACTCATTCATCTGTCCTCTTCTTCTTTCTTTTAGATTAACTAAGTAATATTCATGATTTCATTTTATTCCATTTTTTGGCTTAGTTTTTTCTTTTTTTTTCTTTAGGGTTTGTACAGAGTTAACTTATCACAATCAATCTTTAAAATATTATACCATTTCAGGGGCGCCTGGGTGGCTCACTCAGTTGGGCAGCTGACTCTTGATTTCAGCTCAGAGCATGATCTCAGGGTCATGAGACTCAGCCCTGTGTCAGGCTCCCCGCTCAGCACAGAGTCTGCTTGAGATTCCCTCTAAAATCCTTTAAAGTAAAAGAATATTATACCATTTCACATATAATACAAGATACAACAATACACTTCTATTTCTTCCTTCCTGGTCCTTGTGAAATTGTCATACCTTTGACTCCTACCTATGTTATATACCTCCATTACAGTGTTATTATTTTTGTTTTAAACAATCAGTTGACTTTTAAAGAGATTTAAATAAGGAAAAGAATGTATTAAACTTACCTGCGTATTTACCATTTTTCTATTCCTGTGTCCCTCTGTACTGATTGTCTTCTACGCTGAATACTTTTAAGATTTTTCTCTTTATGGTTGGTTTTAAGCAATTTTATCATGTGCCTTTGTGTAGTTTCCTTCATGTATCCTGTGTCTGGGGTTCATTGAGCTTCTTAGATTTGTGTATCTTTCTGTTGCCATTTTCTCTCTTCTTCTTCTCAGACTCCAAATACAGGTGCATTAAGTCACTTTAAATAGTCTACATTTTACTAAGGTTGTGTTTATTTTTTAATCCTTTTCTCACCGTGTTTCACTTCAAGTTCACAAACATTTCTTTCTGCAGTGTCTAATCTGTTGTTAATCCCATCTGTAATGGTTTCTGTCACTGCTATAACAAATTACCACAAACAGTCTCTTAAAACAGCACAAATTTATAATCTTACATTTTTGTACTTCTCAAGTCCAACATGGGTCCACTAGGCTGAAAATGGAGGTGTTGGCCAGGTTGCATTCCCTTAGGAAGGCTCTAAGAGACACATGGTTTTTTTGTCTTTTGCAACCTCTGCAGACCATATATATTCCTTGGCTTTTGGTCCCTTCTTCCTTGAAAGCCAGCAACCATAGAAAGCATCCGGCCTGCCTTCACAGTCACATCTCTCCTCTGATTTTCTTCTTCTGCCTGCCTCTTTCCTGTTTAAGGACCACTGTGATCACATTGGACTCATCCAGATAATCTAGGATGGACTCCCCATATCAAGACCTTTAGCTTAGTCTCATCTGTAAACTCCTCTCTGTCATGAGGTTACAAATTCACAAGCTCTGGAGACTGAGATGTGGACATCCTTAGGGAGCCATTATTTTGCACGCCACACCATCCAGTGTATTTTGTAACTTGTCATTTTCAGCCCTACAAGATTGATTTGGATTTTTTCAATATCTATGATGTCTCAGTCTGTCCCCTGCCTTCTTATACATATGAGATATAGTTACAATAGCTGTTCTAATGTCTTTATTATCATCTGTGTCATTCCTATTTCCATTTCTATTGATTGACTTTTTTTTTTCCTCCTCATATTGGACCTTATTTTCCTGTTTCCTTGAATACCTGGTAATTTTGACTGGGTGCCAGAAACTGTGAATTTTATCTTGTTTAATGCTAGATATTTGTGTGTTCTTATAAAAATACAGAGCTTTGGGGGTGCCTGGGTAGCTCAGTTAGTTAAGTGTCTGCCTTCGGCACAGGTCATGATCCCAGCTTCCTGGGATTGAGCCCCACATTGGGCTCCCTGCTCCCCTCCCTCTTGCTCTGCCCCTTGCCCCCACTTGTGCTCTCTCTCTCAAAAATAAATAAATAAAATCTTTATTTAAAAAATACTGAGCTTTGTCCTGGGAAACAAATAAGTCACTTGAAAATAGTTTGAACCTTTCAAGGCTTGCCTTGAACCATTTTTAGGTGTACCAGAGAAGCCTTTTCTAGAACCAAGGTGTTCCCCTCTATGGAGGCAAGACTCTTCTGAGTACTCTAACCAATGTCCTTTGAATTACAAAGTGTTTTCACTCTGGATGACTGGAAAAAAAATTATTATTATTATTATTATTGTTATTATTATTTTAGTGTTTCTTTGCCCACCTTCGGGTAGACGCCCCCCATGCTTGCACACTGATCTGCTCTGGGCTGATGCCCTCAGGGAGACCTCCAGAGCTTTCTTGCTGTGTGTGCCTCTTCCCATCATTCTTGCAGGAAGACCACCAGGCTCACCCGCTTCCTCCTTCCTGCACAGCAGCCTGGACGCTCTCGCCAGACAGTCACCTGAGGTAACCTTCGGGCTCACTTCATTTGTTTCTTCTCTCTCATGAATCACTGTCCTGTACTTCCTCACATCTATGTCTGGAAAAACCAATTTTCTTGTATTTTGTCTGTTTTTGTTTTTGTTTTTGTTTTTTCAGTTCATTCAAGCTGACTGGTAAACTCAATCTCTGATCCTGCATCTTGGCTGAAAGTAGAAGTCCTTCTGTCTTTTCATTTCAGTAGAAGGGAGCTCATTTTGAAGATACTGGACATACCATAGCCTGGGAACCCTCTGAAGGAAAGGGTCACTGTGTACATACTATTTAGTGTCTTATGAGGATTTGATCCTGCATCATATAAATTTAATAACTTCACATATTGGTACAGATTTATTTTTTTTAGTTATAAATTCAAACTTAAAAGGAATGGCTATCAGGAAGATAATATGATGGAGAGCAATGTGTGGGATGGGAGTATTGATCTTAGAAATATTTGGATGCTGTTACTTTAAAGAGAAGCAGTGCGGTTGACCTGTTTGGCGGTGGGGAAACAGGAAGGAGGGGCTGCGGCCGGACCGGTGCCAGGGAGCTGGGAATTAGGACAGCTGCCCTTTTTGTTTAAACTGCCACCGGCCTTGCCAACACGTGTGAGCCTCTCACAAATCATGCAAATTTCAGGTTCTTTATGATGCCACCTTTGATTCATGCAGGCAGTGTGAGGCAGAGAAAACACTTGTGCATGCATGCATGCGCGCACGCACACACACACACACAATTGCAAGATTTGGCAAGGATTTGGCAGCTGCTAAATCATGCGAAAAGAGAGCATAGCTGCTCTCCCCCCACTGAGCCTGATGGCCCAAGGAAAGTGGACACTTATCGTTTCTCCTGCCAAAGGGAAGCAGAATTAGGGAAACGAATGACCTAGGCTGACCAGCTGTTCTGCCCCATGGAGGATCCTGGAAATCCTCTCCTCCAGGATGTCTTTCCCTGACCATGGCAACACTCATTGATTTTCCTCTTCCAAATGCCTTTAGCACTTCGAGTCTGTCCCACACAGTTTAGGACACAGCTAGCTTTTCTTTTTTTTTTTTTGGTAGGTATTTCCTGTTGAGAAGTATGATCTCTTCAGTCAGACTGAGTGCCCCCTCAGGACAGGGCTTCTGGGTGACACGTTTATGATGCCCCTGCACCGCAACTACCGCCCTGATGGTGTGCTCCCACTTCAAGATGAGTGTCGGTTGTGTTCCAACCCCTTTTCCTAGAGGTGATCTGTGTATGTGCTCGTGACTCCTGCCTAATATCATCATCATCATCGTTGTCGTCCTAGCAGTTAGGGTGCTGGGCTGGAGGAGAAGGAAGTGACAAGGAGCCACAAATAAGCAGCCTCTGACAGCCTGTCCCTGACACTAGGTCATAAATCAGACTGCAGTGAAGGGAAAGCTCAGCCCAGTTCCCACCCTCCCTCTCTCTCCATTCCTTCCTGTCACATCCGCCTTTACCAGATCAAGTGTTTTATAACCATGGATAACGCATACTCATTGTTAGGTAAGCATTTGGGCCACTTTCCTGTGGGGTCTGCACTTCAAGCAAGAGTTCAACACGAATCCAATTTAGAAAGGGTCGGAGTAAGCCCATGTGACTTCATAGTTAATTCGGAATCTGCACAGTCAATGAATGCCCAAAAATAAAAGGAAGCAAGCTGATTTGATTGAGGACAAGCCAGGTGATCCACATAAAGGAAAACATTTGGAAGAAAACTCTTACCATCTCTCAAACTTGGAAAGGGGAGGAAAATCCCATAAAGCCCCCAAAAAACAAAGAAATAAAGGGGAGTTGTTTTTCATTGGGTATAAAGTTTTGGTTATGCAAGATGAATAAGTTCTAGAGGTCAGTGGTACAACATAGTGCTTATGGTGAAGAATGCTATATTGTGCACTTAAAAATTTTGTTAAGGTAGATTTCATTTTAAGTGCTTTTACCATACACAAATACACACACACAAGAAAAAGTAGAAACCATGAAGAGGCCTAAGGAAACTTTGGAAGGAGATAGATCTATTCCCTGGACTATAGTGATGGTTTTGTGGAAGTATGCATATGCCCAAACTCATCAAATTGTGTTAAATATGTGCAGGTTTTTTGCATATCAATTATACCTCAATAAGGCTGTTAAATGTGTGTGTATGTATAAAGATTTATAACATTTGATCATTTTAGTTTCAGAGACCATGGAATCCCTTTCCAAAAAACAGTAATCACCATTATAATCATAGTAATAATGAAAATTCGATCATTTAAAAGCGTATTAATGCTTATTATTAAGCATATTAATGATTACTCTGGACATCACAGAGTGTTTACTTTTTCCTTTTTTCTTCTTGGATGTATAAATAAGGAGTGGTTGAGAGCAGAAGGAAATACAAAAACACAGACTAAAAGGATGATAGCCACTCTTTCTGTTGCTAGTGTTGTCCTTTTTCACTCCAGTGTCATGATAGGGAAGGAGCTGTCCATCTCTCTGCGAGTCTGTTAGAGGGACTCAAAAGAGATGCAGTTGCCTTTGAAATTTACCCCCATCCTGGCTGGAACTGAGCAGTCAGGGGTCAATATAAGCCTGCTACAGCATAGCAGCTAAAATTCATTCCTGGTCTTCCTAATTGCCAATGGATTTTTTTTTTTAATTTCATTCATTTTAAAACCAATTGTTGTACACAGGAACCAAGAATAATGGTCTTTGCTCGTTCTTCATCAATTATAATGACCAAGCAAACATTGTTGAAGTTTTTAGAAATAGTGCTTCCAACGTGGCCCTATGTTTTGGATCATACCAAAGCTCCCCATATTTGCTCAGTGTCTTTCAATACCATAAAAGTATGTTAACTTTTTAATAGAAAAAACGCTGATCGAAAACAAGGGAACAGATCATCGTAGCTAAATCTATTCAATTTTCCAAATTCAAGGTAATTTTAAAGAATACTTAACCCCATCCTCCTGGGAATATAATTTTAGATTTCGGTCATCTTAATAAACACTGATATATATTTTTTTGCCATTAAAAATTATACCACTTGAAGCTCTAGTCTGGTAGTTGCAGGTCGAGGTAGTATATGTAATTAATTTAAATATTCCACTGAGAAAAGCTGCTTGAATCTGTATTGTCGGGTTTCAAGTTTTTATCTTACTCTTCATATAAAATCTAATTGTGAGTGCCTGTCCCTCAGAAAATACTTCCTGTTTGGAAGTTTGGACAAGCCATCTTCTGTTCGTGGTCTGTTCACACAACACAGTGAAGTAAAAGGAGTTACACTCTGAAATGGGACCATCCTCATGATTTTTACTGGATCTGTTTGGTCCTGAATCATGATTAGGTGGTAAATTATAAACCCTCCACTGTTCTCGACAAACAAAGTGGTGTTGGAAAGGGCACCCATGGAGCCTCTCACTAAGAGCCCAGCAGGACTTTTCTCTGATGCAGGTTGTTGTGACTACAGGAGCAGTAACTTCAAAGCCGGTTTTCCCCCGCTTATATTGGAGCGATCCCCTTATCAGCATCTGGAAGATTTCTTCTCCTGAAGCCCAGGTGTTCAGTAATCAACACAACAAAAAGTCATCTGACATTTCCTCTCATATATGCAACATACATATGCGGAGATGATTTTCCTTCTGCCCACCTGTGGTTTCATCCATCTGCAATGTAAAATATCTGCGGACACAGGCCCATCAATATCCCCATCTCATCCTGAAGGCAGAACGTCCTCAGTACCATTTCATAAAATAATTTACTCCCTAGCTCATTTTGCTTTCTGGAAAACACAGACACACACACACAATCCTGAATTTACAGGTAATTTTTGCAAGATTCTCGAAAATAATCCATGCCACTTTTTGTTTTAAAATGGAACTTTAAAGAGTTCTCTGTAATTTTGATCTCTGCTTTGACTTTTGCAACAAAAAGAAGCAATCTTTTGGGTTTATTTTTTTTTTTTTTAGTGTGGTAATAACATTTAACCTGAGTTAACTATAGGCACAGTATCGTACCGCAGATCTCTAGAACTTATGCATTGTGTATAACTGAAACTTTATACCCGTTGAACCCCAACTCCTCATTTCTTCCAACTACCAGCCTCTGGCAGCTACCGTTCTACTCTCGAATTTAACTCTTTTAGATACCTCACGTAAGTGGAATTATGCATTCATCGTCCTTCTATGCCTTACTTCAGTTAGTGTACTATCCTCCAGCTCATCCATGTTGGCACATGGGGCAGGATTTCTTTCTTTTTCTGTGGCTGAAGAATATCCCGTTGGATATATGTATCACATTTTCCTTATCTATTCATCCATTGATGGACATTAAGGTTGTTCACATACCTCAGCCACTGTGAATGATGCTGCAGTGAAGGTGAGACTGCAAATACCTCTTGAAGATCTTGATTCCACGTTTTTTGGATGCGGACCCGGAAGCAGGGTAGCTGGAAGTAAGCAGTATTGTGTAGTGGAAATAATTCTCTGTGCTTTCTCTGAAAAATCTCAATCAGTTTCCTTGGAGAAACCATAGCTATTTGCTAAGATTGTTTTTAATTTATTGTCTTATGTGATGATTTGGTGAGCTATCAGGAAATTCAATATTAGAAGTAGACTATGGGACAGTGCCCCAATAAAATAAATGTTCATAATTCATTCCACTAGTTCTTATTTGTACTTCTTCCTTCCTCTCTCTCTCTCTCTCTGTACCCAAGTATCACACTCACATATTTGGTTGCCCCAGCATGGCAAATATTTACAACGGACAATGGAACATATCATAATGGTAACAATGAAAAAATATTTAAGAAATATAAGCAAAAGAGGCACTGAAAACATCAGTTTATTGAAGTGAACTGTGCCTTGTGTATAGACTGTTAGCTAGGGTTATTTAGCCAAATCGATCCTTTTACCTTGTGAGAAACATTTAAATATATGAGTTATTAAGACGTTTCTTCTTGGGGAACCTGGGTGGCTCAGTCAGTTAAGCCGGGACTCTTGGTTTCAGCTCAGGTCATGATCTCAGGGTCGTGAGATGAAACCCTGCTTCAGGCTCTGCCCTCAGTGTGGAGTCTGCTTGAGATCCTCTCTCTCTCCCTCTGCCCCTCCCCACTGCACTCTCTTTCTCTAAAAATAAATAAATAAATCTTTAAAAAAAAAAAAGGTTTCTTCTTTTTTTCTCTATTTTTTTATTATGTTATGTTAATCACCATACATTACATCATTCGTTTTTGATGTAGTGTTCCATGATTCATTGTTTGCATATAACACCCAGTGCTCCATGCAGAACGTGCCCTCCTTAATACCCATCACTGGGCTAACCCATCCCCCCAAAAAACCCTCAGTTTGTTTCTCAGAGTCCATAGTCTCTCATGGTTCGTCTCCCCCTCCGATTTCCCCCGCTTCATTCAAAAAAAGGTTTCTTCTTGAAGATGGCCTCTCAGACACACTTCTGTATCTTGAATGACTCCTGAAACCCCCATTATAATGATAGTAAAAGAATAAAGTAGGTGTAGAAAATAACTGAAAAAAAAATCTTTCATAGCATTTTCAGAACAATATGAGAAGACACACATACACGCAAAGAAAAAGAGCAAATGGAAGAGGATGGGGTGCTGTGAAAAAGGAGCTCATAGAAATTAAATCACCAAACAAAAGCTTCAGACACAGATTTGGAAGATAAATGCAAGAAACTTAAAATAGGAAGCAGAGTCTAAGAATACAAGATGAGATACAGATGAACTTTCCAGGAGACCCACCCTTACACTGCCAAGAATTCTAAGAAGAAAGCAGAGAAAATGCATGTTAAAAAAATTATCAATGAAATAATAAATATTGCTAGAGCAGAAAAGAAACTTGAGAATTTGAATTGCAAGGTCCCACTGAATACCAATTTGGATGAGTTGAACAGATCCATATCATGTTACTGTGAACTAACTGGTAGACCACTGAGAAGGTCAGTGATATACAGCAGTACATCCTAATATATTACCCAGTAAGATGATAAATAATTAGGTAAGGAAAGGAGGCCTATAGTCACATATAACATAAAAAAACAGGTTAATTATCATATATAATATGCTTCAAAATGGTAATTTACATAAGTGTCTGTGGTCATTTTACTTCAACTGAAAATGCCTACCTTTACCTAAAATAGTGATTAACAGTTTACATAAAACTTTAAAAAGAGTTGTAGGCACAACAAATCCATTTTTTCTTATAATTCCTCATTGTGAAACACTAACATTTTCATGCATACACACTTTATATTAAAAGTAGCAAAAATTTTCTTCAAATATATATGATATCTATATTACATACTGTGTGTGTGTATATATATATATATATATATATATATATATATATATAATATTTAACAAATGGAACACTGAATTTAGTAATAGCTTTTAAAGTACATTCTGAGGGCACCTGGGTGGCTCAGTCATTAAACGTCTGCCTTCAGCTCAGGTCATGATCCCAGGGTCCTGGGATCGAGCCCCGCATCGGGCTCCCTGCTCAGCGGGAAGCCTGCTTCTCCCTCTCCCACTCCCGCTGCTTGTGTTCACTGTCACTCTGTCTCTCTCTGTCAAATAAAGAAATAAAATCTTAATAAAATAAAAAAATAAAAAAATAAAGTACATTCTGAATTCAGTTTCTTCATCTGTAAAATGGGCAGAATGATACCTATAACATATGGTGACTTTTGGAAATAACTGCACTAATACACACAACGTGGGTCAATGCCTGGCACAGAGTAATTGCTCAGTGAGCGTTAGGTACTATTGATATGACATGGGAAAAGCAGTTGTAGAGGATATGGTGGTGGTGAAAAACAGAACCTTAAAGTATGTAAGACAAATAAAAATAGAATACGTGAAAACTGGCTGATTATAAAGAACAAGACCGGGCATCGTGAAGGACACAGTGTTTTTACCATTTAAGTCCTTTTGTACTATTTGTAAACATATTCATGTATAGGTAAAATTAAGTCTTTGAAAATTTACTTCCATTGTATGCATTTACTGATTCTGGATCTATTAGGTTGGTACACAATAGACAGTGAGTAAACATTTGTTGATGAATCGATTATGAAGGAATAATCTGGAGAATCTTAATTATCTATCTCACTCTCACCATTGACTTTCAATATAAATTTTTACTACGCTTTGAGAGCTTAGATTAGCAAACTTTTCATACTGCCACAAGAAGTTAATTATTTTCTTCTTTACATCTATAATCAAAATGCTGAATTAGAAAAAAATTAAAATATGATCCATTCATTCCAGGCGACACGTTGTATTTTGTTTTGCTTCAGAATCTACATCATCCTTCATTTTCCTCTATCTTTTAGAAAGCTTTCTGTGAAAAAAAAAAAAAGTACATTACATGGCTGGAAATGTGATCTTCGTCTCGGGTCGTGCCATATCCTGCCACCAGGTTCTGGTTTGTCATTAGGTCGCTCGCTAGTTTTGCACATGATTTGGAGAATCAAGGGTAAGGCTCTTCTGATTACTTACCTCAAAGGAATATAGTGAAATTCTGCAACAGACCTGAGAAGGGAAGAAGGGAACTGCAGTCTTGTCTTCATCATTTACCAAAGAGATCGAACTAAAAGGTAGTGTCTTCCTTCTCATTGGAGATGGGTGCAGGGAAGAGTCATTATATTTACTCAAAACAGTCCTCGTGGGCTTTCACTGAAATAAGCATACACAAGGGATTTGAAAATTGTCACGTACTCCCTAACAGCAATATTTAGCCCAGACCTAAAAGAAGCAATGCCAACTAGTATTCTGCTTGGAAAAGATATAGTAGTAAAATTTGGAAAGAAAAGTCATAATAGTAATTATCATACAATATCAAACCAAGACTATCCCATCTGTCATCTAATTGGTAACAATGAAGAATATGAAATATAAGAGAGATTAAAAAGTTTAAAGTTTTCATAAACTTGGTTAGGTAACCCATGTGGTATTTTGGCTACCCATAGTTAATCTTATAGATAAAACCAGAGGTCACATTCAATGAGTCTGGGGAGAAAACAGTAAGCATAAAGTAGAAGTTGATTAACCCGTGCTTATTGATCCTAGAATTATAAAGAAAGCTTAGAAAAATTAATTCACCAAGGAATATTGTGTCTCTGTGATAATGTACATTTATGGGTACAGAACACCTTAATGCAATGCATCTTTAAAAAGTATGGTTCCAGGCTACGGTTTTTATAGATAAAATAAACCGATTGTGGCAACATCCTTAATCAGAATATATTCTAAAGACCTTGTCTCGAAGAATAATTTTGAAGAGCAAAATGAGGGAAAAAAAAACTGGGCTTGGATAAAAAATAAAATCGCAGTTTGCTACCTGTCCTTCCACCCAAAAAGGAAAATGCATTCCTGCATTTAACCTGTATCTTAGATTGTGTTCCTGAATGATACTCTGGCTTTTGCTGCAACATCCGCCAAATCAAACTTTAACTATTTACAGTTTTCTTTCCCCACCTTGAAATCGCAGTAACGACTCTTTTCCTGGGGGTAGGAGAGAGAGGTGAGGCTGTAAAAGCTATCTTAAAATGAGCATTTTATTTATGCTGTTTTTATTGAACCTAGGAAAGGTTGGAAGTGTTGAAAACTATTCAGGACCTCATGCCATCTGCTCTTATTTCATATGTTCCCTCATATGAGTTGGAACAAAGGAGTGGGCTGGATGGAATTAAAGAATGTATATAAAAAAAAAGAAAGTAGTGATCAAACGGTACTGATAAGGCAAGCCAGTGTGCTCCTGGGTGATGTGTGTATTCAACTCCAGGCTGACTCCTCTTATGCTAATACAGCCAATTTCCTCTTTTATTTCATTTCTGGAGCC
This sequence comes from Phoca vitulina, assembly GCF_004348235.1. Classification (NCBI taxonomy): domain Eukaryota; kingdom Metazoa; phylum Chordata; class Mammalia; order Carnivora; family Phocidae; genus Phoca; species Phoca vitulina. Next base: position 10,938,620 of record NW_022589736.1, on the reverse strand, counting down.
TGAATCTGTGATCTCTGATAAGGTTCCCAAGGATACCGCCTTCACTCACAAACCAGGAGGGGGTAGGGGAGTGGGTGATGGAGATGTGTAACTCGGGGAGAGCACTAGTGGATGAATAATTTAAAGCTCCGCCCGGAGATTTGAGGCAAAATGCAGAGATAAGACACACCACAGGGTCTTCTCTGTTTATTCAGAGCTTCATCTTCCAATGACAGCTGACCTCCAAGGTCAAGGGTATGATAGGAAATGGAACCAACAGTGGGAAAAGGTACTGCGCATCCCAGAAGAAAGTAATGATTTACTTTGTGTCAAATGAAACATTGATCTTTTTATTTAACTACTTTTTTGTTGCTCTCCATTGATGGAAAACCTGTGATTGAGGGAACTTTGCATAAACCGCAGTATATCCCCGTGATGTTCAGACACTCTCCTGAGCTCTTTCTCAGGTGACGTCTCTGTTTAATAAGGGAATTTTAAAGGTCAGAATCAACTTGGATTGAGGACCGAAAGTGGGCATGACTTAAGACCTCGAGTGACAAACACACTATCTGGATTCAAAGGCAGTTTGATCTTTAGTTTCTCTTGGGCAAACGATATGTTTCCTTAGCTTCCTACCTTTTTAACTTTGTACCAAAAGAGGCTCCACGTTTTCCCCTCATTACATTTTTCTGGAGCCTAACATAATCCCTTTTGCGGCATAACACAACATTACATACATTGAACCTAATCAAATCTTTCTGTTCTTACTAGTTGACTGCCTAAATCCCTGAATCTAATAACTCCTTGCAGTTGGGAAAATTTGAAGCCATTTGTCCTGGCTGAAACCATGTTGTTAGTTTTAGGATCTTACAAATTCTGACAGTAAGACACGCACCTACGAAAACCCTGCTCCCCATTATCAAAACCGTCTGCTGCGTCGCTCCTATTTGTTTCAATAGAATACAACCATGACCTCTGTGGGGAGAGAAGCAATGTCAAATGTTTCCAAGGGCTGGTTTACATTTCCCTCATCGTCTTAAACTGCTGTTTCTGCTTTTCTCTGTTTGACTGTTACCCATGTTTTCATTCCTGAGCAATCATACCTTTTATCTTTTTTAGATAAACATGAAAACATACTAAGGTCACTGCTGGGTGAGAGGTAAGATGTGCGTGACTGCCACCCAGCCTTACTGAACCTTTTTTCTTTTTTTTCCCTCCCTTCCTTGACAAACACCCTTGAGGGGTCCAGTGGAGTGAGACAAGTTACAAGCATGATTCACAGGCTGGCCACATCCAGTGCCCGTACAGGTTGTCCTTCCAAGGGCCCCATTAACGTGGCGCCAGCCTGCTTGGTTTTCAGTATGCACTTTGCCCGTGTCCCCTTTTCTTTCTTTCTTTTTTTTTCTTTCAACATTCTTGTTTTTATATTTAGAATCTATTGAAGCAAAATGCAAGGTGAGCTACCTTCTATTGCTTTCTGGGTGCATTGCATGCTTTTCTGCCAAGGCTTAAAAGAAAACCGTCCCCATTATTCTTGGCCTGGCCTTTTCTTTTTCTTCATCTTCCCCCTCCTTTTTTTTTTTTTTTTTTCCCTTTTCTTTTCTTGTTTTTGAGTAGTAGGAAGAGCAATGGGAGAGCACACACACACAAACTGGAACCCAAGCTAAAGTGAACCTCAGAGCCTCTGATCACAGTGGGCCCCGGACCACTGGCATAAATGAAGCTAAAACACAACCTTTCTGCTGCTGATGGAATGTGGGCCTTCCAGTTAGCCCCATGCAGCCCTCTTTCATTGACCTAGAAATCAGATACACAGCTTCATTTCGACATTGAGGGTCATTTTTAAAACAACAACGTTGAACTTTGATGAACCACTAGTGAAAATAGCAAGCGAGTTCCTCACTATATGCCCCTTTCATAGAGATTGTGGTCATATTAGCTTTTATATTTCAACAAGTTTCACATTATTGTGATCGTTTGCAATAAACTGATAAAGAAAGTGCCCTTTTGCTAGATAATATTTACTATGTTATGTTTCTAAAATGTAGAGTGGCATACCACAGTGGGCTAAATATCACATAGATCCCCATGATATGTAGTATTCATTTGATTCTAAAAAAAAAAAATTCATTTGGGATTTCGTTTTCAAAATTACTGGCTTCCTAAGGGTGTGTTTCTACTCTTTTTTTTGTTCCTAAATTATCATTGTATATAATTTCTTTTATTTTTCATCTTTAAAGTAGCTAGTGCTCAAATACGGAAGTTCAAGTTTTCAATTAAAGTGATATTCAAATTGAAAGAAGACACCAAAAATAATAAAGTTAGAAGTGTAGATAGACAAAACTGTAAGAAAAAGAGACTTCAGCCAAGAGACTCTTCTTCTCAAGTCAGTTTTTAGAACATAGATCTCCTGTTCAAAACATTAATTAGGACTTTGTCCATTTTCATAAATGTATCTATTAGTAATTATAACAAAGTAGACTTGGGGCAGACATTAAAGATACCCCAGTACGAACTTTTTAAGAGAAATTAGTGACAAGGTCGGTACTAAAACCTTCATATCCAACCAGCCCAGTGGTCTCTCCACCCATTCTCAAATTACTTTTGATATGATTTAGTGAAAAACTGCCAATTATCCCACCTTGGGTCTGAAGCAAGGCCAGAATTCACTCATGTTCTTAGACCCTTCAAATCCCAGAGCTTCTGATTTCTCTTTTCTAGAAACAACTCAACTGCTCCATTCAAAGCCCAACTTTGAAACGCTTAGGCCACATCATTCATTGGACAAGAGTGGGTCTCTTCGATAAATTGCTGAAGCATTAAGCCTTTACCTTTTCTCTTTTTTTTTCCTTTTAAAATGTGTTAGTTCAAAAGTAATGTATTTGAGCAACAATAAGAGTTGATGTTGCTGATGACTGTGAGTACCATCATGTAGGAATGGGCAAATGAGAGGAAAATGGGATAAAATATCTTATAGAACTTATAAACAGACATCTATGCTTACCTATAGGTGCCTGTTAATGCAAGATAATTCAATAAAAATAAAAGAAAGGAAAATGCATTTAAAATGGCAATGGGTATTATTGTTATAGAGAAGGCATTGAAAGTAAATCAGCATGGATGAAATAAATTCAAAAAATTATCAATGAGAATTTAAGCCCCTAGAGAATATTTCATTTAATTCATTTAAAATCTAAAGTCCCCGAGGCTCTGAGAAATTAACGGACTTGTCCAGGACAGCACAGCTGGTTTGCAGCAGAGTTGGAAACTGAACTCACATCCCCTTACTCTCTAATGCAAATGTACACGGGATCCCTATGTGGACCTTTCTCTATATTCCAGTGTCTGCTTGAAAATAGAAATGGATATTTTCCCTGCAATTTTTCCTGCAAAGGCCTTTTTCAGCAATGGTGTTTCAACATTCATCGAGTCTGATAATCTGTGCATGCCTCAGATTATCATCCTCTTTTCTAGCCTCAAGTCAATGATCCTAAAGTAGGAAAATATTTAACTTTCAGTTTTAACAAAGAAACAAAGATGTTTCCCTATAACTTGGTATTATAAGGTCTTTGAATTTGTCTGTGGGTGTGTTTTTTTTTTTAATTTAAAATTTAAGTTAAATTTGGATATATCTTAATTATAAAAGAAGAACAAACACCAATCAAAATCAAGCACACAAACAAGCATCAAGCCTGTATTCTCCTTTGGTGTATAATTTGTTAACACCTACACATCACTATATGTCTCTGAGTTCTGACATGCTTTAGATATGGATTCAGATTTACTTAGGGCCATCAGTTGCTGTCGAGAAGATTCTTGGGCATCCAAGAAACCTCATTTGTAGGTTTCTTATGACAGAGGCATTTTTACTGAGTGTAATGGTGCAAAGCACTTTACTCCACCTATGGGAATATTGGCAATAGGGTGTTCAGTCATTAAATTAAGGAGGACCACATTCCTCTCGGCTCTTTCCTGTGGAAATGAATCTGGCCGTCTGTGTCATACCCTGTTTCACTTCCCTTGGGTGAATTAATCCATACCTAAAACCAAATCTGTGGGGGTTGTTTCCCTCTTATCTCTACTGTTTGGATTTTGTTTCAGATTTGGGAAATTGGTTTGATCTAAGAGCTTAACTTTCAAGGTCACTCTTTTTTCTACAGTACCCAACATTGCTAAAACATCAATCATGGTGCACGGTTTGCTTAAAATCTATAGTTCATTATTGATATTAATGCATTTTGATCACTTGTTATATGTTAGCATTATAGAATATTACTTGCATATAGTTTTATGAAATATTATTCCATATACAATTTAGGACTGAATTTATGTCTTTGTTCATTTTTGACAAACCTAAAAAAAATAGTCTGTACCATTTTGTTCTTTGTAAACTTCATCTAGTTTTTACATTTAGTTTTACTTGTATGTGTTAGTTAAAACGTTGATTTTAGAGGTCAACGAAGCTGGGAAAACACGTATTACCTTTAAATTCTGGAGGGTTTTGCATACGTTCACTCAGTTGAACTCTTCCACATACAGCCAACTTCTTTCTCTCTCTCACAGAAAGAAAAAAATTTTAAATAAACATTTTTTTCTGTCAGATTTGATTAGTTTCCTTCTTTAACTAGTCCTTTTGTGATATACATTTACACAGAAGAGAGAGACTAGCAGATGTTCATGGCTTTATTACTTAAAATAAAAAAATAATTATATTTCCTTTAAGCATAAATTCATATTATATTTTTCAGAATTAAGTTTTCATAAGTTAAAATCAAGCTAGGAACTAAAACTGTAGCCTTCCATGAGTAGACATTTCCAATCTTTTTTTTTTTTTTTTTGTCATGTTTGGAAGGACATGGCTTTAGAGAAATGTTTTTAATCTACTTTTTTAAAAAAAGCAAGTATGTTATAGCTACTTTTCATGAAATAGTATGAAAATGTGTCTTTCCGTCTAGTTATGGATGAGTCTAAGAAGGCAGCACCTTGACATATCTTAACTATGACCTTAGTAGAGTTTCTCTTCATGATACTATTTCTCAATTTGTGAATCACATGACTCTTCCTATTTTTCCGACAGAAAATGCGTTAGTGCTGGTCAAGGCTGACAAGCTGGATGTGTATTTGTGAGGGGTCCTGTCAATTCTTAATTGGGAAATGATAATCCCCTGGGTCTGTGTGTGTTCTGTGACTAGGACTCATGTTTCATATTCACCTGCCCACCCAACCTGTCCCCTACCCCTCAGACTCACGTTTGGATTCCTTGGGTTTTACACAAGAAAGATTCACAAAAATCAAGTGATACAATGATCAGAGGTGGAACTTGGTCTAAGAAAATATGAGTTTGCTCATCAGTTAGGAAAAACACATGAGAGATTTGGAAAATTGATTTTAAATTGACCAGATAAGGTTTATTGAGTATAAATTAAATAGTGCTGTTTTTTTGAGTATTTTAAATATATTTTCAAAACTACTCATACAAAAACTGTAAGATATTTTACAAGATGGTATCATGTTTTTGGACTAAGAGGAAAGTTTAGGTTTGCTAAACTTACAATCTAAGCTTTCCGGGGAAGATAACCATGAAGGGAGTTGTCACTGAAACAGTCAATGCTACTTTGGACATACCTTTAGAAAATTGTCACTGTTTTATCTTAAACATTACAGATAATTTCATGTAGCAACTGTTCTAACAAAATAAAACTATTTTGATAATATCTTCCCAAACTTGATGTTTATCTACCAACTATGCCTTAAAGCAGTTAACTTTTGTGAGAACAGAAAAATGTGAAAATTCCTACTTAGGTACTTAGGAATAAGGAAATGCAGATCAAAACAATATAGTAGATAACCAGAAAATATTTTCATAGCAAAATACTAAATGATAATTTTTGAAGCACTGAAATGTCATGTATTGACAAATAAAACAATTTTCATGATTTTCCCCTTTTTAAAACATCCATAAAGGAGAAATCACATGTATAACCTTGCATTTTACATAAGAAGACAGCAAAGGGAGAGACTGGGCTCTCCCTGTGCCTATGTACTGGGTATTTGCTAAAGCAATACAACTTTATTCAACATGTTTTATTTCGAAAAACTTTACCTGCCAAATTATAGAGTTAGACAAATAATTAGAAGAAGAGAAAAGAGAAGGAGATAGCATTTTAAAGACCAAACATTTAAAATACAGAACGTGAGTGCCTAATTCAGGGTTTGTTTAAATGTTACTGATCCTAAGATTCTGAACTAATATAAGGGGCATAAAATGCTAGATATTAAAAAGAACAGTAATAATAACAAAATGTTGGCCAATATTACTTTCATCCTTTTTCTCTGTACCAGTGATTTTTTTTTTTTTACACACCCCAATGCCTTATTGAGTCAGTGTCATATCCTGTGTCATTGCATGATACCTTTTTTTTTTATTTGGTTCCACGGGATGCAAGACTGACATTCTGATTGCACAGAGAAGATAGGGATTCATAACAAAGGGCTCAAAATTAGGGTGTTTTTTCCCCCTATCAGTATTGCAATTACAGATGACACTCGGTTTTCAGAACAAAATTATCTGTAGTTTAATTTGATTCTGTAACACGTTTAGAGGCTGAAATTTAAGTTCACTGATAAAGTAACTTCTTGTGGATGAAACTTCAAGAGATGACGAGAGATAAAATGCCCAGGGCAATATCAACACAGAGCAGGTACGACTGACATAGATCTCAGGGTGGAACAGAGACAGGGATGAGGAGCTATTTTCAAGTCTCTTCCTTGGGATCTCACTCCCCTTCCTTAACATGGCGTTGGCCACATTTTCTTGTTTATGTGGTAATGCATTTGTGCTTGTTCAGAACAAATTTTAATGATGCCTCCTTAAGGTAATGGTGTAGCACATTATTCTCCACTACTGATTATGGAAAGATGGATTGCAGAAGCAGGTGGAGAAAGCCAGGTGGGATTTGAGTGACTCAATAATTCTATCCTAATTGAGTAGCCAACCTCTCTCTGACCCTCAAATCGGTCAAGGAAGGACAAAGTGGACCATCAAGACTCCCTAGACCCTGAGCACGAAAGCCCTTTGCACTGAGTCCTCAAAGGGCAGGTGAATATTGAGGGAGCAAAGTTGGGAAGATCTTCAAAGAATTGTCAAATAAGCCAATGCCTTTCTTATTATTTTTTTGTCTAGATTCTGGCCTTTAGGACTCTATGAAATTCACCCTCAACTTGTGTCTACAAATAAACTGAATCCAACCATTACAAAGAAGAAAACAGCACTCTCGAAGGTATAGTGATTCTTCCTTTGATTGCTGTTTTGTTGTTGTTGAGTTTTTCTGCCTCCTAAAGCCACTTTACATTTGTACAGCCCTGTAGAGCATTGAGGAGTGCTCATCGTCACACTTATTTCATCATGGTGATTTTCAAAACATCTTTGTAAAACCATGAAAGTGATATAATAATTCCCACGTAGGGAATGGAAGCAGGCAGGCAACAGAGGCTTAGAAGATTAGGTCATTTCTCACAAGGTTTTCTGACTCTGATCCAGTGCCTTTTCATTTCTCAGCCGTGTCCTTGACCAGATGATCTTGGCTTTCTCTATTTTCTGCCTTGGAGATCTTACTGCTTCCAAGCTCAGTCCTGACTTAGAGTATCACTCATTTGCTGGTCAATAGTCAGCTACTTTTGACCACACATTGAGTTACGTCACTTGTCCTCTAACTGCTGTGCAGACCGTAAGCGTAGTCAAACAGGTGTGTCTTAAATAACTTATATCTTCATCAGTACTTTGCCAACAGTGGATATTAAATCTATGTACTAGCACACACTGCTGCTGTACTCAATGGTCATCATAAAATAAATGCTGGCCTTAAGAGGTTTAACTAGACATGTCCACCAGGTAGGATTTGTAACTGCAGAAGTTACCATGTCTCTCCTGCCGTCATGAATGTAGACTGAGGGAGTATACTCAGACTTCAAAGGAGGTGAAGCTGTATTTCCCAGTATAAACCAAGCTTAGGGTAACATTTAAAAAAAAGTTAAAACTTTAAGACTGTAGATATCTTATGAATCCATTCTTAAGGAATAAGACATCCACAACCAAATACATTTAAAACTGGAATTAAAAAAAAAAAAAAAAGATGGGTCTTCAGGCTTTGTAAAAATGCAACTTACCACATAAAGAGGTAGGAGGTTAATATCCAACTGCTTGCATGGCTGTCTTCCTTATTACCATTCAAGTTACATTTATTTCAGGGCACCTAGCTGGCTCAGTGGGTAGAGCATGTGACCCTTCATCTCAGGGTTGTGAGTTCGAGCCTCACATTGGGTGTAGAGATTACTTAAAAATAAAATGTTAAAAAAAAGAAACTACACTTTTTTCAACCAATTTTCTTCTACTCACATGATTCCTCCCTACCTTGCAATTTTTTTTTTCCTTCACTAATTCTTCACTGAAATTCAGTCTAAGTCCCATCTCCTCCAACTGGCTTGTCTTTTCTCACACATAGTTCATAGCAAACATTTTCTCACTTTGCGTTCCCATGGCACTGATTAGTATTTATGTTGTACTCGCTTCATTCTGCCTCTGTGTTCAGTGTACATCTTCCATCCCTTACAATACAGTCTACTTCCCCAGAGATTTCAGTTAATTTTTGTTCCTAAAGACTTGGGTCAGTGTGATGGCTGGAGTAGACACTTCACAAATGCTTGATGGATTAATGCATGTGCACATGAATGGACCAATAAGGAACAACCAGATAGAAAAATAGTTTCATGGAGGAAAAAAAACGTAAAGATTCAAGTTGGAGAAATGAGTGTTATTAATTATCTCGGCACTGACTGGGTTGCATTAAGATGAGGAGGCTGGTGTGTGTTAGGATCTGGTAAAGGATTGTTTCCTAATTCAATATACGCATCAGCAAACGAGGAAGGAGACTCTGCTTAATTTGTGATGAAGTATTGAAAGGGACATGGCTGGATGTCTAAAGATAGGGAAATCCTGCTCTATGAACTCACAAACTCTTGAGTTTGCTAAAAATGATTAGTGTTGCAGAGAAAGAGATGTAGAAAGGACAAGGTTTCCACTTATATCTGGGGAGTTAGGTATACAAACAAAATAATTTCCAGTCAGAGGAGTTTTATGCTCTCCCTTTTCGTGAATCCATTCAAAAGCGAGAGATAATTGCAAATTATTTCTACTTCAACTTACTACCCAACACTACCAATGCATGTTTGTATTAACAAAGAAAAACATAAAGTTTACCAAAAACAAAACCAAAAAAACAAAAAACAAAGTGTTAGACGTAAGGGTGGTTTGTGTTTGCAATGAGAAGGAAATAAAGCTAACAGTTCATTTCAATCAGCTTCAGTATCTTCATCACTCATTCGTTAGTGGTCCTATGTTAGGTTCCGTACGGAGTAAATTATGAAGCCATGACCCTCATTACTATGCATTTATAATTAAAACATGAAACTAACAAGCTGATGCCAAATTTGCAAAGTTAAACAGTGAGCAAATACAAAAGGTGAAATGCTTAAATGCATAAGTGCATTCTGAGCAATGATGATTGACACGGTAACAGCAGAAGTTGTATTTTTAGTTGGTGAGGTCAAGTGGAAATCACTACCTTTCTCCCCAAGAGTCGAGGAAAGTTGTATTTGTGGTTTGACACCTACTCCTGCCAGATGTCTAAGTAACTCCGTGTGGAATTGGGAAAAAACTCCCTTCAAAGACATTCTGATACCTCAGTGGTGTGTAGTGGTCACGAGGAAGATTGGTGCAGGGAACGAAGCAGGAAACCTCTCCAAAGTCATGGCAGGAGAAGGCTTTCTTTCAGATTGGGTGCTCCTGGACAGCCTATGGCTCTTATCACTGGTCCGTCCATACTCAGGGAAGGAATCTCGTACCTTTTTTGTAACTCCTCAAAGCCATTTCTCAAGATGATGTGGTTATATCCATTTCATTTCAGAAGAGCATAATTGAATCTACATCTCCATCCTATGTCTTCTTTTCCTTGCCCTGCACCAAACCCCTTGTTGTTGGAGGATGGCTAATATCTCAATATTTCAAAATCTAAGCACATTTTTTTTTTCTAATCTGAACAAATTCATGTGTGAGTAAAGCTCAACATCTGCTGTTCTTAGTCAAGATCACTATGTCTTTTGGGCACAGTGTGCTGGCCGTACTAGTTAACCTTATTAGCTAAAACAAATTTCATTTCAATATAGATATATGGCAGATTAGTCCAGGGTCAGTTTAACATATGAAAGATGATTCCAGTTTCCATTTAAATAGAAACACATTATGAGAAAGTCCACTTTTGAGCTATTAGTGAGGAAACATCAAAGTCCCAAAACACTGCATTTGGAATTTAGTGTATAAAACCGTTTTAATTTCTCAGAGCCACACCAATTCCCTTTCTAGCTCACATGCAACATCCTCTTATTTGGGTCCAGATTTTGTAAGGAAATTAAAGTGCCATACTGGGAATAGGCCATATCAGGAGAAATAGATGCAATGAATGTCTCCAGATAAAAAACAATTAAGGATATTAAATTGATTAAAGTAGATCAAAGGGAGTTAAAATAAAAGGGATAAAGAAAAACAATATTCCCAAGGACAAATAATTTGGGAGTGAGTCATGATCGCCCTGGAGGGAGGAAAGTGGGTGGTTCCATGATAACAGAGCTTGACATTGCCAAAACTCAAATGAATTTGCTGCACACTGTTCCAAATAAGTTAGAAATCTGACCTTGATGCTGCTTATTTCTCATGATATCCCTAAGTAGATGGGTGCTGTTATCTCTCGCTGCTCCCTCCCCCCTTTCTCTCTCGCCCCCTGCCACACACAGACAGTGTTCCTAAAGCAAAAAGAAGTTGAAAGTCATACAGAAAGTTGGTGCAGGAAATGGGACTAGAATCCATGTCACGATGGAGACTAATCTATGTCTACGCTAAGAAAAATGGAGGGAACTTTTGTTATTAGCAGTAGATACAGATTTTATTGTTAGGCCCATAGCCACATGAAACTGTCCCACATTGGGATGTTCAGAGACTACGTGTCAATTATAAAGACCAGTCCACTCGTGGTCAACAATCTCAATTTCCATCGAAGCTCCCCCCTACTATTAACAGTACATTAGTGGCCACTGGTGCCATTATTATTATTTGCGAGGGGATTACTGCTGGGTAATGACCCAATTACACGAACAAGTGGCTACTGCCCACAGGAAGCTCTGTGAAAAGGGACAGTGTGAGAATCAAGAACGATCCCTTGGGCCCGGATCCAGTAGACATGGTGCTACCTGGAAAGTGTCTTGTTCCAGTCACTGCTCTCCCTGATCAGGAGTCCCTCCATGCCCCTTGCGCTACAGCCCCAAGGCGTGATATCTGTTCTGTGGAGCCCATGCTCCCTGAAGCTGGAACACATTGTTCTATGGAGGTCTTCCATGTACCCTCCTGGTGGTAAGGTTGGTTGAATTTTGGTGTTTCAATGAGGCTGAGAGGGAATTCTAGACACTCGGGCTTTGTGGTCACGTGCCCTGGGAGGAGGGGAGAGGAACTGCTGTCCTAGTTACTCCTGTAGAGCACATTGGTGTGGCGGGTCAAAATACGGCAAGTTCCCGGGAAAATAGTTGCCTTTCAGATCTAAACAATATCATTTAAGAGAAAAGCCATGATGACTTTAGAATCTATGTTTTTACATATTCATACCCTTGGAAGAAAGACTTCTTCGTACGGGAGGATGCCGTGGATATCTTCAGGGTGCCCATCAGTGGTAGACATGCCTAGCAGTTACTTCGCGGAAGTATGTTCTAATCGCACTATAAAATTTTCAACTTTGCTCTACCAAGCAGCCTTGGATCTGCCAGAACCACCTATGTGCAGTCAGTTAGCAAATCCATTGTTTTTTTTTCAACCGCCATTTATTTGGGCATTCTTCCATAGAGGTACTTAAAATTTAACACCCATTATAAACCATAACTCTTGAGGTAAATATTTTCTTCAAATCACTTAGGAAGAAATAGAGCTTTAGAATATACAGCTAGTTCATGGAAAGACTAGGGTTTAAGCCCAGCACCATCTTATTTCTTAAGGTGAGCTGCCCTCGAACGGGTGAGACTGTAAGGAACCATATTAGAAGTGCCAGACTAAGTTATTCTTGTGTTCTTGTGCAGAATAAATGCCCCTTGCAATAATACTTCAAAAATTTGAAGTAACAAGACACACTCTTACCTCTCCAGTCCCTACTTGTTCTTAGTCACACGTCTTGCCCTCCATCCTACTTCCTCCCTTGTCTTTTGCTCAATACACTTTTCCCCAGCTGTCTTGAAAGTTACTCACATTCAGCTGCTCTCTGCCTTCATCACTACCACACTTGACCTGTCGACCACCATGGACACAGCTGTAGATCGAGAGGTGTGCTATCCTTTTGGTTAGTGCTGAGGTTGAAATTTTAGTGAGCCAAGCTTTTGGGGTTTGAAAACAGGTGCAGAGTTGGTCCCCTCATAGTGGCTTCAAGTCCCAGGATTCTCACTAATGCCCGAGGGCCAGTAGGGGTTTGTAATCTTTCTCCGTGATCAACTTCAGTTTACACTTTACACCCTTTTGCAAGAGATTGATTTATCAAATCCATGCAGCCCTTTGTCTCCATTCTTGCATAAATTCAGTTTTTGATTTAACTGATTGCTTTCCTAAAGTTTGGAGCTTTAGCAAGAAAACCTCAGAAAGGTGTCTTCATGTCTCCGTTATCTCTAATCCCTAAAAGAGTCCCTGACCTGAGAAGTTGCTTGGTAGATTTTGGTGACTGAATATATTAAGTTGTGAGCCATCTACCTTCAGTCCCTGGACTGCTGTGGGATTCTTACAGAACCTTGCACTTTAGGGTTCTTGATTTCCATAGTCCTCCCCAACGTGCCTACAAACTAAACCAGTGGAGCTATTCATATGTTACAGCATCCACCCAGGCTTCAAGGTTTTCTGATTAAAAGCAACACACCACCACCTCTTTCTGTGGTTTCATAACTGACAGCCTCAGGAACAGACAAGGAGAGCCCCACTTCCTATTTTAAGGAAGCATCAGCTTTTCAGAGATATTTTAGTGAACCAATATCTTTACAGAAGCAAAAGTTCAAGTGTTATTTTCTGACAAAATTTTTTTTAAATAAAAGTACTCTTGAAGAGCTAAGGTTGTATCAATATGTTTGTGAGTGTTAATTGAATATAAATGTCTTTGGGGAAAGGTGAAGAAGGTAGAGGATTAATAATGAGTGGAGGGGAGGGAAGGAAAGTAGAGGTTTGCACCAGAAGTCTCTAAATGGCAAATATCAAGTGGCATGTGTAGAATGGGACGACGTCAGAAAAAGTCTGATATGCTGGAACAAGTCAGCCATCGGTAGACAGTGTTGAACGTTTAATTCTGTTATTACTACTACCACCGTGATTACCCCACTGTCGCTGTTAGTACTTCTGCCGCCACCACGGTGGCTGGCTGGCAAGATGGTGGGCACACTGCTCAGTGCTATATTCATCTTCTCCTATCATGCTCACGATGCGTGGATTATTAGCGGCATTTTGCAAAGGGGGTTTCTGGAGCTCTCCTAAAGTCACAAACCTGGAAGCTATCAAGCTGGAATTTGAATTTAGTTTGTCCAAAAAGTGAGGGATCTTTCTACTGCACCAGAAAAATTACACAGGTGACATTTTTACCCCGGTTTTCACTTTGTCAGTTATTTTCCCCTCTACTTTGCCAAAATACAGCACAGCTCTTTTTGATTTTCTTTCCCCCTTTTTAACTTCATCTTCCATCTTACCAAAACTTAACTTCAGAGGATATGAAATCAGTTTTACTCTGCGTATGTCTCAAAAACACAAGTGAGTCCACGGGGCGCCTGGGTGGCTCAGCCGGTTAAGCAACCCACTCTTGATTTCAGCTCAGGTCATGATCTCAGGGCTGTGAGATCGAGCCCTGCGACCAGCTCCATGCGCTGGGCATGTAGCCTGCTTGAGAGTCTCTCTCTCTCTGGCCCTCCCCCATCTCTCATGCTCTCTTTCTCTCTCTCTCTCTAAAACACTCCAGTCCATGTGTATATTCAGATAATGAATCAACAAGTAGAAAGAACATAGGATTTAGAGTTGTAAGACTCAGGTTAAAAAACTCTAAACCTCATGTTATTTCAAGTAAAACCTCCCTAGCCCCAGCTTCTGTATTTGTACAGTGGGGCCAAATGCATTTGCTCTGCCTGCCACATGGGGGATTGCAAGGAAAAAAATGAAATCCCATCTAGGAAAGTGATATTTTATTGGACAGGGCTATGCAAGGTAATTTTACATGGGCTTATTTAAAAATTTAATGACTAATTATAGGTTGAAAGGCTTTGACTTTATTTATTGAATCTCAGCCACGAATGAAGAGGTGAGGAAAGTATCTTAGATCGAAGGAGTCATTTCTGATACTTGGAATCAGAACAAGTAGCTATTGGCCTCTGCTGGGTATGCAGAAGCACACCTGTTAATTAGGCGGAACGAGAATGCTTGGAGCAAGGACTGTGGCAGTTGTCATGTTCCAATGCTCACACTCTGCCGGGTCAGCATGAGGCTGAGCCTAAGGGTGGCCCTCATTGCCACATGTGGTTGGGTGTCCTGAGGGCCAGCCCGTTAGTGCTCTGCTCCTTTAACTGAGAAACTGGGTAAGAACACATCTGAGCAGAGTTCTCTAACTGTTGAGAGGATAAGAGCTGTAGAGGCTGTTGGAAGGGGTGCTCGCAACACTAATAAGTTAAAAGTGACTTTCAGAAGCATTTCTACTTTAGGACTCATCATTTGGGGACTTCCGTTACAGCAGATGAATCATGGCTTAGGACATAAAAAAAAAAAAGTGCAACTCATTTTCTTTGAATGAAGCGTATTTAGAATCATCCGCAGGATAGTGTCAGCAGTGTTTTGGCTGCAGTCACTCACTCCACAGAGACCCAGAGATGCTCTTGTGACCACGGGCACAAGTGCATACCTTATGCGCACCGGGGGGCAGGGGGGAGGGCAAGTAGTGTAATGAGCAGCATAGAAATAAACATAAAGAGAGCAACAACAACAAAAAGGTGATCCTGAAAACACTCAAGATAGGTAAGTGGGAGCACGATATCCCAGTGGCGATCTCACCAAATCGTCGCACTACCTTCAGGTTACAAGAGCATCAGTCTCAATTATAATCTGTGAACACAAGCAGAGGAATTTTAGCAAAGGAATTCCCAGGGTTTCTACTTCACGTTCTGATTCAAAATCAAAATAAAGAAAGATGGATCTTTGTAAAAATGATGTGAGTATAAGAAACGCTAAATATTGGAATTCTGGTATTTTTTGTTTGTTTGTTTCCTCCCCTGTTTGTTGTCCCAAACAATTATCCACCGTAAGCTCCTTGAGGCCAGGGTCCATTTCAGACTTGTACCTGTATGCAGAATCATCTGGCTCTCCGCACCTCACCACATAAATGATATAGTCTTTTAAAGGCCCTCATGGCACCTTGTAACTCCTTTTTCAGAGTTGCTTTTTACATATGGTTGTATGATTACTTGGGGACCATCTCTCTATCAGATGGCATAAGCCGTTACACCAAGAGATCACATCGTTCTTTCTCATCACTGTATCCATAGTGCTTAACCCAGCTCCTGGTACATGGCAGATTCTCAGTGACTATTGTTTTGTTGAATGAGTGATACACGAATGAACACATGGATGACTATAGACATTCGGGGTTTATTGAATTGAACTGGAAAAATTTAGTATCACATCGCTCTGTTTAATATTTTTATATAATAAGCTTTGTTGGCCATTTCACAGAAAGACCCATGATATGAAAGTTAGCTCACACTGGGGAGCCCGGGTGGCTCAGTCAGTTAAGCGGCCGATTGGTGATTTTGGCTGAGGTCATGATCTCAGGGTCATTAGATGGAGCCCGGAGTCGGGCTCCGTGCTCAGCAGGGAGTCTGCTTCTCTCTCTCTGCGCCTCCTCCTGCTCATGCATGCTCTCTCTCTCTAAAATAAAAAAAATTAACCTTTAAAAAAAAAAAGAAGCTCACATAAGCAAATTAAGTGGTGACAATATGTTTGCACATGCTAGCATGAGAGATGTCCTTTTGCTCTGAGACGGCTTTCTCAAGCTCACATGTGTTGGAAACGTTGAGAGTTGTCTACCTAGAGCCATTTCCATCCCCTATTAAGAGAATGATGATTTTGTTTGAAGAGTCAATGAACTACATTCTTTTAGGCACTTAGATTATCTAGTGACTACGGCTGTCCGTGTGACACAGTCTCATGTCCAGTAAGATGTGGGCACAAGTGTATGGAAAGGCTGTCCCTCCAGAAACAGAAAGACTAAGTCTTTATTCAAAGAAACCTCACCAGTCATTTACTCTGGTTTTGTCGTCCACTTGAAACATGGACTTCAGGCTTGGAGACAAAGGAGCCATTTTACGACCGTGAATGGCAGCATGAGGGCAGAGAATTACATATTAAGGAAGTCAGAGGAGAGAGATGGAAAGAGCGTGGGTGTCTGATGCTATCAATGAGCCACCGTACCAGCTCTGGACCGCCGCCCCTGCACTCCCCGTTTATGTCTGGAATACATTTCTCTCTCTTCAAATACATTTCTTTCTCTTTGCGCGACTATGCTCAGGCCTTGTGTCGCCGAATGAATGAGTAGAACAACTAACCTAATAGACTTTGTAGACTTTGGTGTAAAGTCATGACATTTTAAGCAATCCCATTGACTAACACACCAAATTAACAAAATAATTCTGACCACTTACAATAATTACGCATTTTGGTGAAATAAACTTCACAGTGTTTTCTCAAGATTTTTATCTAATTTAAAAACATACTTGTGTCCATTAAAAATATTTTCTTTCCCATCTCTTCAGACTGCATATCCAGGTGGAATTTTCTGTGTAATTGGCAGATTTTTTACTTTTTAGATTCTTTAACTGCAGGATCCAGAAATATACAACTTATGCACTAAGTGCATTAAGTTGGTAGAAATTGATGCCTTCATTAGGAAGTAAATATGCGTATCTGTGCTGTATTCCACAGACACAGAAGTTGCAACTGCAAGAGAAATATGTACACAGTTACAACACGATAAATCTCTTTATTATGACTACGGCTCTCCATCAATAACTTTCATTTATATGGAGAAACTTTTAGACTCTCAAGATAACCAAATCTGGATCAGAAATGAAAGGAAAAACATAAACACTACTCTTATCAGAAAAAAAGGATAAGGACAGCTACAAACAGTGCACAATCAGATTAGCAGTATTTTCTAGGAAATAAATGAAAACGCCTGTAAAACAGTGGAAACTTGGAGCCCACTCTCGTTTCCCAGTCCCCCTGACCCTGTCTAACTCCTCTCCCCTCTCCTGCACCCTGGCGCATTGCAACATCTCTGCTGACTTTGCCACAAACAGAAGAAGCAAGTTGTTTACTGGCATCCGAAGCGATCCTGGCAGCACCTAGCACCCATTCTCCAGGCTTTCAAATGTGTAGCATCGATGTACGCTGGATATGTCAGCGCTGAGAAAGTGGGAGGCAGAGTCATGAAGTTATGATGCGTGAAATTGGAACGGACTTGGAGAAGAAAGGGCAGGGGCAGCGTGATAAACTTGGTGTTGCATTCCCTGGCCCCAAAATTCTCCCTCCTTCTCCACATTCAATTCTTCTTTCTAGCCATTTAAAATCCTGCCTGTACTCCCGTCTGGTATGTCTAGTCTGTGTCACCACAGGACTTGAGCTCACCAGTAACGGCGACCATGATAACATACACCACTCTTTGAACATCTAACCGTATTCCACATACTTCATACTTGTGATTTTCAATCCTCATGAACTTTCATGGGAGATTTATTCGTTTTCTATTAACCCACAAATTTATCAACTTAAAACAACTTGTATTTATTATCCTACAGTTTCTGTGGGTCAAGAGTCCAGGCAAGCTTTCAGTGAGCTCTTTGCTCAGGGTCTCGCAAGACCACAGTTAAGGTGTGGGTCAGGCTGCCTTCACAGCATAGCTGTTTGCTTCTTCAAAGACTGAGGAGAGTGTTTCTCTACTCAGGAAGGACGCCGTCTCTGTTTTGAGGTCTTTCACCTGATTAGGTCTGACCCACCTTAGATGATTTCCTTTTTTATTAACTCTGAATCAACTAATATGGGACCTGGATCACATCTGCAAAATCCTTCCACCTTTACCATACAACGTAACCTAATTATACAGTAATGCTCCTCATATTCACAGCCCTCCCCATCCCATACACACTCAAAAGGAGGGGATCATACAGTTTTCCAGGTGGTAAGAATCTGGAATTCTCTCTACCACAGTCCACCTTCTCAACCCCAAGATGTACATTCCTTCCTCATGCAAAATACATCCAAGTCAATCTGTGAGGTACATCTCCTCAGGCAGAGTTCTTTCCCTCTAAGGAAACAAGGTATGTGTCCCCTACATATTATTATTAGTAGTAATGGTAGTAGTATTTTCAGTGTACAAATCAAAGATATGAAACCCAAGGAAAGATGAGCGTCTCAACACACAGAACTCTGAAGTCATCAAAGCCCAAGTTTATAAGTTAATTCTTGCCATCGCTTCAAGGTATCACTCCACACAGTTTTGCTTTTCTCATTTGCGATCATTGTCCCCTTTTACAAACACTCAAGAAGAAAACATACCGCCAGTGACTATAAGAGGAGATGGAAATGGCTAGCTCACTCCTGGTAATTTATCATTCTTTGAATGAACATAAGTAGAAATATTTTAAAATCCTTCAATATTTAGAAATATTTTAACATATGTTAAATGGTGTGTAACTTTGAGAATTTTACAAAAAAAAAACAACTTATTTCTTTAGTCTATACACTTCTTCATGTAATCCCAGCAGCAGCTTTAATCAAAATAGTACCCCTGGATATATAAACACTTCATGAACTCAGCTGCAGTTTAGTGAAGGACAGTTCTTAAATTATATCTCTGATCATGTCGTCTGCTTGACTGAGACTGACATTCAGACACATTTTGATTCATTAGTGCTAACTTAGGCAAATGATAATTATGGTGGTTATTTCTGGGGTCCTCAGCACTGAGAGTTGTCTCCAATGGGCCACAGAAAATCTCAGGGCCTCAGTCACTTCACTGCATCTGTTGGAAAAGTAGACATTAAAAGTTTTATCAAATGCATTGAAAACCTCCAAAGGGAATAATGATACATATTACTGAAGTCACCTCTTTTGATTATCATCTTCTGAGATGTTATTTATATGAGCTAATGTAGCATTCACTGTGTCTAAATAAAAAGCTTATTTCAAAATATAGGATGTGCATTATTTTAGTCTGTCCCTTTGTATCACACCTCACACTCTTCTATTTTGTATATAAGGTATGAATTTCTTCCTTGCACAAAGGGAGACAGACTTTCAGTTGTAATTTAAAAACTAAGGTCTGGTCTCTCACTGACTGAATCTATGTATTCTATCATAGAATTTTACATGAAATAAAATGGATGACTAAATTAAATGCATTCTAAGGAACAAAAGTGACATTGATACCAATTTCTCAACCTACGTACTGGGGAATATGATTGAAAAAGTTCTTGTTAGTTTTAACTATTTCAATACCAGTTTACTTTTCAGGCCATTCCTGACTGGTGTGAGCGTGTGTACATATCTGCATATATGTTGATATCATTGCATCCATATATAGATACGCACCTATAGATATGTATACAGACATAGATATACCACAATGATACTGGGTATCTTGAATCTAATACCTATTTATCCCTGAATCGGGCGCCTGGGTGGCTCAGTTGGTTGGGCGACTGCCTTCGGCTCAGGTCATGATCCTGGAGTCCCGGGATCGAGTCCCGCATCAGGCTCCCTGCTCGGCAGGGAGTCTGCTTCTCCCTCTGACTCTCCCCCCTCTCATGTGCTCTCTCTCTCTCATTCTCTCTCTCAAATAAATAAATAAAATCTTAAAAAAAAAAAAAAGCATATTATTTATCCCTGAATCTTTTGGTTTGTAAAGTCACATTTCTAGTTTTCTATAATTTAATTGTATTTAATCATCACTACTAACCTTCTTCCATAGCCATTTCAATGACCTCGAAATTCTAAAATTTTCTGTCATTCCTTTTTTCTCTTTTAGTTGAAGGTTGGGGGGATGGCCTGTTAAATAGGAAGCAATACAGATATGCTGCTCTACGACACCCCTGCCCCCAAATTATAATAATATGACGCTTAAAATACCTTTTATTCAGAGTCAGGGCTATACCCTGCTTTCTGGCTGTCAAACCAGGAAATCACCTATGGGCAGGTCCATTAGAGCAAGGAAATAAGAATCAGCGTTTCCAAGGCCAGTACTGCTGTACCAGGTGATAAAGCCCTTCAGGGCAGGAGTCATGTCTCCTTAACCCAGTACAGAAAATATTTGGTGTACTTTGTAAACAAATAATCTAGATGATGGATGAGACTGCACTGTTAGGAATTTGTGTCATTAGAAGATGGGGCCACAGCAGGACAAGACGAGAAGCTTAACTGTCATTGTTCCTCTTCTGGAAAAACACAGGCTTCTGCTAGTAACGAAGCCAACATCCCAGGGCCTCTCCTGAATGAAAGTTAACTTTCTGCTATTTTTCTTTATTATGATGATTATAATGATCATTTTTGATGTTGTTATTATTAGCGGGGTTTTTTTTGTTGTTTTTTGTGGGGTTTTTCGTTTTCGTTTTTTGTATTTTTTTTTTGTCCAGAGACATTTATACGGGACCACTACTGCCTTGTGATGATGTCCACACCTCATCTATATGTGAGTTTAATCAAAAGAAGAGAACTTTCTAGTTACTGAAACAGTACACATCACTCCATAGTCTTGTTTCAACAGTTTTACCTGAAAATACCTGCAGATTGGTTTCCACTGACTAGCTTGTTCCCTAATTAGCAGGTTTCTCCTGCAGGCAAACACCTGCGCCGTCTCACCTGCCGGCCCAGGCACGTGAGGGGAGAAAAGTCAACGTGTACTTTGCAAAAAAGACCCCAAACACACTTTTTTTTTTATTGTTTTCACAACCACATATGCAGATTTGATATATACTGAAAGTGAAAAGTGGGATCAAGCATTCTCGCATATTTCTTCCTGGACAGTCAAAGGCAACCCAAATGCATTTCTCGAAAATCATTTAAAATATTAATAAAAAAATCAACTGCAGATTTGAAGAGATGAGTGGATTTTCCCCATTTGACAGCTTATCAGTAAGTTGTCTTTTAAAATGTTTTTTACCTGGGGAGTGTAACTCGGTGATGATAGCCATGTATAATTCATAAAGGAAAATAGATTTAAATAAGCCTGCTCAGTAGTTCCGTGTGTGAAAATTCAACAAGCTCGTTTCTTTTCACTGTAACTGTAGTTACTTTTCCCCACGCAGGTTCCCCCATCCCACATTGTATTTACTTTTTGTATTTTGGATCATAATATAATTTGTTTCCAAATGTATATTTAAAGAAGGCAACTTTGAGTGACACAAGAACAGCACAGTAAATGAAAAGTAGGATGGTATTTTCATGTAAATCACATTTTATAAATATTTAAATTACTTTCTCTTGCAGAATAAAAGTGTATGAATACACTTTACATTTAAGCTACAAATTATGCTGAAGGAGTTTTACCTTGTAGAGTTATTGTTCACAACAATGTATATTAAATTTTTTCTGTTCTTACATAATTCGTCTAGACTTTTTACTGGCTGAGGTCTTGAGAAGGCCAGAGATAATCCATCTGAACCCGAGAAGAGTGTCATCACATGCAACAACTAAACGATCGTTTATTCATCCTCAAAATTTTAAAATTCGATACAGAGTGAATATCAAAGCCACATTTTTTTTGGAAGAGTGATTCCAAAATAGGTGACTTAGAAAAATACAATCTAATCTCACTAATTCTGATCCTGCTAATTTGGATTTTGCAATAATCTGAAGACGATAAATATACATTAGGGGAAAAAAGCAGTTATAATTTAAAAGGAAGAGCACCAACGCATCAAATCTAAGCATTTTGAATCCAAGGGAATGACATGGTGGTAAAATAAAATTATCATTTATTATGTGCTTAGTACATGTCAGGAATTGTGATAGAGTTAGAATATCACTTCTACGTCTATTCAAACGCTTATGGAGTAAATTATATTATCCAAATTTCTCATGATGAAACTACAGCCCAGAGAGGTTGATTAATTTTCCACCGGTCAGTTGACTGAAAGTGATGAGGTCTGACCGACTAGAAAATATGTGCTTTTAATTAAAAATTATTTTAATATATTTGTTTTCAATTTTTGTTTTGAACTACTAAGTTTCCTATGTAAAAGGACTTTTGTGTGGCAAACATTTTATTAATTGATATAGATCTATTTTGAATTATCATTTTCCATTACTTAAATCTATGTCTATATTTTGGTTGCTAATACAAAATGTACTTAAAAGTAATAAGGTTAGAAAAGCTTAATCATTCTAATTTCTTCCCCATTTTGTTTAATTAGTAAGTTTCTACTATACTGAAGATGTATCTCTAAAAATAATTTAAGAAGCAGAATAGTTATTAAATAAGTTTCATGTTCCATCATCCTAAATAAATTCTGCCCAAATTACTTAAAATTAGATTATTCTGCATCAAATTTGAAAAAAATAATAAACAGCAAACAGAATTTTATCTGAGCACGTATAATTATCATTTTCCTATCTCTAAGGCTCGGATGATAATTTATACTACATAAGAAAACAAATAAATGTCTTTTAAGCGGATAGATCAGTATGCAATAGAACTCATAATAAAGTTTCAGGAATAGTTAGTTTTCAAAGACTTCTTTAAAAAACTAAATTTTGAAAACTTTGTCCTTCCCCAAATACCCTCAGGGGTTTTTTTTAGTTTTGTTTTGTTTTACTGATTGAGATATTAAGGTTTGGACAAAAGTGTCCTATAGATAACAAACCCTGAATTTTCCGTGTTTTTTCCCTACAAAACCAGACATCAAAATCAGTGAATTGGTGTTTGAAAATGACAATGTAATAAACTACTTTGATAAAACATGAGTAATTATCATTAGATTTCAAGCGCTGAAAAAAATAATTTTTTTCAGAAAACAAACTATGGTTATGAATATAACAGGTTCTAAATCGCCAAGACAACTATTGTCACCTTTGTTGAAAATCTTTGCGGGCTTTGCATTTGTACAGTAGTTTTTCAGGTGAAAGGTTTTGTTATTATAGATCTGTGCTGCTTTATATTTAACAAACTTGCTAACTTTCTAGTCAACAATGGTATGGTGATGAGACAGGAGAAACTGAACAATATTATGGCAGAGACCCAAAACAATAACGGCTTAAATAAAATAGAAGTTTCTTTCTTTTTCCGTCACATACAAGTTGAGCTTATGTAGCAACTTTGCTCTGCAAAAGTTCTGTGAGCCCAGACTCATTCTTCCTTGTTGCTCCACCATTTTAGGGAATTACCTTCATTTTCAAGGTCCAGGGTCATTACCAGGCCTACTTTCCAGACAGACAGAAGGAGGAAAAGGGAAGGAAATGTCTTTCCACTCCCTTAAAAGTTACGATTTGGAAGTTGTACTTTTGCTCCCTTCCGCATCCTATTGGCCAGAACTTAGTCACATACCCTACCTAGGGGCAAAGAGGTCTGGGAAATTTAGTCATTAACTAAATAGCCTTGTGTCCTGAATGTTCTATCATTACCTAAGAAGTGGTGAATGTGTAATTTAGCTGTCTCTGCCATATACGGTATTTATAATGAAAGAAACAATGCCCACCTAAAAAAGAACACACACTGCAGTTGGAAAGATGGTGGTATCACAATTGTAGGTTCAGAAAAAAAATGCATTGATGACTTTTTTTTTAACTCTGTGTATGTGTTTTAATTAATAAACTAATCTTTAGAGCAGTTTTAGATTCACAGCAAAATTGAGTGGAAGGTATAGAAAGTTCTCATATACTCTCTGCCCCTTACATTTGTATTTCCCTTTACTATGCTGTGTCGTTATATGTTTGTCCAAAAGCATAGAATGGACAACCCAAGAGTGAACCTTAATGTACACTATGGACTTAGGTTGATAACAGGTGTCAATGTAGGTTCATCAGTTGTAACAAATATGCCACTCTGTTGTAGGATGCTGGTAATGATGACACTTTCCAAATTAAGTAAGGTTACTTAATTTGCCAATCTCTTGCCTCTCAGCTCCAGATAAACTCTTCATTGCCCTGTTTGTGCCTCCTAACCATTTCTCCCCGCCAGCTAGCACTGTAAAGCTTCTTCAGCAAGGACACCAAAGGGAACCTGCCTGGAGGAGGAAGTGGTTCTTCGTCCCAGTTCCAGTGTGTGCTGTCTCTCCACAGGCTCCCGCAGTGTGTGGCAAGCAGCAGGGCATGACATGCCCTTGAGCACAATCTTCCCTGACACCCAGAGGGAGGATCCCCAGTGTACCTTTCCCACTGAGAGATTCCAAGTGAGTTTCATGTGGTTACATCTCAATGGATGATTTCCCTCTGGTGCCTGAAAAGACGGATTGTTTGTGATCCCTGGTGGTCTGGAAATCTAGCAGACTTCTCCTCCGTCCTCTGGGGCAGAGCCAGGCTCTCTCCAATGAGCAATGGATCTCAGCTCTGGCTACAGGGTCCTATTTTAGATTTGT
Organism: Phoca vitulina; assembly: GCF_004348235.1. NCBI lineage: Eukaryota > Metazoa > Chordata > Mammalia > Carnivora > Phocidae > Phoca > Phoca vitulina. Next base: position 10,913,918 of record NW_022589736.1, on the reverse strand, counting down.
TCTTTCCTTGGCTCCTCTATTTCAGCCTTAGGAGTAGAATCTGCTCTTCATATATTCTTGACTTATCTTTACTTCTTAGTCTCCAAACTTCTGCTACTCCAAACATCTGGTGTAGTTAATAAATTTGTATTTTACACATTCCTTGTTGAATTTACTGAGAAGATTCCCTTTCCTGGGTAGACACAATGAGGAAAGCCAGTCATATTAACACAATCGAAAGGGTTTCACCATCTCCTTTGTGAAATGTAAAAGGCAGTGGTGAAAATGGGGGCATTTATGGCATCCTTCCGTATCATTTTTGAGGTCTATGATCAATGTTAATGCTCAGATATTCTGAGGATTTGTCAGGAGAACATGCTATACGTATCAAACAAGATAGCAATGAATTGTTTATGTATTAAAACTTGGTGTGTCTGAAAGTGTTGAGAATTCGTGGGAATAGAACTAGTGTGGGTGTTTAAAAATCCAGTTATTGTGCTTTGATATTTTTCCTTCTTTATCAAGATCAGATAAAAAATAAGCCTTTAGAGTTCCTCCAAAAGTTGTGTTTCTTCTCCTACACTATACCATTTACACTTTAAGGGAAGAATATTCACATGCCATATAAGAAAAATGTTTCATTTTGATAGGAAATTACCCTGTTTTCTGCATGACTTCATAGTGATACATTGTTTTAAATAGGTTTGCTAGCTGCTCTGTATCTCCCTAACCCAGATGGGATCTTTGAAAACTGTAGCTCTGGAAATGAATTTAGATATAAGACAGAAATTTGTTAACTGAGCTTTTAATTGGAGTGGAATACCAAGAAATATCATGTATTAATTTTTTTTCCCCAAAGTACCATTTGGCTTAGGAGACTAAGAACAGATGTGTCAAGTCCTTGAAGTCAGGTGTATACTTTAGAAAAAGCATTTCTTCTATCCAGTTACCATTCTTCTTGTTCATCATGTGTGTATGTTCAATAAAACTCTGAAAAATCACTATTTGTGGGCTTAAATGATTATTTTATAATCATTTCAAATATATATACATATATATATATAAAGTAGAAACAATCTATTTTGGATTTACTAGCAATTTTTGCTTTTGTTTTTGGCAACTGACAAAACATTTTTTACTTCAATTCAATTTTGTGTATTTCTAAAACTGTCATCTGAATGCAGCTTTGGTAATATTATAGGTATGCTGCAAGAACTGCTAAAATGTAGAGAATTTTACTTTCAATGAGTAATGTTTCATTGGTCATTTGCAGAATGAATCATATTTATTTATATTCTTATTTTTCTATATTTTGGACCAACCATCTTGAAGTTCTTAAAGGTTTCCTTTAGCAATTGTTAATAGGCCAAATTTTCTATCGGAGAACATTATGTAAATTTAGGCAAATCTTCATTAACTTTAATCAGAACTGTATATAAGTAGCAGAAGTTTAAATTAAATGAATTTTGACAATGGGATAGTTGTATATGGAAATTTGGACATATTTATAACGTATTTTCCCAATAGGAACTTTTTCTTTTTAAATTTTCATATATCATACATATCACTTAAGTATTAAATTCCTTATTTATTTATTTATTTGAGAGAGAGAGAGAGAGGACGAGCTGGGAAGGGAAGAAGGAGACACAGAGGGAGGGGATCTCAAGCAGACTCTGCGCTGAGTGCAGAGCCCCATGCGGGGCTCAATCTCACAACTCTGAGATCATGACCTGAGCCAAAATCAAGAGTCCATAGCTTAATTGACGAGCCACCCAGGCACCCCAACTATTAATTTCTTTTAAATGCAGCGTTCTTTTCTCTGAATTTGTTTTTTCTCCTGCAACAGATTCCAAACTATCTTTTCAAATTATTTCTCTTGCTTATATTTCACTTTGGTCTTTGAAGTCAATAAGAACCATGGACATGTGAAGGGTAGGATCTGGGTAAGGAATTCTAGGAAGCTGCTTCAAGTGTAAACACAGTGAGAATCATGAAAGGGATGTCTACAACCAATTATAAATCCCAGCATCTTCAGAGTATTGTTGCTAGGATGACTTATTTTTGTACATGTCTCCACATTATCTTGCGATCAGTAACTTCTCAATATATATTTGTGGAGTGGATGAAAATAGTCGAGATTTATGTATAGATCTTCCTCAACTTACGATGGTATTTTGTCTGGATTCACCCGTAGCATGTTGAAAATACAAAAAGTCAAAAATTCATTTAATACATGGAACCTACTGAACACCATGGTTTAGCCTAGCCTAACTTAAATGTGCGCAGAACACTTACATCAGTCTCCAGTTGGGCAAAATCATCTAACACAAAGCTTGGCACAACTTGAAAATAAAGTGTTGACTATCTCATGTAACATAATGAATACTGTATTGAAAGTGATGAACAGAATAATTTTAGGGGTACAGAGCGGTCGTCAGAGTATCGGTTGTTGATCCCCAGGATCACGGGGCCGACTGGGAGCTACAGGGGCCACTGCCCAGCATCACCAGAGAGTATGTACCACATATCATTGGCCTGGGAAAAGATCAAAATTCAAAGTACAGTTTCTACTGAATTGCAGTGTTTTTCATAAAGTTGAAAAGTCCTAAGTCAAACCATCATCAAGCAGGACTGTCTGTATAGTGTCTTTAAAAATAGAGTTCTAGACTACCTCCTAAACTCAGAACGTCAAGAATCTGAGTCCAAGCCAAACCTTGAGACAGTTTTCAGTTGGAAAAGTGTGAAAATGGCTTATGTCAACATCTAAAATTTAAGTCAACAGCACTGCAAAATTCTGACCAACAGTTAGGACTGAAGACACAAAAATAATTCTTGCCAAATGACAATTTAGATGCACTGCTCTGCTCTCTGTCCTCTCAACTCCTGTTATTTCTTGCTTCTTGTTGTCACTCTGTATCTCTTGCATTTGACAAAAACAAAACTATCATAAATTTTAAACTGTTAATACGACACTCAGTCTGGAATAATAACAGCGATGTTCTACTTGATAAACTCAAATAGTCCAAAACAGCAGTTGAGATCAGAACAGAAATAGGCATGGTATACATGCATTTTTAATATGATTAGTAATAAATGACTAGTTAGTTAAACTGACTATTTAAGTAGACTCACACGAATACAGCTCAGCGTGCACACTCAAGGCCTAAAGAGCAGGAGATAAACACATGTAGTCCAAATAAGAAAAAAAACGTGCATTAGATAGAACTTCTAAGAATACCAAATTGTATGCAGATTTTTGTTGTTGTAATTTGGATGGACTCCAACTTTTCTAGAAGAAAGCATTTGCTTACATATTAAGCAGTATGTAACAGAAAAACAGGATAACAAATACCAACTTTTTTTTTTCTTTTTAAAGAAAAACGTTTAAACTGTTTTAACTGGTGAATATACATGAAGATGTTCTATTCAGTTATAGGTCTGATTCTGCTTTATAAAAGTTATTTTATTTTTAAATTTAAAAAAATTTTTTAAGTAGGATCCACACCCAGCGTGAAGTCCAACATGGGGCTTCAACTCACTACCCTGAAATCAAGACCTGATCTGAGATCAAGAGTCAGTTAATTGGTTAAGCCACTCAGGCACCCCCATAAAAGTTCTTTTAAAATAAGAGTCGTGACTCAAAGTATTAGTATATACAATATATACATACCTTTTACATATGCTTTTAAATATTTTTTTTTTTTTTTTTAGTTTTGAAGCTTTGGGCAGATCATGGTTTGTTGAAAAGTCTGACATCACTGAGTCCAAAGTAAATGAAAAGTTATTTATGTGCTAGAGGACCCATACAGCCTGATTAGCAGGAACACTGAGGAAATCAATCTCAGATTAACTCGATTTTTATTTCAGCTTTGTGGATTACCTTCAATGCATTGTAAATCTGTATTCATGTGGAATAATATAGATATGTGTTCCACACAATAAAGTAATTCTCTCTTAGGTAAAATAATTCCACTCATAGAAAAAATACAGAACACAATCTTTCTTATAAGATCTCATTTCTCTTTATAGCCTGCTAAAAACAAATAACAATGCAACATTGAAAACCAATGCCTATAAAATGTCAACAGATGCATAACACAAAAAAAATAGGAATTAATCCTACATAATAGTTAGGTAAAAGGGTGGATAAAAAAATACTGAACTTATCTCATTTTTCTAGGGTAATCCTACTGAAATCTATTAGAAACACAGATTAATTGATACATGGTATCTAGACATCAGCTCTTTGAAGGCACCGAAAAAATGACCTTTTAAGGAAAAATAAAATGCTATTATATTTTTATGAAAATTGCTGAAAAGCAAGGCAATTTAAATTGTTAGTAAATTCAAAGCTAAAGAGCCTCAGTCAGACTTCCTTTGAAATTTAACCCAGAAGATAGAATAATTGTTTCTTATATAGGTGGAGTAAACACTGAGGGCAGCAAAGTGATGGAAAAATATGAAATATGCCTTGTCACACTGAACCGAAAGGGAGAAAATCTCTGCCCCACCTGATTCTTCTTTTGCAGTTTATATGTTTATTAAACACAGACGTGGGAACCTCACCCTTCACTTTAATCTGGATACCCTTCATTAATATGGCTTTGTTATGAATCATTATCAGTACAACTCAGTTTTAGTAATGCAACGGAAAAAGAATGGCTAAACCATTGAATTTTTTAATTAGTGGTAATCCCCTGATATTATAAAGAGGTGGTCATTTAGAGTCAACTTTAAGTACTTTACGTATTAATTCAAATATATTAGTAAACATTTACTTGGCTACAAATCTATTCATCCTACACACCCTCCCTCAAACCTCAAGACGAAATAGTAAAATTCAAACTTAAAGTGAGAGAGAATTTAAAAACGAATTTTGTTTGCCTGTCATATATCTTGAATTGTCAAAATAGACAATAAAATAAACAGTCCTTGTATTTTATTTTCTATTTAAGAGTCGGGACAATTTGTCCATCTTCATTTAGTTCCCTGGGCCACACCAATGGAGCTTGGTTGAACATGCAGTAACTCATGTTGCCACTGGATGGCAGTGACAGCTTTTGTCTCTAAAATGCCCAAAGTGCCCTAGGTGCATTAGAGCGCCACAACTCTTTCCCAGGACATCAAAGTGTAAAAAGGCACTGGGTACCTCTCCAACAGCTCACGTTCCTTTTCGATCTCTTGCCTTTGGCCACTCCATCCTCAGGCAGCCAATAAAACTTCCTTACTTGCAATCACTTTTTACTAACATGATGATGTTCAATAGAATGCCAAGTTTGCAGAAGGTAAAAAAAATGAGAGAAAAAGGAGGTAAGAAGGTATGAAGGAAATACACATAGAGGACCCTTCTGCCACTGAATGGTGCTAAGCTTTCAGAGGCCATAATTTCTAGAATATGTTTGTTATTTAATTGCTTTCTGGCAGATAGCAAAAATATCCCAAACTTTCTTCACCATTTTATGTTTCAGATTACTTCTCATGACACACACACACACACCAGCATGCATGCATGTCTCAAATAATGGTCGTTGGGACAATTAACTGATGACAGTTCAATTTTCCAGAGTGAATTGGTTTGCAATTGACAATGAAGAAAAAAATCTACTTTGAAAAAAAGTTTTTAGATATAGGTAAGCTGACAAAATTGTTAGGAAAAAAAATTGTAGAGTTAAAATATGGAAAAATCTGAATTTTCATCAGTTAAAAGTCAATGATAATTATGAAGGTGTTAGATATAATCAGAGCTTGAAACAATGAATTAATTTGTTTTCTTAGAGAAGGAGGGAGGAAGGGCTTTTGCTTCTCAATAGCTTTGCTGGTTATGGATGGAGAAGACCTCAGATTACTTTTCCGATGAGTGGTTTAAGATGATTGTATTAGTCAAGTTAAAACGAAGAGGGATGAATTCTTTTATACATATATGGAATGAATCAATAGAGATAAATGTAATTATCCTTATTTCAGAGAACATACCTATTCGTCCCTAGGTATTCCTATTTTAAATTCTAAGAAATGTGGCCTATATCATGTTGTACCATTCTTAGTAAATAAAACTTAAAAAGTAAACTGTACAAATTCGCATCTATGGGAGGTAACAATTTATATTAAAGAAATTTAATATGTGTTTTTATTTGTTTTTAAAACTATTTTTATACCCCTTTGATGGAAGCTGAAATGGTTGAAAATATTACAGAAAAGCCACAGCAACAACAGAAAACACCAGAATGGGAATTCTGGAGCATTTTATAATATGGTTTGAATTTTGCAAGCATCAGAAAAATAAGAAATTTTTAATTGCCAAATTTCCAATTAAGTTTTATTTTTTATTTCTCTTAACACAGAAACACTAGCTGAGTAAGAAAATATTCAATGGTAGGAGTTGGAATATAAAAGGGACTTTTGGAATCACGATTTAAAAAGGTATTTTTCATGTTGTGTGAATAAATTTTGTTACTAAATGGAGAGATATAGTTTGTATAAGTAGTATAGTGTATATTTGTGTATCTTCAAAACCAAAACTGAAGATGGTTTCTTATATTTCTATTTTGTTTTCTTCCCACAAGCACTCCACCTACATGGAGTAGATATCTGTATGTATATATAGCCCATAGTTAGAAGGCAGTTAAAAAAAAAATCAAGCACATTTGAGGAGAGAAATATTTAAGAACCAGGGAAGGACAGGCTTCTATCTTTGCACAAATCTGTCAGATTCTCACATAAAACTACGGCACAATTCAGTAGCATTTGGAGATAATCTAAACAAATTTACTTAGTGCTCTCCGATAACCAGACTGTAAAGTAACTAGTTTCTGAAACTTGTTTCTGCTTCATGACACAGCCAGATCTAAGTGAATAGAGTCGTTGTAATGTGCTTTATCCTTCCATTTATTTTATTTTATTTTTTGAAGTAATGCATAGGTAGAATTTTATTACTAAATAACATGTGAGTATACAAAATGCATAATTGAACAACAGCTAAAAATAGTCCAAGAATGTGAAATACACATTTTTTGAAATGATAAAAATGTATCCATGAAAAATATAAAATGTTGCATGTATATACAATATATACTTCTCTATATATAACATAAATGAAAATTATCAAGTTGAGGTTGTACTGACCAAACTTTGTATGAAGTAAGATACATTTGCAGCATTGCACGTGCATATACAGATAATTCAAGCCAACATAATTCCCCTGGGGACCAGCATCCTCTCTCTTGACTGTACATATTGACTTATCGATCAAAACGCTTTAATAATATACCCTACTGTTCCACTTTTTATATTTTTTATTATGGAGTCTTAAGTTTCAACTTCAGGCATTTCGGGGGAAGTTAGTCAAAGGCTTTTGTATAAAAATCTTAAGGAACAGGAAATGGAAAGTGAAATCATGATAAATTATATATTAGTATCTATTTACCTTACATCTGGCATGTGACTTTAAAATTTCTGAGATAAATAGGTCTCCTGATTCCAGTGGAAACAAATATCAGTGTTTCAGAAACATTATAGGCAAGAACTGCTTCCTAATTTTTGAATACTTGGTTAGGCTATAAAAGACAAAGAGAGTGAAGGGTAACTTGAATTGTATATACATACATTCACATATACTAGATGGGACACGGGACTTCCGGGACCATCTAATACAGATCATGGCTATGTGGTTTTGTAGCTTGATATTTAAATCTGGGAGCTGTTGCTATACAAACATACCTAAATTTTGCATGAGGTGGCAGTTCCCCATACCTGTGTGTATGTCAATTAATACACAATGATGAAAGTCAGTTGCATGTAATATAAGTCATTTAGGAGTAGAATATTAAAATTTATGCCCCAATGGCGACTTTGTGTCTTGTCTACAAACACCTCCAACTCCCCCCTAAAAGAAAAAAAGTACAGAAAGAACTCTTATGTCCTAAGATCTTAAAAATAAATGCAGTGCTCACTACAGCAGTGCAAATTCTAAAATTAGAACGCTGAGAGAAGATGCAAGGCCCCTGAGCAAGGATGACATGCACATTCATAAAGTGTCTTATATATTTAAATATGATGCAATTTTTTAAAAAAGATCTTCTCATCTGTCTCTAGCCTACAAAAGTTTTCAGATAGAAAAAAAGACACTTCTCAAAACCTGTCACATTTGTGAGTAAATATTTTTTCACCAAATCTGGACATTGTGAATATATGCATTTTACTACAGAAATAGTCATGAGACCATTAACTGGAACTTATTCCCAGAAATCTATGATGATTAATAAATAGATGGGTGATTGATAGATAATCTTAGGTGTGAAGGGGGAGGCAAGGGGACAATTTTTTATTAATGAAAGGTGAACCAAAAATTTTTATTGGGGAAAAAAGGACAGATTTTAGCCAAATAATAAAATCCTTAGACTTCTGACTCTAAACTACACTTAAATTCAGTATCTTTGTTATAAGGACTTGATAAAGGTATTGAAGTCATTGTTGGCTTAAACCTTTGTAATTCTATAAAATAGTTCCAAACAACTAAGCTTCAACGAACAAATATTTCATGTTTTCCACTTTATCCTGAAGAAGAGAGAGAGAAAGAGGGTTAACATTCACTGAAGGCTATTTGGTACCTGGTGTGAGGCACTCTACATCTATTATTTATTGGTTTGAGACAGGTTCCTAAGCTATTGAAATAAAAATTAGAATCATATTGCATTATTTCCAAATCACTGTTGAAATTATGGGAACTGTGCAAATTAGAAATCAACTTTAGGGACTGAATATGTGGGAAAACAAAAATATATTTTGTTTACTGGAAAAAAAGAGAAAGGAGAAGAGTGCGGGTTACATTTCCCCAATCTTGTTATCCTGGGCTGGGTGTGTGTTACACGCACAATGGTTGTCAGCAAGGGAAAGGAATCATGCCAGATAACGTTCTAGGAAAGTTTTTTTAAGAACAGAGAAGAAAGTAGGAGGTTGGATTTTTAAAAAATGTACAGGGTGTTTTATGTTTTTAAATATTAAATATTTCAGAGATAAAAGGAAGAATTTAAATTCTGATGGGAGTAAGTGATAAAAGTCAGGCACATTTTCACAGTATTTAACAAATGGGTATTCACATCGTGCCTTATATCGCGGAGCCTGTTTTCTCCATCCCCCCCTTCATGGTCCCCTAAGCATTGCTAAAGGGAAATTCTCAGTCCAATTAAATGTACAGACGCCATAATTTGCCTCCCTTCTTGCTTTGCCTTCTTAATACTTATTGCACTTGGTTAATATTTGTTCTCAGCGCTTTCCTCATTTCCTGTGTTGAATCACGTCTTCCCAAAATTCCACTTTCTGGAGAGGTCTCCAAACTATATCAGTAAAAATGTTTTTTAACTAAGCTCACTAAAAAGTTCACAGAAATCCTGCCATGATTTTAAGAATAGTCAACAATTCAGACGTGAGCACTGGCGGAAAAGAGCTGCCAAATGGAGAGCCCGGGTTCTTGACTCCATTTTCTTGTCTCACTTGTAAGTTAATACTCACTGATAAAATACTAAGACGCCAGGAAGCATATCAAGCATTTGAGGCAACAGAATGAACCGCCAGAAGACTGGCAACTGAAGAATCGTCACAAATACAGGTGTTGTGTGACTGGAAGAAAATACCACAATGTATGCCTATTTTTTTCCCCCAATGTCGGGGCTTCTGCATCCATCAATTAAATGAGACTAAAATGCCAACAAAATAATAACAAAAACAAGAATTGCAGATACTTACTAAAACTTGCAGACAAATGCCTGGACTCCTCCTACGTAGAAATGGCCCAATTTAATGACTTTTAATGGACAATTTCAGATTCTATATTTTAAACATGCAAATAGGATTTTTTCAATAAAATGGGGATAGTAATGAGGAATAGAGCAGAAGAAACAAAGAAAAGTTTATAGAGTGAGAATAAAATCAGGTTTAAGAAAAACCTTACTGTATTAAAAGTTCAGAGTAGATTGAATCTGTTCTCTTTGGGAGGCATTTTCCTCCAGTTATTTATTATTACTTATTATTTAGCTTAAGTCAGAATATTTAAACCTCCTATATGGTCACATCTTAAATTTATATCTACAAGGATTAAATGCATTGCCGTAGCTAAATACTACAGTATTACTCTTTAGCCTGTTACATAGAAGGACAAGCTCAAGATTGTATCAATGTTTCCTTAGTATTGACATAATTTAGGGCAGCTATCAATTCTTTTGGATTACCTTAATTTTAAGTGAAGGTATCCCCATTTTTTCCTACCAATATTCTTGTCTAACATACGAATTCTACTGGTAAAATAGATTAATCCAGACTAATATTCTTCTTAGCTAAGCAGAAATCTTAATATTGTCATCATACCCTAGGTGACCAAGAATACTTGATTTTAGCCATGTAAGAATGAAGGAGTATCCAAAAGAGCCATATTGGGTATTTCAAGAACGAAATCATGTTGAAAGCCGAGTTCGTATGAGGGATCCATTTATCTAGCTGTGTTCATGGCCTCTCTTCCATTGAGATAGCACTTTCTTTGTGGATCTAGTGATGCATGTTCACAAATCTGCCTCATATTATAGTTATGTCTGTACTGTCCATATCCTTCATTTCCATATCCTTCCACCAAACCCCACTGAAAACTTCCTTGGGATAAAATATCCATTTGTTTTTAGTATTATATTTCTCAGTTTCTTACAGACGTATATTCAGCATGCAACAATTATTTACTGAGTGCTTACGATAAGGCAGGCACTATGCTTAGCTAAGGGGATATAGGAAAGAACAACACAGGAAAAGCTTTTTCTTACATTGCATATAATATACCTAGAAAGCAGCATACAATGGACTAAGCACTCCGATTTTGTACTTAGGTCTGGGTTCAAATCCTGCTTCAACTCCTGTGAGTTATGCTCTCATGTCATGTCATTATTTCTGTTTCTATTTATTCATTAGTAAAAATATGGATAGCACTTACCTAAGAGGCTTATTGCAAATGCCAAATCAGATTACTAAAGTAACTCTCTTAATGTGATGCTGGGATATATAAACCTTATAATAAAAGGAACTTATATATTATTTAATATTTGTTAAATTGTGCCATTTTTTCAACAACAGAATTGAAACACTGTTATGACAGTGTTTAGGCAGAGATGATACAGAGCCATTGGGTAAAATATTTATGGCATATCATAGTTTTATAAATGAAAGCTATACCACATATCTGCTTATTGATTTTGGTAAGAGAAACGTTTATGGGTTTCTTCTAAGGAATATTTCAATATTTAATTTTGCACTTTGTGAATTTTGCTGTTTATGCTTAAAAACTCTATGACTGCTCCAGAACCAGAAATATTGTGACTTATATTTTCATCTTTTCTAAAATACATTTATTTTATAAATTTTAAGCTTTGTTTTACTTTAATTTATATTAAAGTGTAAGATAAGGATCAGATTTATGAACTATTTTCCAAGAAGCCAACTATTACAAAGTTATTTGATGACTGTGACATTTGCTCATAAAAAATTCATAATATATTCATGATCATACACTAAAGTTTATATCTACTAGGAATAAGAATTTTATTGTTACTTATAGTATTCATGGTATTACTTCTGTTACTACTTCTGTTATTAGTATATATACAGACTTATTTCAGTGTGAGCATCTGTGGGGTTTTTTTGTTAACCTTAAGCAGATACACTTTAAACTAATAACACTCAATATACAACACAGTAATTTCTGATTCAAATATCTCATTCTTTAACTTTTCATATTATTCATCTTTACACAGCTGACGTGTATTTTTAAGTAAAAATTTCAAGGAATGTATCCATGTGTAGTTTATGTTTTGAAATCTGCAGATCTAAGCATGGAGGTCTTTCTGTTACTCCAGCACATTAACTACTTTGTGCGTGGTCAAAATATTTTTGGACCACAGTATTTTTTTCTCAAAACTTGGTTCTCATTGTTACATTATATCCTGGCACTCTGAGTTAACTAGAATCTGAAACCAGTGTGACTTCTTCTACTTTTTGCCCAAAATTGTTATGGAATTTTTCATTTAATCTTGAAATTCAAAAACTTTGCCAAGTTCTTTCTAAGTCCCTTCATTCGTGTGTGTTAGGGGGAGGGGTATTTAGTGAACTCTTTGTCTTGTATACACAGGTAATGTCTCTTGGTGTCACATTTTCACTAAACTCCTGGAAAGTGTTCTCTTTTAATGAATGACTGTTTAGCTTCATTTGCTTTAGTTCATTCCAAATGGATGAATTATCCATATATTTTATTTTTGTTTTCTTTCTTCTACAGGACCTATTAGTATTACTTTTCTGTATTTTTAAAAGGCTGCCATCTTTATTAGTGATTTTTTTTCTACAATGTCAATTATGTTCTTTACCACAGCTGAAGCCAACTTTAATTTTTCCATCGTGATAGCTTCTTCTCTCCCCTATTCCTTTTATATCTTTGCCAGAAACATTTACATTTCAACATTTGCCCTATTCTCTTATTTTTCCCATTTTATATTTATTTGACATATTTACAACAAAGATTCTTTCTTCAGTAAAAACTGCTTTCAGTGGCTCAAAGTCAATGTTTTTTGTTTTTATTTTTTGAGTTTTATTTAACCTTGAATGCGGTAAAAATCTAACACTGTTGTTATGTACAAAGGGCATTATTCCCTTTGATGGCTATCGCTTTCTATCTTAGTGTTTTCAGAATCTCATAATCATTGTATCTGCTCTCTCTGGAGATATGTATCTGCCCCAGTCAAATTCCAGGATCAGGCAAACATTTAAATAGCTTGGTTCCACAAAAGTTATGGCAGAAAACTATTCTGTGTCTCTTGTCCTTCTTAGCAGATAAGTTAGTTCCTAGGGAATTTAAAGTATTTTGTAAATTCTCAGAATAGATTATTTTCAAGATTTTGCAATAGTTTTCTAATTCCTGTTGCCTTCTTTATAGCTGAGGGCACAGTGCTCCTTGAGCCTGTCCATTTTCAGTCCTGGACAAGGGAAAGTCATAGACTTTCACACAATGGAGACAGATAATGGTAAGGTCAGGAGAGGGTAGTCCTGACAACTTCAAAATGACAACTAAGACTTAAGAGGAGCCTCAGACTTTCTCATTGGCACAATGGTTTACAGTCTTTGTTGGACACAATTTTTCTGATGAAATCGTCCTCTCTGTATTATAGTTTCCTACTTCAGATATTAAGACATAGATTAGCCTCTAATCATTTATTAACCAGCCTATATAACCTTTCAGTCCTTAGATTTAAAAATATTCTATCAATATTGGTTTCCTTTGCTGGAGTAATTTATTTTTCTGTATTTTCATGAGTATACCAGACATCTGGCACAAGGAGGTAGCTATGATTGGAAGATTACACCATGACTTTCTAACACAAATTTCAAAGTCTTTTGTAATAGCAAGTAATGCTCTTTACTGCCTGTTGATACATTTGCTTTAATGATTAAGATTTATCATGATATTAAAAAGTCAAATAATGTAAAATTTCATGCCATTCCCTTCCAGAAAATTTCACATGAATTGAATAGCTGATGATATACACCTTTAAAAAAAAAACTGTGAAAATAATTTTTCTTGAACTTTGGAGAAGTATAACTTGAAAGAAAAGTAGACTTTTGTTTTAAAATTCATATTTTTACAATTATGGAACAAATTTTGTGCAACTATATAGAAAAATAGGAAATTCCAATTTAGAATTCCATCATGAAACTACACCATTCTAATTTCTCCATGCCACGGTTTGTTAATATTCCACAAAGTCCCAGGATGCAACTATAAGACTGCATTCAAATCTATGAACATGAGGCAGTCATGCTCAGCAGAGTATAACAATAATTATAATAGAGATTAAATAAAAATAATTAGAAAAAGTTCATCTAGTTTTGATGTATTAATTATTCTGACCCTGTTCTATTCAGAGTCTAATTATCTGGTTCAGTGAAAATGCCAAGATTTCTACGACTCATAAAAATTACATTCAAGTAATTATGTCAGCAAACTAAACAGTATTCATTTACCATGCCTTTTTATGCACACATTTGAATATGCTTTTTTAACTGTTTTTGCTCTTTGTTCCTATTCATGGGAAATAATACCTGTAGAGAAATTTGAAAGTCAGTTGCACTCCGAGCGTAATGTGCAATTCTTGCTAATATTCTTCTTTTGTAAGACTGCTGTAAGTCTCATATAACCTTTGTTTAAAAAACATGAATTAAAGTTCACTCTTCAGTTGTTTCAAAGAAATCTTTAAAACCTGTAGCTGTAGTTAAAAAAAAAAGTTTAAAGCAGTAATACAAAGCATCCCTTAGAAAGTTTGTTACCTTGGGTAGCTCAGAAGCTGACTAAAATAGGTCTCTATCGTTATTTCTAGTACCCTATTTCCTTCAGAGACATATTATGGCATCCTACACAGAAGTCTAGATTTAGAAAAAATTATATATGTGTATAATATCTTAAAGTCATCAGTAAAGTGATAATGTAGGTAAAGATTCCAAATCACTCAGCACTTTTAAGCCAGGAGAATTTTTACATCATTATAGCATAATGAGGAATTTCCTGATGCTAAAGGCTAAGTAACTTCATGTGACAAAGACACAGAGTTGCACTGGTGAGGAATTCAGTTTCTATTGCATCCCTTATTATCTCTTTTACTGTTTTTAGTAAAATATTTGGTGGACATTTTGAGCAAAAGTTTGTTGTCTGAAGTATGCAGATTATTGCTTTACTTCTGTTTTATTCTTTGTGTGGACCAACAGACAGACACAAACATGTTCAATGTTTCAACAAACATTGAAAACATAATCTTCAATTACATTCATATTGGGAAGAATATATTAACAGTTAAGGTTTGAACGCTTTCCTTGGTATTCTAGTAATAAGATATATCTATACAGACAAATATGTATATAGTTATAGCCCATGTGTTAAAAGGGGAAGTATGTGTTTCTTGGTTCCTAGTTTATCTTTCAGGCACTACAGACTAGTTGTAAACTTTATCCAAGATTGGGGAGGGACAGAAGGATCAGGGAATGCCATTGAAATGGATGGAGTTGAAACAAAGGTGTTAGAAAAATTTACATGAAGTGCATCCGCAGCCAAGGCCAACAGGCAAGTCTTTATCCTGGCTGTCACTGCTCTATGTTCATTTAACATGGAGCTGGTGGTGGAGACGCGTGGTCCAATGACACAATTCCATTGTGCTTTGTGTACCCATCAGAATGGCCCCGCTAGGAACTTCACGGTAGAACTTTTTCTTAGCTTCCACTTTTAAGCATACGTTGAGGTGTTGGTAAAACCTAATGAAATGCCCTAAGACATGATAAACTTACAGAGAAAATATCCTTCTTGCAATTTGTCAGCTGCCTTCAGTTCCGTAACATGTGCTGGAATATCGGGTGTTGGAAATCAAGCACTAACATTTTGTAAGTAGCAGTCTGCATCCAGATTCTATGGAGAATGAGAATCTAACTTTTTTCACACATCCCTATCATCATGTATGCATCACTTTCCCTCTACTCCTGAAATAGCGGCATCATTAGGAGTACTAATTTTTGTGCGCTTTGATGGAGAGCATCTCATTTTGACACCTGTTAAGCAGTCCCCTTGAGCACACACGGTGCTCTTATTTCTTATTGCTGAGAAATAGAAAATAAGATAATAATAAGAACATACAATTATAATTCACCATCTAAATACATGGCCCGAACAGGCAAGTTTGGGAATAGGATTTTACAAAGGCTTCAGGGGAGGGATAGCTCATACTGTGCCTTCCTTATACCACTCGGATGAACAGAATTCCCCGAGATTGTCTTGGGGCACTCCCCCCTGAACTTTAATCGGCTGCTCCCCATGTGGTATATCTCAGGGCAATTTCTGGTAGCACTGGAAGGAGGGCTCTTGGGCACTCCCTTGCTCAATTTGTCCATTGTGTTCCCATCCTGCCCGCATGGAACCTGACCTAGAGGATAGAACCTGCTTAAACCTGAGTTCTAGATGCATCCTCTGAGTCCCCTTTTCTTCACTCTTGGTGAAACTATCATTTTGGAGCCACAGACATTGTTGTAACAGTCAAGTGTAGTAATTAGGACCATAGAGTCAGACTACATGCTTTCAAATCTTTTTCTTAACAGCTCTATGACCTTGAGCAAATTACTGATCTCTTACTGTTTGTAATGTGGGAAACAATGGCTCCGACTTCATACGTTGTTTGAGATTAAATAAGTGAATAGATATGAAGCTTTAAAAAAGTGCCTGGCAAAGAGTTGGTACTATGTAACTCTTAGCTATAAAATGGCAATACTATCTCACATCAAAAGCGTACTATTAATGGTTATTAGCCTTCCCTACTTAGTGATTCATTTAATAAACCATGCCCCAAATCTGCCAGACTTGGGTCTTGGTTCTCAAACAAATAATTTAGAAGGACACAATTTTTTTTCTATGTCAAATGTGTGGTGTTTGCAGATGAAAAGCATTTGGATCTCAGATCATTATTCCTATTATATGTTTATGTCAACCTTATTGAGATGTTCAATGGGATTTTTGTTGTAGGCTATGTCCACCCTTTATCCAAGGCAAGGGTTGGTACTGACTCACATCCGAAAGACCTCTAGTCAATACAAAGGAATATAGAAAACAAAAATAATCCCAGTATAAAAATTATAATTTTTATGTATAAATCCGTCCAATGTAGAAGTTTGATGATGGAGAAAAGGAAATTTTTATAGCTCCCAATAAAGCAGGAGTTTTCTTTTCTGGAAATATGTCAACATGAATTGTATAGATATTTTAGGGGCTTTCTCTTGTAGGATCTCATCTATCTTACTCTCTTAGAGAACAGACATTATCTTCATCATGCAGGCGATGAATCTGATATTCAAAGAAGGTAGAGAATTCTCTGCCCAGTCAGAGAATTAGTAAGTGAGTAGTGAGTAACAGCACCAAGATTTAAGTTCATGGTTTCTACCCAAATGCCTATCAAAGGATAAACGGATTTAAAAAAAAGATATGGTATATATACACAATGGAATATTATTCAGCTATGAGAAAGGAGGATATTCTGTCATTTGGTACAGCATGTATGGACATTGAGCACATTATACTAAGTGAATTAAGTCAGACAGAGAAAGACAGGCACTGCATGATAGAATTTATATGTGGAATCTTAGAAAAGTCAAGCCTGTAAAAAACAAAACAAAACAAAAGCAGTAAAACGATGGTTACCAGGGAATGGTAGGGGGTAGCCTGATAGTCTTTAAGGGTACAAACTTGTAGTGAGTACTGATTAAGTCATAGAGATCTATCTAATGTACAGTGTATTGAATATGGACAATAATCCCATACCATAAGTATGCAATGTGAAAAATACCATTACAACTGCAACCATATTACAATATGTAAATGTATCTAACATACTGTACACCTTAAATTGACACAATGTCACCTACCAAATTCATCCAATAAAAATACTTGTGTTTTCTAATGTTCAGTGACATTTCCCATTCCATAACTGACTATGCATTATTGACCTTCTGTTCAATGTCGATTTCTCTTCCATTCCATGCATTCTTCATCTGGTCGTCAAATGCCCTCATCACATGTATTTTAGAATTTCGAATTTTAGTCAAGCAATGCATCATCCTGGAATTACAATGCTTTCTCTTTGTCTTTCATGGTATAAGGAATTTATAAGTTTGTTTTTGTAATGGTTGGAATCATATCTCACAAGACCGTTTTCTCCTATCTTTTATAAGAGAGGGAGTAAAAAATTTTTTATTGACATAATACCTTGGTTGTTATACCATAGGCTTCAGGGAGGTGGTTTCGGTGTCTGAATGGATTTGCTGTCCCAAGATTTAGAGTTTGGAAGCTCTATAGATCTTATTTATTTTGACTGTATTAACTGCTGCCCAGAGGGTGCTCATGGCATGATCCATATGCATCCATGTGCATATAGATTCCTGAAGGAATATGTGTTCGGAAGGAAACTCAAAATGGTAATGGTGAAGAAAAAGAGGAACATATAAAAACTCTGAACATCATTATTTTTAAAGAAGTTTTTTTTTTTTAATTAAAGGCCAAACATTTCAAGAATAAGAAGCCATATTAAAATTTTGCATAGAAAAATTAACTTGGATCTGTATCTAAGCCTTACATAAGTTTTAATAATTTCTATAAGGGAGAGCAAAAGCAAACCAAGATAAAAGTATAATTATCAATAATACATTTTGGTTATTCCAAAATAATTAGCAGAAGTAGATGAATTAATTTAAGCTTTTATAGATCACTATTTTAACGTAAAGGTGACCATCTGACTCATCTAGAAAGAGATAATTCACTTTCCTCAGCCTTCTGGCAAATGGGGGTTGGGGAAAAACTAAATTACTTTATGTAAGAAGAATAGCTTTCAAAAAAAATTTGGGGTGTTTCCAAACTTAATACATACATGGTAACAAGTATCAGAAACAGCAGAGAGAAGGTAATAGTAAAGGTATAATTTCCATCCATGAAGAGAACACTGTAACATTTGGTTACTAGAATATTCTATACCAAAATCTCTAGAAGCACTGATTATCTCATCTTTGAAAACCTCAAGCCAGTATACTTCATATATGATTAAATACATATATTCAGAGTCATACTTCTATTGTGCTTAGGATGTATCTTTTCATATTGTGATGATGAAATATCTCTTGAGAAAAAATGAAAAGGTAAAGCAAAGACTCTTTTTAAGAAGATTAAAAGGAGAGATTTTGTTCATGTTCTCATAGTCAATGCTATGTCTTCTTTATCTGGACACATTAAAATTCTAAAGGTAAATGGATGTCAATAGAAATAATAGAATTTTAAATTTTTTGAAGGGTTGGAAGCAGTGAAATAGCAAAGAATAAAGGTATCTAAAGTTAAAAAAATTCCTGGATTTATTAATTGAAGCAACTAGAGAGCAAAAAGTTTAAACTAGGAGGGAATAAGCATTTGAGGCTTTAAATTTTACCACAGCATCTTATGAATCTTAGACTTCCAACTTTTTCTAGACCTTAGATTCCTCACCTAAAAATATTAATGTACATACCAGACATTTAAGCTCCCTTCATGCTTTTTATTATGAAAATGTATTACATTAATATATTACATTAATCTTGGACACATTTTTAAAAACATATTTTAAAAATTCTCAGTGCAGAGAGAACAATGTCACTTTATTATGATGCAGGTGAAATTTTAAGTTAGTTTAGACAACATGATTCTTCCTCATCTTCCAAAGGAACACTTTTTGATTCCACAAAATGCTATATCATCTTAAAATAATTTTCTGGTATTTCCTTTATGAGCAGATCTTTTTTTCTAGTAATGTGTGGGGAATGGATGAGCCAGAGATATCAATTTCTCTCTGAATATAATCTTTAATTATGTCTTGCTTTCGGCTTAACCCTAATGAGGGAGAGGTTAACTCAGTAAGCTGGGAACTGATCTTAAAGTATAAATTAATGTTTTAACGCATTTCAAGGTTGTAGATCTTTTTTTTCAGCCGGGAAAAAATAGACGTACTCCCAAGATATAATGTCTTATAACTTAACCTAGGCCTCTCATCACATGAGGTGCTGTAAATGCTTGAGCCAATTAGCTCAGTTTACCTCTTCCTAGCAAACTAACTCAGTGATGCTTGATTTTTATCTGTTAGAAAAGTTCATGTACCTGGAATATCAACAAATTACTAACACATATATCACATGAAATATTTAAAGTCTCACATCCTTCTCTTACTTTGTACTCCAGATACTCTACTGAAATAATTTCATCTTGTTCATATATGAAAATAAATGAAATATACATTCCTTTTGGTCTAATCTTTTTAATATTAAAAATATTAAATACACAGAAAAGTGTTAAGTAGTAAGTACTAGCACCTGCCCAAGCACACATCATCCAGATTTAATAAATGTAAACATTTTGCTATATTTATTAATTTCTTTTTTCTCTAAAAATCAAATAGTAAATGATCCAATTTAAAAATTGTCATCCTTCCATCCATATTTCCTCCCTCCCAGACATACCACAATATTGAAGTTGATGCTTTTCTTTCCTATCTAGGTTCTTATACTTTTGCTTCATAGGCATGCATACATTATAGGTGGTATTTTGGTATGTTTTTAACATTGACACAAAGGATGCCATATTACATGGACGTTTTTGTAACTTGCTTTTTATTCCACATAATATTCTGGGGATGTATACATGTTGATTAATGTACATATGATTGCTTTTAACTGCTTTATTACATTATAAAAACAGAAGATTTTTATTCCTTCCCCCATTGATATAATGTGATTTTCTTTCTGTAGTTTTTCTTGATTACAAACAATGTTCTACAGACATCCTAACACATTCCTCACTGTGTACATGTATACATTTTGTATGTGCAGAGTTTTTTAGGTTATGGACTCAGTAATAAAATTTCTGAAAGGTATATTGCCACTTTTGTTTTTATTAGATATTGTCAAATTCGTTTCCAAAATGGTCAGCTAATTTCCATCCCATTAGCAATTTATGAGAGATCCACTTGGTGTTATCAAGCTTTATCTATCCATCTATTTACTCAAGTAAATGATGTTTTATTCTTTTATTAATTTGTATTTTCAGAAAATTAAGTTTAAGCATATATTCATCTATTAACCACTGGTTCCTTTCTTCTCTGAATCTATACTGAGTATAGATGGAAAAGAGTAAGGGAGCAAGCCATGACGGTATCTAAAAGAACACTTTCACAGACAGGGAGGAAAATATATACAAATGTCTTCACGGAGAGTATTGGAAAGAGAAATCAGTGGAACCAGAGAGCAGCTAGCAGATGAATTCAGAGGTAAAAGGTGATTAGGAGTGTATACTGGGAAAGGCTTTGTAGACAATTGCAATGATTTTGACTTTTATTCTGAAGGAAATGGGGAGTCATTAGATGATTTTGAGTAAAACAGTGGCATGAATAGTTTAATTCTACTCTGGTTATGCGACCAGACAGTGACAAAGAGCAGAAGAAAGGAAACTAGAGATGGGGTTATTATAGAAAGTTAGGTAAAAAGATAATAGTGGGTTGGATCAGGTGACAAAAGTGGTAAGAATTTGAATATATTTTAAGACAGACCTAAAAAATGTATTGAGAGATTAGATGTTGGCTATAAGTGAAAAGGATGAGTCAAGAATGATCCGAGGTCTTTGGGTTGAGAAATAACAAGAATGGAGCTGCTGTGTATTTAGGTGTTTCCTGAGTTCTAGGCATTTCAGAGAACTGTAATATGCCAACCAAAATAGGTACGGTTATAGTTCATTAAATGTTTGTAGTGGACTCAGAAAACTTCTGAACTTTGAGTAGAGACATGAAAAGAGAACTGCAATGAAGAGTCAACAGTTTCAGGAGAATTTCTGTATGTGGCAATGGGACATCAACCACCTGCCCCCAAGAACTATTAGGTAAACTGGGGGTGCAGGGGGGGAGGCTTATGTATAAAATGTGTTTGAAGTCACTGGAGAGCAACTGAGGGCTTGAGAGGCCAAGATTCCAAATGGTGGTGGCCCTATTCCTAGCACTGGTGCTTATTTCAAGGTATTTTCTGCTTCCCAAGCAAATGCTGATACTTTGAGATACTGAGCCAAAGTCATGAAGAGGCTGACAGGCTGAGGATCTAACAGCTCATTACTGGAGAAATAAACGTTTGGGCTTCAGGACAAGAGAAAGGGGTGTCATAAACACTGCAGGGGTTCAGTTGCACTGTGCAGTGCCCTTCCAAAGGAAGAAACGGTGAAATGGAAATAGAATAGCTCTTAGAAGGATTGAAACCCTTCTTTAAACCACCTTAATCTCTAATAGACTAAGTTGATTTGGGATTGCTAGTGACCTTCGTCAATCTGCACAAAGTAAAGGTAAATCCTCTCTAGGAGAAGGTAATGTAATCCGAGGTCTCACATTCTCTCTCTAAATTTTAATATATAATGGCCAATATTCACTTAAAAATAATAAGGCATAAGAGAAAAACAATACCTGAAGGAAAGCAGAGACAAGAGACAAAAGAAACAAACATATAGGAATCCAGATAATAGATTTATCAGATGCAGACAGTGAAATGACAGGGATTAATAGGTTTAAGAACTTAAGCGATAAGATGGGGAATTTCATTAACTATTAAAAATAAGCAAATGGAAATTCTAGAACTGAGAAATCAGTAACTCAAATTAACCTAACAACAGGAGAGTCTGATTTGTTAAATATGTATCCAGGTGGAAGCATACTAAGGCCAGGTAATACCAAAAAACAAAACAAAACAAAACCAAAACAAATAGAAGCATAAAAGACAAGGGGGTGTGATAAAAAATTAAAATGGCCTATTATACGTACAACTGGAGAACTGGAGTCATAAGAAGAAAGGAAAAAAGAAAACAGTATTGGGAAATATTTGAAGAGGTAATTGCAATGAATTTTCCAAAAACCAACAAAAGATTTTGAGAGATAATCTTGAAAGTTGGCATACATCAAGCAGGTTTAAAGATGATGAATTATAGTAAAATCTAGCACAAATTAAAGAAAATCAAAAAGAGCCAAAGAACTTTTTTTTTTTTTTTTTTTACTTCAAATGAGGAACAAGATTGAGGGCTGATTTTCAACCAAATTAATAAAAAAGACAATGGACTCGTATCTTCAAAGTGCAGGGAAAATATAATTCACAACTGAGAATTCTATATCTAGCCAAAGTGCCTTGCTAAAAAAAAGGTGAAATAAAGGCATTTTCAGACAAACAGAAATTAAGAGAATTTGTCACCAGCAGACCTGTGCTAAAGAAAATTCTTTAGGTAGAAAGGATAATAATCAAGTAAAAAAGCACCGGG
The DNA here is from genome assembly GCF_004348235.1 of Phoca vitulina. NCBI lineage: Eukaryota > Metazoa > Chordata > Mammalia > Carnivora > Phocidae > Phoca > Phoca vitulina. The sequence continues at coordinate 10,891,039 of NW_022589736.1, read as the reverse complement.
TGTTGTATGTAAGTGAAGAATCACTAAATTCTATACCTGAAACTAATATTGCAGTAATATGTTAACTAGATGGAATTTAAATAAAAACTTGGAGGGAAAAAAAAGCACAGGGATGCAGAGAAGAATGAAGAACATGTAGCGTAAATATGTGAGTAAAGCTAACAAATGATATAAATACTATAAAATAATATAATGCATTTATGGAATTTGAACTATGTATGGGAAACTAAAATATATGAAAGCCAAAGCAGAAACAAGAGGACATTAATAGAATTAGTGTTTTAAGGCTCTTGAAATACGTGAAAATTAGTAAAAATACAAGTTTATGTTGGCCTGAATAGATCAAGAATGCACATTTTAGTCTTTATGATCTCCACTAATACATCTGTGAAAACATATAAACTAATTATTAGATAGAAAAGTGGAATAGTAAAAAAATGATTAACTGAACAAAGGTAAGAAAGTTGGGGGAAGGGGCACCTGGGTGGCTTAGGCAGCTAAGGGTGGGACTGGATTTCAGCTCAGGTCATGATTGCAGTGAGATCAGGCTCTGTGCTGGGCATGGAGCTTGCTTGGGATCCTCTCTCTCCTTCTCCTTTTGCCCCTCCCCCCTTCTCACTCTTTCTCTTTCTCAAAAAAAAAAAAAAGTTGGGGAAAAATAAAAAGTGAGGAGAATAGAAAATGGTAATATAATAGATACTAAGTTGAATATGTGAAGAGTTAAATTAAATGTAATTAACTAAATATTACAATTAAATGGCAAAGATTTTTAGACTAGATTTACCAAAAAAAAAAAAAAAAAAGCTAATGCTTATGAGACACAAATCTAAACTATCAGGATGAACCAAGGTTAAAAATAAAGGACAAAAATACACACTATAATATAAATAAAAACCCAAAAGAATCTAATATAGCTATGCTAACATCAGACTAAGTAGGCTGTAAGCCCAAAACCATTACTGGAGATAAAGAGGCACTTTATAATCATAATTATTGTTACATTAAAAATTATAATCCAATAGGAACATTTGACAATTTATAATTCATATACACTAATTGCACAGTCTCAAAATATATAAAGCAAAACTAAAGTTTTTAAAAGAAACAAAGGCGGGGCTCCTGGGTGGCTCAGATGGTTAAGCGTCTGCCTTTGGCTCAGGTCATGATCCCAGGGTCCTGGGATCGAGCCCCGCATCAGACTCCCCGCTCAGCTGGGAACCTGCTTCTCCCCCTCCCTCTGCTTCTCCCCCTGCTCATGTTCTCTCTCTCTCTCTGTATCTCTGTGTCTCAAATGAATAAATAAAAAAATCTTAAAAAAAAAAGAAACAAAGGCACTATCTATTTAATTAAGGGTTTCTAATCTTGAATAGATGTTGAATTTTGTCAAATGCTTTTTAATTTTATACAATGATAATATTTTTTTCTTCATCCTGTGTTTATGATAAATTAGGTTGTTTTATGATTATCTGAAGAAACATGCATTCCTAGGATAAGTCCAGCCTAACCATACCCTGATGTTGAATTACCATTTTGGGGTTTTGTTTTTGTTTTTACATATTTGCTGGATTAGATTTGCTAATCTTTTATTAAGGATTTTTAAACTGTATTCACGGGAGTCTATAATTTTATTTCTTCTTATATTTTAATTAGGTTTTATTAATAAGGCTTTGCTAATCTCGTAAAATGAGTTGGAAGTGATTATCTAGTAAAAATGTGTGTACGATTGGTATTATTCATTCCTTAAATGAATTAATCTTAACAGAATTTACCAGTGAAACTATTTGAACATGGAGGTTTAATTTCTTCAAATTCCAAAAATATACTATATTATTTTATAGAATTTATATCGTTTGTTAGCTTTACTCACATATTTACGCTACATGTTCTTCATTCCTCTCTGCATCTCTGTGCTTTTTTTCCCCTCTGTATTATATAATATTATTATTACTTTTGTGGCATCATTTTTTTCATAAAAATTCAATTTATTTAATGTCTTGTTCAAATTTTCTACTTCCTTTGTGCTCGTTTTGTTAAACAGTATTTCTCATCTACATTTTAAAATGTATTAGCGTAAAATTGTGTGCTTCTTATGTCTACAATACCTATAATAACATTCTCTCTTTTATTCTTGGTATTAAAAATTTGTATTTTTTTCTCTCATTTTCTCATCAGTCTTGTGAGTTTATTAATTTTACTAATATTTTTCAAACCACCAGTTTCTGTTTTATTATTTTACTCTATTGTTTTGCATCGCATTGATCCCTGCTCTGTTCTATAAGATTTCTTTCCTTCTGCTTATTTTAGATTGGTAATCTTTTTCTAGATTCTTAACTTAAAAACTAGACCACGGAGTAGAAACCAATCTTTATTTCTACTAGAAGCATTTAAAGATGTTAAGTTTTCTTCTGCCCTCCTCTTAACCTGCATTCTACACATTTTGATACTACATATTTTCATCGTCATTCAGTTCAAAACATTTTCTAATTTCACTTGTAATAGCTTTATTAACTCATGCATTATTTAGAAGTATGCTATTTGCCTTCCAATATTTGAAGACTTTTTACATATCTCTTGATTATTGCTTTCTTTTTTTTTTTAAATTAAAGTATAATCAACGTACAGTGTTATACTAGTTTCAGGTGTACAATATAATGATTAAACAATTCTATACATTAGTCAGTGCTCATTAAGAAAAGTGTACTCTTAATCTCCCTTATCTCTTTATTTTTTTTTTAAGATTTATTTATTTATTTGACAGAGAGAGACATAGCGAGAGAGGGAACACAAGCAGGGGGAGGGGGAGAGGGAGAAGCAGGCTTCCTGCCGAGCAGGGAGCCCGATGAGGGGCTCGATTCCAGGACCCTGGGATCATGACCTGAGCCGAAGGCAGACGCTTAACGACTGAGCCACCCAGGCGCCCCAATCTCCTTTATCTCTTACACCCACCCCCCACTTTTTCTCTGGCAACCACCAATTTGTTCTCTATATTTAAGAATCTGGCTTTGTTTGTTTGTTTGATTCTTTGTTCGTTTCCTAAATTCCACATATGAGTGAAGTCATATGGTGTTTGTCTTTCTCTGACTTATTTCACTTTGCATTATACCCTCCAGGTCCATCCATGTTGTTGCAAATGGCAAGATCGCATTCTTTGTTATGGCTGAGTAATATTCCATTATGTGTGTATGTATATATATATATATATATATATATATATATATATATATATATATATGCCAAGTCTTCTCTATCCATCAATCTATGGATTGACACTTGGGTTTGTTCTATATCTTAGCTATTGTAAATAATGGTGCAGTAAACAAAGGGGTGGATATATCTTTTCAAATTAATATCTTTGTTTTCTTTGAGTAAATACTCAGTAGTGGAATTAGTGAAACATATGGTAATTCTATTTTTAATTTTTTGAGGACCTTCCACACTGTTTTCCACAGTGGCTGTACCACGTTGATTCCCATCAACCTAAAAACTCCTAAAAGAAAAGATAGGCAGGAATTTCTCTGACATTGGCTGTAGAAACACTTTCCTAGATATGTCTTTTCAGGCAAGGGGAACAAAAAACAAAATTAAACTATTGAGCCTACACCAAAATAAAAAGATTTTGCACAGTGAAGGAAACCATCAACAAAATGACAAGTAAACCTACCGTATGGGAGAAGATAATGCAAATGATATATCCAATAAGGGGCTAATATTCATCATTTCTTTCTTACTGAATTTCATTGCAGTAGAATAACATTATCTGTAAGAGTATAATCTTTGGAAATTTATTGTGATTTGTGTTATGGTCCATCATATGGTCTAAATCAGTGAACATTTAATCTGCATCAAAAATGATGTGCATTCTGCAGTTGTTTGGTTTATATTTGAGAAATTTCATTTAGCTCAAGGTGATTAATAAATGTGATTCGGATCTTCTGTATACTTACCAATTTGTTATCTCATTCTACAAATTATTGAAATAAGAGTACTTAAACTATGAGTATGGGTTTATTTCTCAATTTTTGCTTCACGTGTTTTATAGCAAAATAATTAGTTATTAGTCATTTCCATATTTATGATTATTATGGTAACAAATTATTGTATTATTATTATCTCTTTATCTCATATTATTCCTTAACTTAAAATAATATTTTTTATGTTAACAGACCCTTCAGTTTTCTTATGCTTGCTGTTTGCATACTATAACTTTTCTATTTAATCTAGCTGTGACTTTATATTTGAAATGAATTTCTTTTAAAAATTATACAGCTGAATCTTGTTCTTTTTTTTATATTTCATTTGCCATTCTGCCTTGTAATGGTGATTTTTATCTATGTATACTTATTAACTATTGACATATTTGGTCTAAATCTACCAACTAATTATTTTCCTGTCCATTCTTATTTTTTTTCATTTTAAATGATGTACTATCTTCCTTTTTTATTAAGATTTTATTCACCCAATATGGGCTCAGACTCACAAGCCCGAGACCAAGAGTTGCACATTTTACCAGCTGAGACAGCCAGGCACCCCATGTATTATCTTTTTAATCATACCATTTTGCATTATTTTTTACTGGTTGTTGTGTCATATCCCTTCAGTCTGAAGAGAACTAACTCCTTTAAGCATTTCTTGCACTGTATGAAGCAATATATTCTTTCATTTTTCATTCACATCCAGAAGTTATTATGTGCCTTTATTTTTGTGGGGTAATTTCACTGGGTATAGATTTCTGGCTAACATTTTTTCAGCATGTAAAGATGTTGATCCATTGAATTCTGCCTTGCATTTTTTTTCTGCCATTGATTTCCTACAAATAACCCCCTCCCCGGGAGGGGGGGGGGGGGCTTTTGAGACATTTTCTTTACCTTTGATTTTTAGCAATTTTACTAGAATATGTAGGTGTAGTTGTGTTTCCATTTATCTTCTTTTCAGTTTATCTGGACTTTGTTTATGTTTAAGAAATGTTTGATAAATATATTTTCAAAAGTTTTTTTTGCCATATTCCTTCTCTTCTCCTTGTGGAATTTCAAATACACATATATTAGATATTGTCTAATAGGTAATTGAAGCTCTGTCTTTTAAAATATTTTCCCTCCCTTTTTTTATTAGTGGTTTTCTTTTTTCTCAGCTTTATTGAGATATAATTGACATAGAATATTTTAATAAGGTTTAAGGTGTACAAAATAATGATTTCATATATGTATATATTACAAAATGATTAGAACAATAAATTTACCATCACCTTACATAATTATAGTTTTTTTCCTTGTGCTAAGAACTTTTAAGATCCATTCTCTTAGTAAATTTCAAACATACAATACACTGTTGTTAATTATAGTCAACATGCTGTATATTGCATTCCCAGAACTTACCTAATAACTGGAAGCTTTTAACTTTTGACCACCTCCATCCATTTCCTCTAACCCACACTCCCTGCCTCTGGCAACCACAAATCTGTTCTCTTTTTCTATGAGTTCAGGGTTTTTTTTAGATTTGAGATATAAGTGAGATCATAACATTAACGGTCTTTCATTTTGCTTTTGTTTAGATCATTTCCTTCAGTAGAAATTATGTAACCTAAAATTTTGCTGAATTTATATTTCACTACTCTTTTCAATATGTTGTTGTCTATCAAGTGAATTTTTTATTTCAGATATTGTCATTTTCAGATTGGGAATTTTTTATTTATCAGTACTTTGCTGAGATCCCCCTTATGTGCCACAATTACGATATATGTTTTCCATATTCCAAACATATTTTTAGAAGCTACAAAGAAGCTTTCTTCTTTTCTTTTTTTTTTTTTTAAGACTTTATTTTATTTGAGAGAGAGATAGATAGCGAGAGCCGGAACACAAGCAGGGGGAGTGGGAGAGGGAGAAGCAGGCTTCCCGCTGAGCAGAGAGCCCGACGCGGGGCTCAATCCCAGGACCCTGGGATCCTGACCTGAGCGGAAGGCAGACGCTTAACGACTGAGCCACCCAGGCGCCCCAAGAAGCTTTCTTCTAATTCCAACATTTGTTTCATCTTGGGGTCTATTTCTATCAACTATGTATTTCTCCTGACTCGGGTCACTTCTGTCTGCTTATTCGCATGTCTAGAAAATTTTATCATATGCTGAATATGGTAGCTAATACATTATAGAGACTCTGGATTCTGTTTTCTTCCTTTTAAGAATGGTGATTTTTATTCTAGCAGGCAGTTCACATGTTTGTACTCAAATTCCAAACTGTTTCCTGTTTTGGGCAGCAGTTAAAATCTCTGCTCAGTTTTGTTTTTGGGTTTTGTTTTATTTTGTTTTGGTGTTTGTTTGTTTTGATTTCCAGCTTTTGATTTCTTTTGGCCTTACACTCTTCCCCATGTGTGCACAATTCAGTTTATAGTTTATATGAAGATTTTGGGGTTACTTTCTCTGTGTCTCCCTCTTTTCCATGTTTACACACACACACACACACACACACACGCACACATGCACATACACACACTAGTGCTTTGTTAGCCCTGAATTCTGTTCCTGAGTTCCATAAATCAGTAATGAATTTGTTCATTCAGTTAAAGTCTAGGAGTATTCTGAGGTAGAACCCCTATAAGCCAAAATATTTCTCAATACATTTTCTTTGGTCAATCATCTTTGCTCTCTGTGGTCACTCTCTAGTGTTTCCAAAGAACTGATCTTAATACTTTTTCTAGAACTTATAATTGCTGTCTGTGGGGTGTCCGTAAAAAAGTTAGTCAGATGCAGGTTACTCTGCCATTACCAGAAAGTGAATCTCTATTTTCTATAATAGTTTACATTGCCTGGTGGGGTCCTCTCTCAGTGCGGTTATACAACAAGCCCAGAAAGACCCTTCTTTAATTCTTGGTGAATTACACAAAGGAAAGGGCTGATGTCTCATTGGAAAACTATTTATGTGTCTATTAAAATAGCAAGAATGGAACCTATCTGAGATCTGCTTTGTGGGTAGAATTTAAACTTATGTCTCAATAGGATGTACAAACACAAGGGTATCCAGTGGAGAATAGCCGGGAGGTTGCTCTGTTATAGTGAAGGATTTGTTGATTCAGTCAGTGACCTTAAGCTGGGACTAATTTTCTTACTCCATAAAATGAGAGGCATTAATACACACTTTCACCCAAAGGATACTATGTAAAGATTTTTGTCAGGTCTTAAATGTTTGAACTTCTTTAAGAAAAATACTATGTAAATAGAAGATGTGTCTTAAAAGAGAAATCATTTTATTCAGTTTTCTAAACAACTCCCATAATGCCCTTTCTACTGATGCATAACTAGTATTTAATGATAATAGTGTTTGCATTTTAAATTACTTTGTGTGCCCTGGATATTTACTCTGATCACAAGAAGTATATTGCCTTGGGTTATGCTGCAGTCATAATTAACTTCTGCTTAAAAGTACTATATGATCTTAGAAAATAAAGAAACCTTGTTAACAGTGCCATATTTATTTTTCATCATACAGCAGAAAATTAATACATAATTTTCTCTTCGTTTCTTTTGATATTTTCTACCATTGCCTTAAACCAAAGATTATATTTTCTTCAGTTATATGTTATTAATTATTAAATTAAAGACAGAATATTTCTATGACCATAAACATAAAGAATTTGAGAGGCTTGTTGGAATTAATCCACTTCCTATCATTCTGTAACAACATAAGAATTAAAGTTTACAATTAGAGTAATAGGTCCCAGTTTACACTACTGCTCCTGTTTTCCTGAATAATTTTTCATAGTATCCCATTACACTACCAAAATTTTCTCTGTGTGAACAAAACATTTTTTTGGCTACAAATTATAAACAAAAGTTTCCCCACTTACAATGTCTTGCTAATCCATTTGTGATATCAATGCTCATGAAGTAAAACTATCTGTTATATTTGTATTTATTATTAGATTTTGTAAAGAGGCACTATTATCTTTTCTTTTTCAAAATTATCTATCTTAACTATTATAACAGAAAAAGTAATCTAGCATTACAAAATAGAGATGCTTAAATAAATATGAAGTAATTTTATACATATTAAAAAATAAAGAATTCTTAAAGTCACATAGCAATATTAAGCAAATTAATGTTTGGGAAAATTTTAAAGAATACATAATTTGAAATTAATGAAGAAATAAGCATATGCCAAGCACTTAATTCAGAATATCAAGATAAACTAAACCTGTACAGCTCAATCTCTGATTGATTTTTCTATGTATATGGTTAACATGCAGACTAATGTAAATTCACATCATAACCTGGAGCAGGGGAGTATCATATGCAATATTCCTTAGATTTTTAAAATTAATTTGGGTATGCTTCATATTTCCTTGGAACATAAACATATGCTATTAGATTGGTAGTGTTGCTACAGCTTTACTATTTTAAGTAATCAGATTTCATTTAAGATAAAAATTTTAAACCAGTTACATTGTGTGGCATGCCACACAGAGTTGTCAAGTTGTCTCTTCCTTCAAACAGTGACACACAGTATCTGTTTTTCTATAGTTAATATTTTTTTTAAAGATTTTATTTATTTATTTGACAGAGAGAGACACAGCGAGAGAGGGAACACAAGCAGGGGGAGTGGGAGAGGGAGAAGTGGACTCCCTGGTGAGCAGTGAGCCCCATGCAGGGTTCGATCCCAGGACCCTGGGATCAAGACCTGAGCCGAAGGCAGACGCTTAATGACTGAGCCACCCAGGTGCCCCTATAGTTAATATTTTGCCAAAAGAAGAAAACATTTGACACATCAGAATCTCTGAAAAATCATTGTGTCTATTCACAAACATAAACACTCTATTTTAGGTAAGGTCATGAAGCATACTTCTTGTGGACCCTTGGGTAGAAGTATGTCCTTCTTATGCAGGTGCAAATATATCTGGACTGATGATCATATTGGGGAAAGAGAAAATTAAAGACTAAGTCACAAATACAGGCTTTTTGTGATTTATTATTATCAATGGTTGGAGAAAATTTTCACATACTTAGGTCACAATTACTTCATTTCAATTAAATTTAAAAGCTATACTAAACACTGTTGTTTTGAAAGGCAATGTGCTAGGCACGATAGAGAACCAAAAGTTAGCGTCTGTCCTCTGGGAGTTTATATTTTTTACTTCCAATTACAGAAGAAACCAGAAGTTGATAAAAGCCAGGAAAAAGGTACAAAGGGCTTTCTGAGGTACAAAGTAGACTTTCTGAGAAGGAAGTGAATGTATCTGTAATGACACTGGAAAAGTAATTTAGAACTGTATTTGGAAAGGTGTTGCTAAAATTTGGAAGGAATTTATAGACGAATTCAATAGTTTGAAGGATTTATTAAACAATGTTTGAGCTAAGAATTGACACCATATGTTCCTGATTAAATTTCAATATTCAATCTCAATGGTTTTAATGTTACTAATTTCTGTCCCTGAGGAGTTTTAGCAGAATGGTATTCAATACCTTTGACTCTAGACCTATAAAATTCATAGCAAAAGTATGCTATATTATGAACTGAAATGTTAACAATAGGAAACATTCATTTAAGCTGAATGGAAAAAATGTTAAATACATTTTTTGGTCCAGTGGCTACACTAATAATAACAGATAATCAGTGAGTACAACAGCAAGGATTAAAAAAAAATCACACAAGGTCTGTAATCTTTTATCTAAGATATAAATCCAGCTTTTCAGTCTCTTATAACCTAAGACCATCCCATTGAACTCACAGTCGAGTGTCATTTCTGCTTCTATCAATGATTTTCATACTACACTGAAATAAACCCTGCAAATATCTAGCACTCATTTTGTTATCCATGAACTAGAAACTCCCAGGCAGAATTTCATCATTACTTAGAAGTTTGTAATGAAATGCAATGTGATTATTAGTATCAATTATAGTGTTGGCACCTGAGTGATTTTCTGCATCATGTATGTGTGCTTTGAACAATGTTTTTCCATAGCATACTGATTCCTCACAATATAATTTAACTCTCATGTAAAAAGGGTTTAATTGTCAAATTATCTTGGGAAATTTAACATTAAATACAATTTTTAACTTGCAATCAAAATTAGTTATTGCCCACTATAAATTTTCAATAAGGGATAAGTAGATATAACATTTTACTAATGTATTTAATCTCATGATTTGTTTCTGCATATGTAAAATGTACAAATATTCACCAGAAACCTTTTCAACCTAATGTCACATACAGGTAAAGAGAAGTCTGTTATATGTTCCTAAGAATTCAGTGGTATTGAATTTTTATTTTTACCAAGCCCTACCCTAAGCTGGCTCTGTTTTGTCTAAGCTAAAATAGTCTTTAAAGGAAGCATGTAGCTACAACTTAGGGCAGATACAGGGCTTGTGATCAAAATGAGGGCCAGTGAAAGGGAACAATCCAACCTCACAATTTTACTTTCTGGTTTCCCATCTCTCCTCCTCAGAAAATTCAGTAAAGGAAAGAGGGCGCCTGGGTGGCTCAGGTTGGTTAAGCGACTGCCTTTGGCTCAGGTCATGATCCTGGAGTCCCGGGATCGAGTCCCGCATCGGGCTCCCTGCTCGGCAGGGAGTCTGCTTCTCCCTCTGACCCTCCCCCCTCTCATGTGCTCTCTCTCTCATTCTCTCTCTCAAATAAATAAATAAAATCTTTAAAAAAAAAAAAAAAGAAAATTCAGTAAAGGAAAGATATTATCCTCCTTTTATGCTACTGGTTGAAAATACATTGGTGTATGTTACCAGTTTCCCAACTGGCTTTGCATTTGGATCTGTTGGAGAGGTTTCAAAAATTCCAGTACCCAGGCCCCACCCATGCCAAATATTCAGTCAGCATCTCTGGTCATGGGCTCTAGCCTTGCTTTTTTTTTTTTTTTTTTTTTAAACCTCTTCTCTCTTTAAGTCAATCAAGTGATAAAAATGTCCAGCCAGGGGTTGAGAAGTACTGGGGTAAAAGTGCCTCACGGTAGAGTGAAAAAGGGACTCTTCTAGGCTTGTTGTGTTAGTCAGCAGCTTTTCCAGTAAGATACATGTATGAAAGAAACTCCTTCCACTGAGGGCCTTTCCGGCCGGAACCCTAATCACAATCATGTATCTTTGACATGCTTGGGCTATATGATCTTATATGTTAGGTAAGTTAAAGGGAAATGGGCATAGGCATACAGAATTTTGTACTACAGAAACGCTGTCTTTTACACATGAAGGACTATGTTCAGTGGTTAAAAGCCAAGGTCTTTAGGTTAACTGGACACTTGACATTTTATTACCATGAAAAAATTCCTACTCCATGTTTTTTTTTTGCTTGTTTGTTCCCTCTTTAAAGGAAGCTGAAAGCAGGGGCACCTGGGTGGCTCAGTCAGTTAAACGTCTGCCTTGGGCTCGGGTCATGATCTCGGGGTCCTGGGATCAAGCCCCATGTCCATCTCCTGCTCAGCGGGGGGGTCTGCTTCTTCCTTTCACTCTCCCTCTGTTCTCTCTCTCTTTCTCAAATAAATAAATAAAATCCTTAAAAAATAAATGAAGCTGAAAGCAGCACTTAGAGATGATTTTTCATATGAAGCATCTAGTAAACAGTACATCTTAGTTGTTTTAATCATCTTCACATTAGCAAATAAGTATAGCTACATGCAGAGCTTCAAGCATGATCTTCTTCCTAACAAAGTGGGAAGTCATCAGGGTCTTATACAAAACTGCTTCCTCTCTGGGTTTGTTCCACAATAATGGTTACTCTCCAGAACAGATAAGAAGAGGATTCTAATATCGAGCCTAAGGCAACCTTTCTGATTTTTCATTACAATCCAAAAGAAAAAAAAAATCAAGACCATGTAATATTGAACTATCATCATGCCTGGAACATAGAATGCCCATCCCCACTCTGCGCTCCTACTCGTTTCTCTGTCCATCCACATCTGCCTGTGTGGATTCTAGTGATTGTTCAACATCCCCATGAACTTCCAGCTTCCTCCAGGAAGACATTCCCCTGCCTACACTACAATGTCCACCCTCTAGCTCTTATAGCACTTGGATTGTGTTTATACTATCTCTCAAATCAGTTCATAATAGAAAATGTAAGCAATATGCAGGAGAATAGACAAGACTCTTTCCCAGTCTGCCTGAAAGAAAAGGTTATCTAGACATATTCTTAGAATATTCAAGCCTTGTTTCAATCAAAACCCATAACAATATCCCAAGTCAGAGATGTATAAATTATGTGAATGGTATTTCTCCCCTTTCAGGATGGAAATATCTCTTACCAATATATTAGGGCAGAAATAGTCAAGAAGAATTTAAATAAATTATTCAAAATTGAATAGGAAATAGTGTAGGGACCCCATTTTGGATGCCAATAAGTCATTATCTAAGTTGGATGAAAAGGAAGGAGTTTAGAAAATTAAAAATATTTTCGAGCACTCTGCCCTTAAGGATTTCCCGAACACCAATGATGGGAGTATCTAGAGAGTTCTGATGGGATCACAGCAGCCCTGATGGAACTGAGACTAATGTCACTGCTTCCCAGGGACAATAATGGGTGTCGTGTCTTTGGCTGCAATTTTTTTGTTATCCATACAAATTTCTACTCTCCCCATATGACTTTTAATCCATTGTTCATCATAAGAACCTGGCAGAGACTGACTGTATGAACTTTATAAGCTACATTTAATTATGTTCTACTAGAAAGCTGGGATAGTTATATCGTAGTAACAATAAGTGGATTCACACGTTTTCTTTTGGGAGGCCAGCCCTAAACAAAAGTGTCATGTCAGCTTTCTTTTTTTTTTTAATTTAATTTAATTTTATTATGTTATGTTAATCACCATACATTACATCATTAGTTTTTGATGTAGTGATCCATGATTCATTATTTTCGTATAACACCCAGTGCTGCATGCAGTACATGCCCTCCTTAATACCCATCACCAGGCTAACCCAACCCCCCACCCCCCTCCCCTCTAGAACCCTCAGTTTGTTTCTCAGAGTCCATAGTCTCTCATGGTTCGTCTCCCACTCCGATTTCCCCCCCTTCATTTTTCCCTTCCTGTCAGCTTTCTTAACATAATGCAATGATACCACCTTTAACTGAAATTCGTATTATTAGAGTCACAAAAGCATTAGATTGCAAAGCTGGGTCATTGTCTCCAGGAGCTATCCTTGTAATGCCTACACAGGGGAAATACACAGGAATGATATGATTCTTGGGAAAACCGCCAGAAAGAAACATGTTCATGGGTAATACATATCAGAGAAAGGGCAGAGAGAATGTATGATCATTAGGCTGGTAACTTTACAGGTAAGGACTAGGGGTAAACTAATTCTGTATATCAATACACCCAGAAATTGGTCATGATTTTCCTTCTTTCATGCTTTAAACTCATCACAAGTATTTTTTTAATAATAACCAAGATTGCTTCTGTCCTTTAAATTCTAAGGTATGCGAAATTCAATATTTCTGTGAAACCTAAAGATGCTTTCATTTATTTGCAGTCAAGATCATTCTAATAAAAAAAGAGGTACATTTATCAAGTTAAAGCAGTAAGTAGTAATGCAGTGGTCAAGTAGTAAATATTTTAATGTTCTTCCTTGATATACTTAGGGGAGACATTAGATGTGACCTTGGGATTATGAAATAGTCCAAATTCAAAGGCAAAGTTGAATCTTTTTTTTATGAAGTTGTACTAGGAAACAGGGTTTTAATTACCTCTTTCTGCCATGTTCATTCCATTTTGTTAGATTCTTACAGAGAGAAGCATCTATAAAAATATCACCCAGTAGCCTACTCCATCACATGTGATTCATGAATACCACTTCAATTTTGCCCAGACAGTGCCTTTTCCTTAATTAACTCTGGAGAATGACAACTCTGTAACCAGGACTTAAAAAAAAAAAAAAAGAGTGCCAAAGGCATCAGGCAATGTTGGAGAAATGCAAAAACTTTAAACTGGTTGCTAATTAATCTGTTTTACTACATATATATATATATATAAATGTCTGCAGAGAGCATAATCTTGGGCAATTTGAATAGCCTAAGAGGAAAGAGCTACTATTTCTTATATTGACATGTTTTTACTTTTAATTTATATGTTGATTGTTTTCCGTATAGAAACGGAGAGAACATCTGAATGCAAGATTTTTGCACCTATGTCAGTTGAACGAAGCCAGGCTTTCTTTTCCCATGATGGACTGGCACATTTAGTCACTTATATCCGTGTAAACCTTTTCCCCTCCACAGTGGGATTCTCAGTCTCCCCTTCATTTCTAACTGTTGCTGTTTATATACCATATTACATTCTCTAATTTCCTTTTATCTTTTCTTTATTTTGCAATGTCTCAGTACGTGTCTCTTTAAGACAAGTTAATTTAGCCAATTACTCCAGTTTTGTTGAAGATAAAATCTTTAATTTATCCAGGCCTCCTTTATTCTTTCTAGGATACTCTTTTCATTAATTTCACGAAGCATTCTAATTCTCCGGTTTAGGGAAAAGCTAATTTCCCCACATACATGCACACACACAAGCTCAGATGCAAACCAATGTATAAGGATATTGCCAAAACTGATTTTCCCCCTCCTTTTTCTAGATAATCTTTTTTTTTCTTTTGCATTTTCAAGGTAATTGAAATAGTAATTTATTATGTATTACGTTATCCTTAAACTGTTTTAATTCATTTATATTTTAGCAACATGCAGTTTAATCTCCTCTCTTGAGAAAATATTTTGACAGAATAGAGGATAAAGACCCAGGATGCCTGGAAGAATGTATGGGGAATTGTTGGGAAAGGCAAAAGTGCAAGACCCAATGGCTTGAGGCATTTGAAAATAAAAGTGCCTTTTTTTTTTTCATTTGTCCATTTATGAACACATTGCACGTACTAGTTACTGTTTTAGGCATAAGGGCAGATGAAAGATGCCATCCCTGATTTTCAAGTTGGGGGAGAGAGAGAGGAAATATATAAAATGATGTGATACGTGCTAAATGAATACAGATAAGAAAGTAATCAGCTCGATCTGGGGCAAGTTTCAAAAAGGAGGGGTGTTGCGAGGGAGGGTTTGAAGATGAGAGGAACAGCTTGAAAGTGCCCATTGAATTGATTTTACACTTGTGATGCATCATCTAAGGAAATCGTTAATGTAGACATTTCCTGTATAATTCGACTTGTCTACATGTCCTTATTCTTATATGTATATGAACTACTTCTGCTTCTAATTCAGACGACCTGGAAGACATTGCATCTGTTTCAGATACTAGGTAATTTGCTCCTAAGTATGCACCACCTGCCGCTTTCATGTGTAAATAGGTTTGTTGTTCATACGTCTGTAAACACAGCAGGAAAGTTATACACCCAAAATATCACTGTATTGATTCAGATCATAAGGGAATCGTGACTACAGAAAGTGAATTAAAAATGACTCAATATTTCAATATTGATTATTAATTTATAAAATTATAAAATTAAATTATTAAATTATTAAATTTGATTATTTAAAAAAACCTGTGGGTTCCTTGTTATTTGTACACCTTCTCCAACTCCCTTGCTTGCCTCTTTCCTCACTCAGGTGCATTTGCTCCCCTTCCTTCTCAGAACCCTGTGCTTGAATGTCCCAATAAATTGTCAGCACTTTTTTCCCCTGGCTGAGGCTCTATTTTCTAGAATGCCAAGGTCAACACTGGGTGCCTCAGGATGGGGCTTTGGAGTTAGGTTACTCAGCTCTCTGAAAACAAAAACTGCTGACATTAAGTGGTATCATAATTACCTAAGCATCCACCTGTGGGTAATCATGATGTGCAGGTGGAGGGCAAGGGAAGTTAATGACGTGGGCCGCCATGTTACTTATTAGGATTGTGATGCAAAGAAATTATGTCAACAGTACAGACCTTAAATATTAGATTAAAAGAGTCAGGGAAGAGACTTCCCAATTGAATACATGCTCAGAGGACACTAAATTTGCTGGCTTGGTAGGTAGTTTTTCTATGAGAAAGTTAGGACATTGAAAGAGCAGGACACTGGGACGTGGGATGGAGCAATGGGTGGATGGACCTAACAGCATAGAACCCCAAATTTCAGCCCTACTCAGTTGTCATAGTATATACTTCAGTCTCCTCTCACCTGGAGGCAATGTGAGGATCTCACACACAACAGGTGTGGCAAGAAGACATTTAGTGCTCTTGAGATACGCTCTCAACATGCATGTTGCCTACAGCCCATACCCAAAGTCAGGTGTCAGCATGGCCTCAAAAGGAGAAATCAAAGCTAACCTCCATGCAGAAATAACTTCTATTGGAAAAGTAATGGCAATGCCTACCTATGTGAGAGCAAGAAACCAGAAAGTATGTATGAGTTTGGGTCTCGGGTCTGGATCATAAGACTGGATAGGCTCAGAATCTCATGAATCAGGATTTAATATTGTAGAAAGGACAGGAGTTGGCCCTAAAATATTGTTTTGTTAACTCCCAGAAGTCTGGTCTTATGATGGCCAGAAGTAAGCAAAGTGAAGTACAAGAATGTCCTTGGCAAAATGTTAGAGAATCAGAAAGTTCTAGCATATGAGGATGTTATAATGATTCTTTTTAATGTATAGTTCAAGAACTCACCACTTGACCAAGTTCCCCAGGAGAAGATAAAGGAATCTGTCCACTGATGTGTAAAAATATGTACTCTTGGCAGTGGTTGTATGTACCAGAGTCTTTGATAGTTTGGTAGTGACTGTCCTCTCTAGGGTGAGGTTTTTGGTAGGGAAGTCAGCCATTGACCTGACCTCTCTATTCTCTCTAGGAAAGGTGGGATTTTGGAATGGCATAGCTCAGGTAGGAGCAATGAATCATCAGCACACAGATGGATCTCATTATCACAATAAGTAGTAGGACCTAATTGGCAAACAGGGCCTTGGCCCACAAATATCTCCCACGGCAGGGGCACCTGGGTAGCTCAGTCAGTTAAGCGTCTGACTCTTGGTTTCCACTACAGGTCATGACCTCAGAGTCGTGAGATCGCACCCCATGTCTGGCTCTGCCCTGGGCATGGAACCTGCTTAAGATTCTCCCACTCCCTCTACCCCTCACTCCTCGCCCCCCCACTCTTAAAAAACAAAAACAAAACAAAACAAAACAAAAAACCTCTCATGGCAGCTAATAGATAATGGTCTTCTCGTGGAAGTGACTGATAAACAGCCAAACAGGATGCTATATGCTTTATATAATCAGACAAAAATCAAGAGCAGGTTGGCAGAAGGCTAATGACAGTGTGATGAAAAGCCATAGGTTTTTACCCAGTTTTGCAAACAGAAGCTGTGCCAGATACCCAGGTGCGCTGATGGAAGGGGAGGCTGGGCTACTTTGAACAGTGACCTTGAGCAGGTCACCTTGCTGCAATTCCATAGCAAGTATTTGTGGTAAATATTCCGCCAGGTGTTCCTCTGAAGAATCATAGGGCTATTTGCCAAGATCACTGTGTACTGGTGAATAGGAAATATTCAGATTTTTAAAGGAATGCTAGGTATGGATTCTAGATGACATTGATACCCAGAGACTTGTAATGCCACCATGGTTCACCAGTAAGAATGGGGGTGAAGATCAAGTGATAAATTCAGTTCTGGCTTGAGGTCATTTCACAGGTCTGTGGGCTCACCTTGTGGTTCCTTCCCCAGTGAGCCAATGCGTTGGAAGGACACAGATGGCTGTGAGAAGTCTGAATGGACACTCTGTGGGATGAAACCTTATAGATCTTCTCATTTTCCCTTCCCTGTTTCTCTTTTCTCATGGTCAACCACTTATCCATGCTGATATCCCTTTCCATTTCTACACTTGCCTGCAGTGTCCCAACAGACAACATGATGTTTGGTTGCCTGAGAAGTTGACAAAGGAGTGGAATGACACATCGTCACTGTGAGCAAGTTAGCTCACCATAGGGTAAATTTGGACAGTGAGAAAAGTGGAAGACCAGAGGAAATTGAATAGGTAAATTTCCACTCCTTTCCTCCTCCGTGAGGTGTCTTATGTGATTTTTCCTTGCATACCTTTCAGAAGAAAGTCCTACCTACCAAGCCTTGTGAATAGCCAGTTGTATCTGTTCATGGCTTATGTTGAAGGAGCCACCATCACAGTAGTGAATGGCACCCCATTATCCTTACCTCACCTCCACCTTTCTCCTCTTCCTCCCCAGCTGAGCTTGAACTTTCCAAATAGCATGAACACTTTGATCTGTGCCTTAGGCTCTAATATAAAAGACAATATTAAGACATTGCATGAGTATTTAAAGAAGAATTAACCAAACCACTTTTTAGCCAATCAGGTATTTTTTTGAATGTGTTTTGCTTTGTTTTTGTTTTGTTTTGTTTTTTGTTTTATTTTGTTCTGTTTTTTTTTTAATTATTTCACATGTTCTGTTGGGTCAAAGTTACTGAGCATGAAAAATATAGATTCAGCCTTTTTTTTCCAGTTTGACACAGATTATATTATAAATATATATATTATATTAGCCAGTGTGGACAAAACATCATAAAAATCCATATTAGAATGTCATTCACTTGGTCTGGCCTGTCATTCATTTCTTCTGGAGATCTTTTAGATTGGCAGGTTGAACCAGAATGTACACACTTACCTCCTCCTCCGTCACTTTCTCTTTTGAATTTCAGTCAGTTCTGACTAAGCAGGATATCAATTTCTTCCTCTTCCAGCAATGCCATTTCCTCTCTCCTGGCTCAGTTACTGTCTGTGTTATCAGGTAACCTAAGATAGTAAAAAATTAGCTCACTCATACTTCATACACAAAGTGATTCGTGTGCTAGGTTTAAAAAGGGCAGGTGAGCTGACAGAGATGTCAGGTTGGGGGACGCGTGTTGGTGGTGGCTGTGTCTGGCTAGCCGTGTTAGTGACAACCAGGAGAGAGCTATGAGGGAGACGGGCTCTTTTCTGAAGACCATCACACCATTCTGCTGCTTCAGAGTGGCCCGCCATAATCCTCAGTGGTACTCTTTGTTCTCAATTCTCCTTGCAAACTGACTGGGGAGCAGGAGGCTCGGATAACCCAAGGTCGTAATACGTTCCAGGACCAGAGATACAGTGCGGGGCAGAGAGCTAGGTGACGGACGAACTTACAGCAAAAGTAAGTGAGGGGAAGAACTGCTCCAAAATCAGTCTGCAGCAGAGACAATGCTATTCATCAAATCTCATTTTCTTTCTTTGAAGGAACACAGCTGGACATGCCTGTGCTTTCCTAGCTTTAGGTGATGGAGTTCTGTTCATGTGGGAGAAAGTGATGTATGCCCCTTCTGGCCAGATCCCTAAAATCTTCCACACAGCATGACATCAAAGCCCTCAAGGCTCTATGGGATGGCATCCTTCCCCACAACAAACATGCATTCGACTGTCTCAGAGCTAAAAATAGCTCTCTATTGGGTGAATCTACTAAGATCTGGGGATTGCTGGTTGTAGCAGTTGGCCTATCCTGTGTGACATAGCATCCTGAGCCTAGTCTTTCTCATAAATATTTGGACTGAAAGTGAGCATTAGTTTTACTCTAAAGGTAGGAATTAGAGCAAAAGAGATACCAAATTCATAAAACCTAGAGAATTGTGTAGAAAAGGATTTCTCTTTTTATGCCAGTAATCCATTGTGGTTAGTACTCTCTTAAAGTCAAAGAGAAGAAACATGCTTATTTCTTTTCATAGAAAATGAGAGTCCTGAATCCACTCCATAAAAGTTGATTCTGGTGACCGAAATGGATGTACTAAACTCAGACTCTTAAAAATGTGACATATGAGGATCATTTTTCCAAAGAAAGTGTCATCACTGGGGGCTTACATATGGAGAACTATTTACATGCTCCATTTTCTTATCACCAATTATTTTATTAATTATTATATACTAATAAGCATAAACATAAATGAGTAGGGATTTCAAATGGGACCCATTAACTACCTCTGGATTGATTATGCAATGTCATTTTACAATATGCACATTATACATGACCAAATATTTCTTTTTGCAATTTTATGTTAATTATTAAACTTAGAATTAACCATTATGAATAATTATTAACATATTCTATTCATTGCTACTATCATTCATATTTTTATAACAGAGACTACATTCCAGAAAGGAAAACCTCATTACATCCAAATATCATTTGTATGCTTTGGGCTTTAACCATTTAAAATATCAGAGAAATAACTAACATATTCAAGGGCAATTTTAAAACTGCCCTAATGAAAATAATGAGAAAAACAAAATTCCCATTATTTTTTCTGACTCTATCTTTGTGTTATTTTCAGACATTACTTTCTCAATATAGACATTATAAAAATAAACACAGTGATTAACTATTCTTTAGTAAATGATGTTGAACAATAATTTACGATAATATTATGTAATAAGGAAGTTTTGTTGGATTGTCATTCTATGATTTGTTCCGTCAGAGAAAATGTTACTCTAATTTTTTTTTTTTCTGAACAATAAGACAAAATTGTTCAGTGCAGAGAAAGACAAAGGGGTATTAGAGAACACAAGTATATCTTGTTGGAGTTCACTGAAGCCAGGAAAATGAGCAGAGTCCAGCTCATGCCTTATGAAGCATATAGGTTGAAGAGAAAAAAGAGATAGTTTGGGAAGTATTTTGATACAGAAAATATTTGGAAAAAAAAAAGCCAATTTGGAAACAAAATAGCTCTCAGCATTGTTCATATAGAAAACAGGTATCCCTAGACATAATTATGAGCAGTGAAAAGAAGTTATAGATGGGAACTTTTGGACTTCATATAAAGGAAAAAACAAAACAATATGTCTTCAATGGGATGAGATGCCACTTGAGATAGCAAGTTGCATTTCACTGCAGGTAATTAAGGAGATCACAATTTGTGAGGGGTGTTGTGGAAACACAGATACGTGTGCAGGTTGCAAAAGTGGACTACATGACCACTAGAGTCCCTTCTACTTCTTATATTCTATGGTTTTAAAAGTCAGAACATCTACATTTTGCTTTTGATTACATAGAATTAATATTAAGTGTTTTCATTGTATTTAACACTGAATTGGCCAGAGGTGGAAATCTTATCAAGTACTTACAGACTTGTTGTTACCAGATTTCAGAATGGTTGGCACTAAGATACATGATGTGGAATGTTTATTAAAAAATAATAAAAAATAAACTATTTCTTACATTACAATGCTGAAAATGAGAAATAAATATTTTTGGTTCTAGTCCAAGAAAAGATACGTGATGCATGGTGGAGCAGATTGAGCATCTGACATACCACTTAAAATCAATAAATAGTAAGTCATATAGTGATCTTTGCTCCAGTAGAAACTGACCATTCAGTTATGCATGGATTCTTCTTTATTCTCAGCGACACAGGAAGTGCCATGAAATCTTGGTTCTCTGTACTTTTCCACACAGCAATAGCAGAGAACCAGAGGAATGGGGGTGGGCTGCCTCCAGCCCTCTTCAGGGAAGGAGTGATTGTCCAGGCTCTGGGATTGACAGTCTTCCGTTGTCAGCCTCTTGTGGGATGGCTTGTCCATATTCACTTTTTGATGGAGGTGGGGTTATGAAGGGCCAGTCACGTTGGCCTTTTATTTCCACAGTACCTCCTGGGGATCAGCTAAAGCCAGGGTTTCTCAAGTTTGGCACTATTCACATTTTGGGCTGGATAATTCTTTTTCAGGGGCTGTCCCATGCAGCATAGAATGTTTACTATCATTTCTGTCCTCTCCCCACTAGACGCCTGTAGCAATCCCTCACCTCACAGTCCAGCGTGAAAATAAAAATGTCTCCAGCATTACCAAATGTCCTTATTAAGGCAAAATTGCCACAAGATGAGAACCACTGGGCTGAAGTTGGCAGGTCTGCAATGTCTCCCAATTATCAATCCTTCCCTCAACCTTGCCTCGAGGTATTGATTCCAGAGAAACTCCACAATGAACACCGCTAACATGATAGCCTGTCACAGATTCACAGAAAAAAAGAAAATGCTATTTAAAACCAAAATTGACTGGAGTCACTAGGTTTTTTAAAAGTTGTTATAATTGAACAAATCTATTTTCAGCTTCTTGCAGAAGCTGTTAAAAGAGGCAGAGTCAAACCTGGAGTAAGTGGGCAATGCTTTAGCCAATTACCTTAAGGGATTTCTAGATCCCTAAAGAGAGAAGGAGAGTGAAATTTGGGGGGTGGGCCAAAGTGCTCTGCACAATTTAAGAAGCGGGGAGTTTAAGGGCACCTGGGTAGCTCAGTTGGCTGGGCGTCTGACTCTTAGACTCTTGATTTCGGCTCAGGTCATGATCTCAGGGTCCTGGGATAGAGCCCCCCGTTGGGCTCGGTGCTCAGCGGGGAGTCTGCTTGAGGATTCTCTTTCTCCCTCTCCCTCTGTCCCTCCCCCCGACTAGCGCACTCTCTTTCTTTCTAAAATAAATAAATAAATCTTTTTAAAAAGGGGGGAGGTTAAAAATTATTTTTAGGTCACACAGAGACAATAGTCTAGTCAGGAGAAATATGGCAATGGGCAAGATTGGGGGAGTGTGAGGCCTGTGGAAAATTTTGTGTAAGTATGAATTGAGGGGAAAAGTCGATTAGCTTATTGGTGTTATCATAACACAATGCACCTTTCTCTCCTCCAACATTCAGTAAAATCTGCTACTCCCACAAGTTCACATTTTTGCTCCAAGTTTGTTAATGTAGGCTTAGGAAAAAAAGGAATTAAAAATGCATATATATATATATTTACCTTATTAATAACAACTCATAAAATGTTGTTCTATTGCTGGTGCAAAATGACTTTCAAATATTTCTAGCCTCAGATCATCACTTTCCTGCAGTTGCCAGTTACTGGCCGTAAGGTATATTTTCATGTAGTTAGTTACATGCTTTGTCTTTTATCTCTCGCCAAACCCTCCTTCTTTAATCACTATGGTTTTATGTGTGGGGTAGACTGTCGTTGAGATTCTTCTTCTTTTTTTTATTTCTTAATTGGGGGAGGTGTGGGTTAGAGATGGGATTACTCTTCTCTGAACTTCTTCCAGACCATCTGGGGCTTAGAGCCCTCAAATTGAATTCAGCATCCAGGTGTGATATTCTCAGTATTTCAGAGAGCGTGTCAGTCTGTAATGAGATGAGGCATGTCTTCATTTCTGTCACTTAATAGAACTTCTGTGGATAAATATCACTAGACTACAGCATGCTTAACTGCTGTCACCTTTACTCTCAATGTAGTTTTGAGTCCAAAAGTGGATATGAGGCAGCTGATATGTCTATTAATCTTAAACAGTCTTTCGTAAATGTTCTCTTTTTTCTGTTCAATAGTCCAGTTATCTATTGTTGTGTGAAAAACTACCCCACATCTGAGTGCCATAAAGGATCATTTTGCCCATGATTTGTGGGGTCAGAATTTGAGGAGAGCTTGGTTGGGTGGATTATCACCAATCCATGTGGCATGAGTTGGGGCAGGCAGCGCTGGACAATCCATTTTGAAGATGGTGTCTTTACTCTAACGTAGGACACCAACGTGCTCCTTGGTCCATCTATCTCTTTCTTGTGATTTTTATTCCCTAATCCTCTCCAAATGGCTTAGTTTTCTCAGTCTCACTTCCAGGAAGGGGTTGGATAACTTTATCTAGTAGCAATTCTAAAGAACTCCAGGGAAAAACCGATTTAGATGTCCACCCTCCAAGTCAACAGAGTGTGGTCAGGGAGACAGGAGCCCCAAGAACAAAGCAAATCCCATGTCGACCTCATCATTGGAAGAGAGAAGTAAATTCTTGGGAAGGGGAAGAGCATTATACCTCTAATGTGCCTTTATAAACTGAAAATTCAGGGTTTTTAAAATAAACAGAATTACATTCTACACAAACGGCAGTAACAGAAAGGGGATATAAAATTATACATATAGATGACCAAGAAAGTTATATATACATATATAAGAGTGAATGTTCCTCATCTGCATGAAATGCTGTCAGAAAAATATTTTTGCTTCATTTGAGCACCTGTCACCTTTAACTTTTTCTGTAGACCTCGTTCTGCTCACTTCCCACCTGGTCACTTCCTATGCATTTACTTTCCAAATCTAACCCCTTATATTGTAAGGACAATGGAGTTCTACAGCCCTCAGTAACGAAAGTCAGGATCTTAGGCCCTAAAACATGGGGATCTATTACTGAGCTATACGTAAAGCAAAGGGGCACAAGATACTGCTATGTGTTCAAGACAGAAACAAAAAATTCTTCCCATCTGGGGAAACTGCAAAGAAACTTGTGATCTGCCTGAGGCTGTGGATAGAAAGGGACACCCTTGAAAACTGGGAAACCCAAGCTGGTACTGTAACCAGTTATAGGTCCAAATTCACGTCATACATGTGTAAGTACATCAGACTGATAAATTAATATAAGAACTGGTCAGAGATGGATACATTTCCTAGTGCCACAGACAAGGCAAATCTATGGCATATATCATATATCATACAGGAGGGCATTTTTAGGGATGGCAGTAGAATCAAATACTCAGAACGTGTGGCTTTAATAACTAAAAATAGTAAAGAAATTTAAAAGACTTGACCTCTCTGCTTGAAGGGTGTGCTTCAAGGGATCGAGCCCCATGTCAGGCTCCCCAGAGGAGTCTGCTTGTCCCTCTCTCCCTGCCCCTACTCTTGTTCTCTCTCTCTTTCTCTCAAATAAATAAATATTTTTTTAAAAAAGAAAATATGTCAGTTGATTAAGAACTTTCTCATTCTTTTATACAGCTCAGCTCCAGGTTTCTCAACTGTGTGCCTGTAACATTTTTGTAACATTGTTTATTCATTTAAACTTCCTTTTTTTTGGCCATTGCATGTGATTTATAGAGTTATTTATTTTCTTAAACTGTTTCACATTTGTATCTCCTTTTTTCTGCAGAGATAACACTGGTCCTAACACAACCAATACATTTACCATTTATTTGCACAGTCCTATAACACACAAAATTTGGGGGATTTCTAGTTCCCAAACATTGTCAAATAGATGTCTACCAAAAAAGAAAATTATGAGGTTTACTTGTAGTATACTTTTGTCCCCAAAATATATCCCACTGAGGGTGTTCAGAGACAGTAAAAGTTACCTAGATTTCTGTGTTGTGTGTGTTGCTATGTTATCAATTTGATATAGAGTTAATAGTTTGTCTAGGCATTCAGTTTTAAGTTTTTTTTTTAAACCATCACACAAGTAAAATTTAATTTTTGAAATGGAAAATATTTTAAAAGTGAAACTTTATAAAACAGTATGTTTGGAGAACTCATTCTCTTCTCTAGCCCAAATTTTTCCAAAGCGTATGTATACATATATATCCCTTACTTACTTAAATGCTACTTTATTATATGTGTGTATATATACCAAATATACATATGGATATGTATGTATATGTGCATGTGTAAACATATGCATATATAGATCTGTATTGTTTTAGATATTTTGATATTACTAATAATGTCACCATGAACAGTCTTGTGTGATTTTTTTTCCAAATTATTGGAGGTACATTTTCACAACAGACTTCTAAAAGTGATATTTCTCCTTCAATGGATGAATTTCTATAATAAAATGATTTTAAAGAAGAATATACACAGGAAAGATAGCATGACAATTAATAGCATGGGATCTAGTCCCAGATCTGTCACTTATTAGCTGTGACATTGGAGAAAATTACCTTGAAATCAGGTTTTTCTGTCAAAAGAGGAAAACAAAATATATTTCATTAGGATGGTCATGAAAATTAAGGCAAATGGTGTACATAAACACAGACCTCCTAATGCAATGTCTGTCATTTAGTAGATGCTTAAATTGAACTCCAAAGTAATAAATTTGGGGGGCTGGATGGCTCAGTCAGTTAAGCATCTGTCTTTGGCTCAGATCATGATTTCGGGGTCCTGGAATCGAGCCCCGCATTGGGCTCCCTGCTCAGAGGGGAGCCTGCTTCTCCCTCTGCCTGCTGCTCCTTTGGCTTGTGCTCTCTCTATCTCTCTCTGTCTCTTTCGGGCTCAAAAGTACTACAAGTAAACCTCATAATTTTCTTTTTTGGTAGGCTTCTATTTGACAATGTTTGGGAAGTAGAAATCCCCCAAATTTTGAGTGTCTATAGGACTGTGCAAATAAATAAACTCTTTAAAAAAAGTAATAAATTTAGCTTTATTAATTTCTCTCATGTAAACTTATAGCCTGAGTGAATCATGTCATTCCGACAAAACATGATAATCACAGGTTTATAATGAAGCAAATGTTTTTATATGACTATATAGTTTCCAGGATGTTCTATAATCAGTAAAAAACATAGCAAAAATACTGAACATGTGTTTAAGAAAAAGAAAATAATAAATAATCTAACTGTACCCACTTCAAAAAAACTGCTTTCAATTCAATATTGTTGATAAAATTCTAGTTAATAAAATTCATACTTACAACAGGGGCCTGTAAATTTTGGCCCTGGGTCAACTCTGGCAAATAAAGTTTTATTGGGACATAGATATGTCCATTCATTTACGTATAGTCCAAGGCTGCTTTCACTCTACAAGGACAAAGTTAAGTAACTGTAATACAGACTACATGTCCTACAAAGCCCAACATATTAAGATCTAGCTTTTTACATAAAAAGTTTGCCAACCTCTGCTTTAGAATTATAATACAATGCTACACAATTTTTGTTAATATTTCAAGAATATTTCTTAATTTCTACCATCTGAATACTGCTTCAAATTATCCATTACTCGTCTCAACATGGAATCACATCATTTATTTAGCCTCTCCTCTTTGTTAAATATTTGGATGTTTTCATATCTTGAGTTGTACAAAATAGTCAGTGAGCCTCTTAAGTCTTATAGGACCCCTTGCTATCCATTTGAAATACATATACATGTATCTATCTTTCTATATTGTTTCCTATGGAAAGAAAATATATACATATGCATTCCATAGGGAAAATTTCTGGGTCAAGAATGTATGATCATTTTCATGTGTCTTGATCTCTTGATCTATTTTGCTCTGTAAAAAGGTTTAAATTAACTTCCAGTGCTAGCAGAAGGTGTTGGAACTCAGATCCCTAGAATTAGATAGTATTATGTTTTAAATTTCTATTAAATGAGCTAAAATTAAACCTAAGTATTTAGTCACTTTGCATATATTTGATTAATAAAAGTCTTGAAAATTTTTCATCTATTTCCTTAATGTCTACATTCACTGATGTGTTAATAGTCCAGTTGCATACTTTGTTAGGTTTTGTAGATTTTTGTTTTCCTCTGTGAATTTGTGCAACTTCAGGCTAATGGAAAGACTAGGAATTAAAACGGGGAAGGTCTGCCCTAATCCAGCATTAATATGAGAGTCAGTTTGGATATTGGAAACTAGGGAACACTAATCCAAATCAACTCAATATTTATTAAACGTATTCTGTCTCAGAAATTGTGCTAGGCACTGGGATAAAAGAATGAGCCAGACTCATCCTTGTCCTCCAGGAGTTAAATTCTCTGATAATTTAGGAACTAATAATGATATATCAATGGGGCACCTGGACGGCTCAGTGGGTTAAGCTTCCAACTCTTGATTTCGGCTCAGGTCTTGATCTTCGGGTTATGGGATTGAGTCCCTCACTGGGCTCTGTGCTCAGCGGGGAGTCTGCTTAGAATTCTCTCTCCCTCTCCCTCTGCCCCTCTCCCCACTCACGCTCTCTAAATAAATAAATAAATAAAATCTTAAATAATGATATATCAAGATTTTGGAAATTCTAAGGTGGAAGTACACTTCATAGGTACCATTTTACCTTTGTTGTTGTCTTTCTCGATCATCCTTAACATTACTTTTGCTCACAAATGATTTTCTTAGTGTTTTGAAATATTTATATGCTATTTAGTAGATTATAAGATAATAACTATATATTACTTAACTTTGGAACTCAAGAGAATATTTTTCATCCTGTCTGGAAGTGGGGGAAAGACTTGGTTTAGACAGTTGGAAATATTGGCAATGTGCCCAAGACAAAATATTGCAAATGAAAAATTAGGTAAGTTTTTAGTTTTTCCTATATAAAATCTACACTACCTTGGGAATAATTTGTTTTTCGTGATTACCTGTTACCTCTTCATGTACTTGGGTATTGCTTCAAATTTTAAGTGTCCACAGTGAGTTACTAGTGACAAAGCCTGTCTTTGAAATTCATTCCCGCCACCAGGAATGTTATTTGACACCATTCGATGGTGTGTAGAGCTGCCCCTACAAGCTTACAAAAGCTGACAATGACCATCTCTTTGCATCCATGCATTCAGTAGTGTCCTGTTGGTAACTTGAAATAAACCATAGTGGGAGTGTATACACCATGGTAATTGGCAAATGCTGTAAATCAGGCTGCCTTCCCTTCAAACTGAGGGTTCTAGAGGGATGGGGCTGGGGGAATGTGTTAGCCTGGTGATGGGTATTAAGGAGGGCACGTATTGAATGGAGCACTGGGTGTTATACGCAAACAATGACTCATGGAACATCAAAACTAATGATGTAATGTATGGTGATTAACATAACATAATAAAATAAAATTAAAAAAAAAAATCAGGCTGCCTTCCCAATCCCACACGGGGAATGAATTGTTAAGCTTTTATAAGCATGCTGCTCCTCCTAATCTGACATTTCTAATCAGTCCCTTATAAAAACTCATAATTTCTCTCTAAATTACATGAGAATTGTTCTCTCAACCCAAACTAGCATCCATTATAAACCTGGAATCAGCAACACACTACATTTCCCTGTAAACACCCACAAGCCAACTTGTAGATGGTAATAATCATAAGTGTAATGAGGAAGGAAGCTATGATGCCGTCAGAGAGAGGGAGCGAAAGGAAATCTCCTGACAACTATATATAACTAAACTGTGTACACATCAGCTTAGAATACCCCCAATCTTGATGTACTGTCATCAGCTCCTAAATTATCAGATAATTTATTCCTATGACGGAGTTTCCTGTATCCCAGGGCTTAGCGCAATTTCTGCAAGAGTAGGCTTAATAAATGTGGACTTGATTTGAATTAAGGTTTTCCCCAACTTTTTCACCTAAAATGATTCCCACTTTAATGCGGATTAAGTAAGACTTCCCTTACTATATGCAACCTCACATTCTATTATCAGGTGTGTCTTTATGTTTTTAACCAATAAGATATTAATAAAATTTTCATATTTCATAATTTTCATATTATGCCACTTAAATTTTTTTTAATTTTCAGGTATGGTATGACCAACACAAAATTAATCTATCCAAGGATATTTTGATCTGAGATGTTTAAGTAACAGTGTAGTGAATTCCTGGCTTTAGCCACTATTGTGTAACTATAAAAATACCCGATTTAAAAAATCAGGTAGAAGTGATTCTCCCTTTCACTTTCTCTTTTTCTCTTTTACTTGTGTTTTAACAAAATGTGTATAACATTTTCTTCATTATTAATCAGTGTCCATTTTTAAACTTTTTGAAACATAGTGAGTCATACAAAGAATGAAATAGAACAGGTATTCTCACAGTTGACAAAAATTTGTATCCTGACAAAACTTTAGTCGGGCTCCAAAAACTTCTCCTATACGGCCTCTGCATACTCCCTTGTAAAATCTAGTTTTAGCAAGAATCTAAATTCTAAATCCAGTTCTATACGAGGTCTCTTCTCCCCTGTTGTGATAATCCCGAGTAAAATCTGTTTTTACCACTTTCCTACCTAGCTTTGGTTTTTCTTTGACATAAGGACCTTTAGTATTATTGTGTATATTCATTCACAGTAATACTCCCCTACTTATCTCCTTCATGATACTCTTCAACATATATAATTTTCTTGTTAATTTATTTAATTATGTGTTTTTTATTTTCCTACCACACCAGAAAGTGCAGACCTGGGATGTTTTGATCATACTCGTATTCTCTCTTTGGCATCTATCCTGCACTGGGCACATGGGGGTTGGGGGAGAGGTATTTGTTATAGCATCACATTCTGCCTTATTCATACCTTGTGAGCACCACTGGAATTCGTTTATTCCTTCTGTTTCTGGCTCCACTGTCATCCTTCCGGAATGTCATTTCTTGCCAGAACATGGCAATAGAATCTTCACAAGTTTACCTCTCTAGCAGTCTGTCCCTCCCAATCATCCCCTCTCCGTTTGCCTCTAGAGAGCAGGCTCTTACACACATATTTTAATACTCTGCATCAGATGAGTAGTCTTTTTTTTTTTTTTCATTTGTGATTTGCTTTATTTGAGTCTTCTGTCTTTTTTCTTAGATACTTTACTAAAGGTTTGTCAGTTTTGTTGGTCTTTGAAAAAACAAATCCTGGTTTCACTGATTTTTTTTCTACTTTCTGTTCTCTATTTATGTTTATTTATGCTCTAATCTTTATTATTTTCTTTCTTATGTTAATTTTGGTTTCATTTTTTTTTTCTTCTTGTCTAGTTTCTTGCAGTGTAGGGTTGGAATATTTTTGAAATCTTTCTTCTTTCTTAACATACATATTTATTGCTATATACTTCCCTCTTAGTATTGCTTTTGCTGCATCCCATAAGTTTAGGTTTATTGTGTGTTCATTTTCATTGTTTTCTCAAGCTATTTTCCAACTCCCCTTTTGATTTCTTTTTTGACCCACTAGTTGTTCAAGAGTGTGTTGTTTAATTTCCACATATTTATGAATTTTCTAGCTTTCTTTCTGCTACTGATATCTAGTCCCATTCTTTTCCAGTTGGAAAACATTTGGGATGATTTCCATCTTTTTACATTTCTTAGACTTATATTCTGACCTAACATGTTATCTATCTTAGAGAATGTTCCTTGTGCACTGATGAAGGAAGTATATTCTGCTGCTGGATGGAATATTCCATTAGGTCTTTGGTCTATAGTGGTCGAGTCCTCTGTTTCCTTCACTGATGTCCTGTCTGGATGTTCTAAACATTATTGTAGGTTGGATGTTGAAATCTTCTGCTATTATTGTGTTGCTTGTTTCTTTCTCTGAGAGTTTTGTCGATGTTTGCCTCCTATATTTAGGTGCTGATGTTGGGTACAGATATATTTATAATTGTTATATCTTCCTGGTGAATGGACCCTTCTTTCCTCTTTGTAGGATGTCCTTATTTGTCTCTTTGGACAGGTTTTGACTCGAAGCCTAACATCTGCTATAAATATTGCCACACCTGCTCCCTTTTAGTTGCCATTTGCATGGAGTATCTTTTTCCATTCCTTCATTTTCAGCCTAAAGGTATCATTAATTCTTTTTTTAAAAAAGATTTATTTACTTTAGAGAGAGGGAGACAGAGCAAATGATCAGGGGGTGGGGCAGAGAGAAAAGAGAGAGAGCATCCTCAAGCAGATTCCCCACTGAACCTGGAGCCCGAGGCAGGGCTTAATCCCACAACCCTGAGATCATGACCTGAACTGAAACCAAGAGTTGGATGCTCAATCGACTGAGCCACCTGGGCGCCCCTAAGTGTGTATTTAATTCTAAGGTGAGTTTCTCCTTGGCAGCATACAGTGGATCTTGTTTTTTGTTATTATTGTTTTAATCCATTCAGTTATTTTATGTCTTTTGAAGAATTAAGCCAGTTACATTTAAAGTAATTGTTGATAGGGAAAAACTTACTATTGTCGTTTTGCTAAGTGTTTTCTGTCAGTTTCAGAGCCTATTTGTCCTTCTTTCTTTCTCTTGCTAGAGTCCTTTGTGCTTCATTGATTTTCTTGTAGTAACATACTTTGATTCCTTTCTCATTTTCTTGTGTATGATCTGTAGCTATTTTCTTTGTGAATACCATGAGGCTTCCATAAAACATCTGATTGTCATCACAATCTATTTAAGCTGATAACAATTTAAGTTTAATCACACACAAAAACTATAGTTTTACTTCTCCCCCTTCCACTTACGTTATTGATGTTACACATGACACCTTTTTATGGTATTATCCATGGACATGTTTTTATTGTTATGGTTATTTTTATACTTTTGCCTTTTACCTTCTATGCCAGAATTAAAAGTACAAATTATATGCACCATTGTCACAGTATTCCCCCAGGCACCTGGTGTCCACTGGGTTGTGTCAGTCCTCTGAAACAGTGAAGACAAAAGCTAGCCCCTTGGACAGATCCTAAAAAATCAGACATTGGAGGTATTGTCCTGGAAGTTTTCTCCCAATGATATAACACTGTTTCCTGGGGAGAGAATACGGAGAGAGAGTACCCCAATTTTTTTTTACCAGCATCCATATGGCTGGTCACACAATTGGGGTGAGTTTTCTGTTTTTTGTTTTGTTTTGTTTTTTAATAAAAGGAATTGATCAGTGTATTATTGAAATTGGTTTCTCCATGGGAGGAAGGAACTTCTTGTTCTGTCATCTTGTTGATCACTCCCTAAAGGAATTAATTGATATGAGGCTGTCATTGATGGTTGGCACTTTTTATTGGGAGTTTAAAGGAAAATGAAACAACTCTGATGTAGGCAATGAGATTTAAAGTAAAAACAGGAGAATCCAAAGAATCTGTAAATCTGCCAACTCTAAATGATCCTACTGATACATGGAGTTGAGTATTTGACTTTAAAACCATCCTTCACCAATGTCTATAGAAAGTCTATGTCAGGGTTGTTTCATTATTGTTGTTGTTTGTTTCCCCCCCCCAAGCAAAAATTAAATAGGACTGCTGTTAGGGTATGTAGAAACTGAAATGTCACCAATTTCAAGACTACAGAATTTTGTTGCTGATAGTTTGGGTTTGGGTATCTTGACATTGGTTTTCTCATGGGAAATACTAGCTCTCAGATTAGACAGTGAAAACACACAGGAGATCACCCCCCTTAATTGCAAATAGAAACTTCCATTCATTCCAATGTGCTTCACAACCAGAGTTCCCAGAAGGAGACCTTTCTTCAAGTTTCCTGCTGAAAACAATTAAAGCCTATATTCCAGGAAAAGAGAGTTAATAATATCTCAGCAACCAAACTCTCTTTCCTTGTAGGAAAAGAAAAAGCACCAGGAAGATTACATGGTAGAAAGAATAGAAATAAACAAATGAGGTACCCCACTATGGGAGGCTATTCAGCTGAACAATGAGTGAATCCTTCTCTGAGAAGTGTCTGCTTGATTCTTTGGGGTCCCCATAGCCTTTGACCCAGATCCTCAGAAGTGAGCAAGATGGTCTGTTAATGTGTGGAGTCTGCTAGAATGGACATACCTCATTAGAGAAGGAAACACAAGGTTAAATTGCAAGGGAGGCTCATGTTAGGAGAGAGATCTGCTCCAAGAGCAAAACTCTTAGACTACTCAAGCTAAAGAATCTTGGAAATATCTAGTACTATCTCCATATTCCAAAGATGAAAAAATTGAGTTCCAGAACCATAGGGGATCCCTAAAAGGGATCAGGCCTTTTACATTTTTTTAATACTACACAAGCATAGACAATTAACTTTTCCTTGCCTATGAGTTTGGTGTGTATCCACCTTAAATGCATTGCAGCAATATAGCCACCCAAAAGTATATCAGCATTGTTGAGTTTATAGTCAAAACAAAAATACGGACATGACCTTGCTTGAGCAGCTCATTTAAACTTTCTGAAACTTAACTTCCTCATCTGCAAAATAGAAATATAAGAATACCTATCTTGGGGCGCCTGGGTGGCTCAGTCGGTTAAACATCCGACTTTGATTTCAGCTCAGGTCACGATCTCAGGGTTGTGAGATCAAGCCTCATGTTGGGCTCAGGTTCCATGCTCAGTGCAGAGTCTACTTATACCTCTCCCTCTGCTCCTCCCCCACCTCAAATAAATAATAAATAAATAAATAAATAAATAAATAAATAAAACCTTCAAAAACAAATATAAGAATACCAATCTTGAAGAACTATTGTAAGAATACAAAGAAAATATGAGAAAATGTAATATAAATCAGTTGCTACAATGCAAACATTGATGATTACTATTACCATGAAATATATTAACTGGTAGATATGTGAACACTTAAAAAAATTCACGAGAATCGTGGCATTTTATTGCTAGAAGTTATTTCAGGAACTATCTAGTCCCTTCACCTGTTAGATGTGAAACAAATGACTTCCAAAAATATGGAATGCCTCAACCACAGACATGCGGTCGGTGAATGAAAGGTCTATACTCAGCATTTGATTTAGATTCACTCTGAGCAGTCTCTTCCTTTACATGTGTTACCTCTTTTAATACCCACAGCATTTCTCTCAGACGAGTGAATTAAGATTGTTCTTATTTTACAGATGATACATGGAAGGCATGGAGAGGTTGAAAAACGTTCTTGTGGCTCCGGAATTAGGAGAGGAGCTGAGACTCAAACTTGGCAGGCTGCGTGAGGTCTCCCAAATCTCTGCTCCTCATCTTTTCATTGGCCCATAAGACTCAGGGCCTGTGGACTCTTTCCTACTTGGGAATCAGCCCTCAGCTGCCACCCGGTTGCACAGAGTTGTGTTTCCTTGTTTCCCTTAAAAGCACGCAAGCAAACTCATGACTCTTGGAGACCCCTGCATCTCTGAGGTTGCTGGGTACCTTGCAATTGTGTTCTCCTTGTTTTCTCTTTAACTTTAAATTCTTTTGAGTTACAAGCTCGTTTTCCCCGATTTTACGATTTCCTTTGCTCCCAACCACAGAAGAATGGGATTGTAGTCTTCCCGTTACACTTTTGTTGTCTCAGTATCTTCCCAGTTGCTAGGGTTTCTCTCCTATTCTTTCCATTGAATTGATAGGAATCTCATTCCAATAAAGGAGTGACAAAATCGGCTAGTTTCAAGTGCTCTAAACCCTCTCCAGCTTGGAAAAAGAGACCCCACAGAAGGCTGCCTCAAACGAGGGCTTTCCTGGAGAATGTTCCGATGTTATTTGACAAGCACGCTGCTTGACAATGCAGGGGCCCGCGTATGTGTGCCGCTCCTCTTAACCTCTCCTCGCCGGATCAAAGCCCTGAGCACAACCTTCTCTTTGGTGTAGAAAGAGGCTCCAGAGACAGACAACAGTAGCTGCTTTCTGGATTCTGATGAGTATCAGTAATAAACAGCAGGATCAAAAGTAGATAGACGGAGAATGATCAGAGCAGGAGCGTAGGAACTATACCTGAGCTCTGGCATTCCCTTATCAAATAATCATACATAATTAAATTGGGAAAGAGAAAATACCCCTGAAAAAACAAAAAACAAAAAACAAGCAAAAAAAGTATTATTTTGGAGACTGGTAGAATGTAAGCACGCCAGCTATTCATGCCATCCCCAGAAGCTCAGACAGAGCTAAATTATGTTTCAGATTAATGTATCGGTCAGTTCAAAGGTTAGACAAACAGCTGTTTCTCAAGGAGGCACACTACAAAGCTTAACTGTTCATTGGAAGGTCTGCAATGGTCTCGGTGGATTCCCAAAGGAGTCACTGTTATTTGTTTCTGATTGGGAGATACCCCAAAGTGACTCCATGCTACTGATGACCTCTATTGCTAGGGCATGAGGGTGAAACCCTGGAGCCGGTGCGATTTTACCAGTCTCTGGGAAAAAAAGAGAGAAGAAGAAGAAAAAAAAAAAAAAACACCCACACATAATAACATGTCTTTAGTGACTCAAAGATTAACCATAGCTCTGCAGCCTGGATGGGGGAAGAATGCTGGAGAGTCAAGAGGTCCACTCGCTCATTGCTGCAAAAATGTAAAATAACTAAAAATAGTAAACTATTCAAGAATGTGGTTTAGAGTAGTCAGGTTTGATTTGATGCAAAACTATGTAACTGGTAGTAAAAAAAAGGCATGGAATATATTGCATTTTTTTTCAATAGTTACCATCATTCCCCTAATGAGTTTAAGATACTTGAGTTGAATAACCCTTCGTATGAAACAGCCAATTGTAAATGAAAAATGAAATAAAGCTCTAAGAGAAAGACACAGAGAAGAGGGCACACTTTAAATTAGAGTCACAGATTGGGATTTAATACATATTTGAAAGTGATTATATTGAAAGTAAAAAGTATTAAACTTCATGTATCAGAAAAGTAAAGAGGTAACTTCTCAAAGGTGTCCCGAGAGATGTTTAGGGATTCCTCCACGGTGATTACAAGTGTCTTCCAAGAACACGATTCGACATTTTTTTCCCCTCAGATTTTCGTTATTTACTCACTGCAAGACACTCACCAGTAGTTATTAATTTATCTTCATGTCACTTTATCATAAGAAATTCTAAGGTCTTTTTGGACTTTGTATAATAAATAAGTTCTGGGTTGTTTTGAGGTTAATGAAAATCTGCAAAAAATTTATCCAATTCCCACAAAGTCATTTAACATTCAAAACTAAAATCAACTAAATCAAAATGAAATTCTTGAGTGCTTATTAGAAACAGAGCACCTTGAGATTTAGGGAAATAAAGGAAAAAATTTTTTAATAAGAAGACGTGACCTCTACCTGGGAAAAGCTCAGCCTAAAACTGCCCTGGGAGGCAGGGGTCTGTACCTCAGCTATTTATTTATTTACGTGTCAGATATGTATTCAGTACTCATTAATTTATTCCACAAATATCTCCACCTTCTGTCTTACAATGAGAATATTACAATGAGAATGTCAGAATATATCCTTAGCAGTTATGAAATAATTATATAATTCTTGGCTGGTATCAGCGTGAAGACAATTAAGATGGCAGAAGAAGCAATTCTGGACGAATGAGATTGGCACTTGGGGAGAATTTGGAGTGGAAAAGGGAACTGCTTGCTAAGAACACCTCAGATTGAGTTTATGTAGATGAGAGAACAGCGGTGCCTTGACAGAAATCAGGATGTGCGGCAGGAGACCAGCCTGATGGAATAAAAGTACTGAATTACACGCATTACGTTCCAGCAGCATTTTTCACTGGGCAGATAAAGGCAAGAAATCTGGAACTGAGAAAGCCAAAAGACATACAGCCAGGGTGAGCCTTACATAAAGCCATAAGTTCATGACTTCAGAGCATTAACAAGAGGTCAATAAAATGGTTTTTGAACAAGAAGAATGTCCCTGGTGAATTTCAAAAGCTTACATTGGCAATGAAATGGGTTCATTTTATCAGCTGCACTTTCAAGTCTGTGTGTAAAGAAAGCCCGTGATTGAGATTATCTGGGTCTGAGAATTGTCCCAGTGGAAGATGAACAGATTGTCTTGGCCAGGGTGTAAGCCAGGGCTGTGGGGAGGTTGACACCAGGTGGCACAAGGCAGGAAGGAAGAAAACCAAAATCAGAATATCCTAGATGCATTCATTGGGACCATGTGACTCAAGAGGCCAATCAGGAGGAAAAGCAGCTTCAGCGAGACGAGCAGAAGGAATAAACGAGAAAGGGGTACAAAATGGCATAATGGAAAAGACACTTGTGGGTCCTCAGCCACTCTCAGCCATAGTTCCATCATCTGCAGAATAAGGCTAGTCTACAGATCACATGAGATATTTTATGTAAGCCCATTATATATCTATTACATAATAATAGATATATAATAATGAGAAAATTATATATTATAATGATTGTATATATTATATAGTATGTATATATGTTTCTTTCATTATTCTACTTTTAGCATGATGCATTAAAAATACTGTGTGCTTAATACATATTGTTGAAATCAGTTGAATTTATAAATTGTATCTGGAGTAGGGGAACATTGTATTTTGAGATCTTGTGATACAATTACACATTTGACTTAATTGCATGAGCCCTATTCTGTCTATAGGTGACTGGTGTCCAAGGGAAATAATGTCACTGGGGTAGAAGACTGAGCTCGAGCATTCAGAAAGTTCATCAGAAATACTGTTCAAGGATATAACAGAGAGCAAAATATGAATCATCAGATTCATTAAGGT
This sequence comes from Phoca vitulina, assembly GCF_004348235.1. Taxonomy (NCBI): domain Eukaryota; kingdom Metazoa; phylum Chordata; class Mammalia; order Carnivora; family Phocidae; genus Phoca; species Phoca vitulina. Next base: position 10,853,258 of record NW_022589736.1, on the reverse strand, counting down.
GAGGGGAATTAAGGTGAATTAAGGTGAGGGGAAGCTGACAGGGGTAATGATCTCCTCACTTTTTTTTTTTCAGTAGGCTCCATACCCAATATGGAGCCCAATGCAGGGCTTGAACTCACAACCCTGATGTCAAGAATTGAGCTGAGATCAAGAGCCAGTGCTCAACTGACTGAGCCACCCAGGTGCCCCATTCACTTTTGATTCTGAACCTCTCAAGCACACAGGAGTGTGCCCTATTCATCTTTTTTTAATGATTTGTTTATTTATATTAAAGAGAGAGAGAGAGTGGGGAGGGAGGAGCAGAGAGAGAGGGAGAGAGAAACCCAAGCAGACTCTATGCTGAACATGGAGCCAAATGCAGGGCTCAATGCAGGGCTCAGTGCAGGGCTCAGTCTCATGACCCTGAGATCATGACCTGAGCCAAAACCAAGAGTCAGATGCTTAACCGTCTGGGCCACCCAGGTGCTCCCCCCATTTATTTTTATATCCATAGTGCCTGGGGGGGGGGGAAGGGGAGTCTTTCACACTGGTCTCGTAATTAAATTAGAAGAGGGATGCAGTATAATTTGGTGGTGTATTTCAAATGAGGAGACATATGGTTATGGAAGAAGTACTAGAGAACCAAGAGCAAGATCTCTCCTTAAAGCATTCATTCATTCACAGATATTTATGGAATATCTAATATGTGCTACACCTTTTTTAGGCACCATGGATATGAAAAAGAATAAGACTGACAAAATTCCTGCTATCACAGGGCTTACTTTGATCAGAGAAGACATACAGTATACAAAAGGTTGAAGAAAATAAGGAAAGGCAAAATCTCCATGGTGAAGATTGTGGAGCATACTCAATCATTTGAGAAAAGTCAAGTTTAAGAAAGGATGAGAAGGTGGTATAAGAATACAGCAGAAGAAGGTTAAGAAAAACAGGCTTTGACACCGATGATGCTCTACTAGTTTCAAAGGGCATAATCCCTTAGTCTCATGTTACATCAACTAACTGATATGGACAAACGGAAATGGATTGATCAATAATTCTCAATCTTCTAAGAGCCTTAAAACATGCACATTCCAAGACCCATCCCAGAAATAGGGATTCGCTAGAGTTGGACAGGACAGAGGAGTTACAGTGGATGAACACGCCTGGTGATTCTCAGCAGTTAGTTCCCAGACCTCACTTTGAGAAATGAGAATTCTGCTGAATTTTTAAGTGGCTAGTTAGGACGGATTCATGTAATGGATAGACTACTCGGGATGAGGGAAATCGAGGTGATGCACTTTAGTGCCAGAAATTAGCACTTGCTGGCCTGAAGGGATGCATGTTTCAAAGTGGATTTAAACATTCCCTGTAAGACAAAGTTTTAACACCTCATATTTGTAAGATACCAGAGGAAAAATACATTCAGATGAATTGACTGATGGTACTACTTACAGAATGTATTTAGGAAGAGGAATATAAAGGAGCAGGAACTATGGCTATTAAGGTCCTTCCCTCTATTTTATAAATTTTAAATTTTCTCTAGGATTAAAAAGAAGAAAAGTCCCACTTTATATTTAATTTCCATTTACTAAAGAAGTTTGCAATTTTGTAGTACATTTAACCTTAAGTGTATGATTTATGTTTCCTAAAACATAGAAAGTCCCTGAGTAGAAAGAAACTCTGTATCTAAGTGATATATCTCAGTTGTGGGAAATATGTATTTTCTAAACTTTAAAAATAACTGGATATTGGGGCACCTGGGTGGCTCAGTTGGTTAAGCAACAGCCTTCAGCTCAGGTCATGATCCTCGAGTCCCGGGATCGAGTCCCACATCAGGCTCTCTGCTCAGCAGGGAGTCCGCTTCTCCCTCTCACCCTCTTCCCTCTCGTGCTCTCTATCTCTCATTCTCTCTCTCTCAAATAAATAAATAAATAAATCTTTAAAAAAATAAATTAATTAAAAATAAAAATAACTGGATATTTTTAGGAAAAAAAAGGAGAAGCTTCTTTTTACTTCAATATCAAAGTTTTCAAAAATAAGACAGTGGTCAGATTAAGTTATTGGCATGGGTAGTTTTAAACATTTTGTGAATTCGTGACATCTCCCAATCTGTGTCTGTATTAGAGCATGAAAGAGAAATATGCCATTATTTTCAATTCAAGCAATTAAGAAAGTATTATGAAATGACAGATTCCATCTCCTTTAAATAGGTTATGATCTGGCTATACTCTCAGACTTTACCAGGCTCTTGAAGACATTTTTTTAAAGATTTATTTATTTTTTTTTATTTAAGTCATCTCTATACCCAATGTGGGGCTCGAACTCACGACCCTGAGATCAAAAGCCACATACTCCACCGACTGAGCCAGCCAGGCGCCCCAGGCTCTTGAAGATATTAATGATTAACTGACAGAGGCACAGGATTAAACAACGGGATGCCTTCAGTAGGGAGTCCAAACCCTCTACTCATTTTCATTGAACATGTTGATACGTTTCAGAAATCTTGATAGTCTTCCAAACTATGCCCCATGTTTCTTTCATGAATCTAAATGAAAATAAAAACACTGTGTTCTTGTCTCCCTAGGGATTTGGCCAGATTCTTGAGAAGGAAACTCATGATTCAGTATTTGGAAAGTACATGAGTGAAAAGGAAAATGAAGGGAAAAAATTGAGGCAGAGATTGCATGGCATCATCCTGTTGCTTTTTTTGGACCAACTTTGGCTTTCCAGTTCTGTAGGACTGTGGCCTGTTCCCAGTGGGGTAGACCAAGTGAGGGTGGTGTCCAGCTTAGGAACTATTAAGATGTTGAACATCATTGACAGAACCACTCAGAGTGAGGAAGATATGTGTGGTGTTGAGAATTAATCAGTCTGGCAGTAATTTCTATGTTTTAATATTCAGATAGGCAATGATCTAGCAGAAAATGGCTTTTAGTATGACACAAAAGTCAAAGAGGAAGCAGTTATCACAATCATGGAACAGGTGTTTGGACATGATCAAAGATGTGAAGGCCAGTGCATGCTCTTTGCTCTGCCACTTTTTTTTAAAAGATTTTATTTATTTATTTGCAAGAGAGAGAGTGGGGGGTGGGGGGAGGGGAGAAGAAGAGAAAAAAGCAGACTCCCTGCTGAGCAAGGAGCCGGGTGCAGGACTCGATCCCAGGACCCTGGGATCATGACCTGAGCTGAAGGCAGACACTTAACCAGCTGAGCCACCCAGGCGCCCCTATGCTCTGCCCCTTCTTGAACAACTTATTGGTATAGGACGTCATGAGAAAAAAATTAAAATATGATTATCTACATTGTAGGTTGAAAGGAAATATTTTCAAAACTCTATTTAACATATATGCTGTAGCTGATTCCATAGTTTATTTAGGGACTTCTCAAATGACTTATTTAGTTATGCTATTTATGAAGTAAATCGGATTTTTATTCAGTTGTTACATTATTTAGTGGCTAAGAGTATATCCCCCAGTTATATTATAATCCCCCAAACTTTCAGCTTCATGCTCAGGAGACCCTTAATGAATATATTTCCCACTGAAGAAACATCTAATTTATTGGGCATGAGAACAGGTTCTGACTGGAGAGCTCTGTGATTAACACAGCAGGGTCAACATCACGTTACTCTTCATAAGCCAGTGGCCTTAATCACAGTCTAAATCAGGAAGGCTTGATCCACATGGGTGTGGAATGAAGTTTCTTTCTTTAGTGGTGGGGGGAAAAGGTGCACTGTGGGCAAAACTTTTATGGCTGACAGTGCATTACTTTCTTCCTCTTACCGGTTCTTGTCAGTTCATTGTTTCTCTCTCAGCCCTTCCTGCTCACGGTTGCCAGAGAAAGGGTACTAGTTCTTGCTTTGAAGGGAACAGAAGAGCGCACACGTTCTGAGGGTCAGCTGTGGAAAATGGCACCAGCAGCGTATCCTGCTGACTGTCACTGTGTTCTCAGCAACTCCTCCCTTCCAAATCCTGGGGATTAACACTGGGGTTATTTGCTCGTCATGTCAAACCAGCCCAGAAGAATGGGCACGGCCAGTCAGTGGGATAAAACCAGCAAATGGGGACAAAGGCCCGACTTCCTCATTCTCACCAGCGGCAATGAGGACCTTGTAAGTTAGATTTCAAAACACTGGAGGATTCCACCTTCGTACGTATAAAAAGAGTAGGAATAATACCCAAGTAACTCAGACATGGAAGGCAGCCGCCACGTGATTTGCAGAAGTTCACAAATGGGAGTCAGGATCACAACCAGAATTGAAGTAAGTTCAGAAAAAAATGTTATTCCTGACTTCAACCCTGAACATGAAACCGTGAACTGTCAGAGGAGAATTAGCAACGTATTCGGCAATTAGATAATTTTTTTAACTCTTGACAGGGCATAGGAAAGACGGGTTGCTTTATCTTAATGTGGTTCTTATTTTATTTTTAAATAACTAGATAACTCAGTGGGGCAATTAACATTCTGAAACAACAAATGATCGTATTACTGCCAGGTCCTGACTTACTGTAAAGTCTCCAAGGTAAAAAGGCTTTGAGCCCACAGTGAAACTCCATCCTCTTGTACTTAGGTAGGGCTCCTCAGAAGGTAGCATGTCTGGTGCCCCGCTGTTTGGAAATGACCCCAAGGCAGAAGTGGAAGATGAAGTTACAGCAGGAGAGACTGAGAATCTCAGAGGATTTGCTCTGTGATGCAGGGATTCTGGCCTGTGACAATTTCCAAAGAAGGTTTCATTGGAGGTATTGAAGGGTTGTGACTGTTTAGGTCTTTTACCCTGAGATAGTGATGGTGGCTGGTGGTCTCTGCATTTACTGTGTTGATTCTGGATGGCAACCCTGGAAAATTTTAGAAGCAGGGAAATATCATATGGAGTCTTGAAAGACATAACTCAGACATGCAAAATACATTTTCTCAGACATTCCTTTTTCCCCCTTCTCTCTCTCTCTGTCTCTCTGTCTCTCTCTCTAGCACACATACACACACACACACACACACACACACACACATACTTTCTTTCCCCCTGGGGAAAAATCATGCATTGCCTAGAATAGAACTGAATCTCCCATATTTTTCCCCCAAGTAGGTTTTCCATAGTTATCATATGAGAGAAATACAATACAATATACATGTATTATGGAATTATGTGAGAGAAATACAATACAATATACATGTATTATGGAAATATTATGGAATGGTGACTTTTCTAGTCACTTAAGTTGTTTTTTTCTCTGAATCAAGGAGTTATAATAAAAAAAGACTCCAAAGCCAGTGGTATGTCCATGTTGCAAGTTATTATTTAGAGACTTAATACCACCAGGTGATTATAAGCTTTAACATCGCGGACATTAAGTCTCGGTGCACCATTGCATTTATAATGAAAATACTCACTTGCAGTTGTGAAAAGCTTAAAATAAATTCTGAATCAGGTCTGCATTAGAGAAGCTGCCCTCTGGCTGCCTGAAGAGGCAATGGGGAGGGTGCGGGGAGAGGTGACTTTGCACACTTACCCTGGCTTTATGGGCTCTCCTCTAAGCGAACCCTCCACTGTGACACAGGATGAGAACTTGGCCTTGGAGCCGAATGAGGCCCTGAAATCTGATCAGCTAAAGGCCAATCTGCAGGAAGCTGTCATCACCTCACAGAGTTTGCAAAACTTAAAAGGGAACCACTTTCACTTTCAGGGTTCTTATAGACTATCAGCTATTTCTCATACCGAAGCATTCATGGCAGCTTCACCTTTGGATGAATTTGTGTTGTTTAGGGTCTTTTGTGGGGTTTTTTGTTTGTTTGTTTGTTTTGTCTTGCCCCATCCTTCATCCTTAATATCTCTACAAACCTCTGTGTTGTAGATCCTGGGCACCCGGAGGCTGGAAAGTTTCATCAGTGAAGATAAGATCCCCTGCATGTACTTTCATTCTAGCTATCTTTCCCTTTTTTACTAATCCTTCTCACTCCTGCTGCTGATTTACAATGCCAAAGCCGCACCCTTATTTTTGCGGGATTCACGGAAGCACTTGGCTTTGAGGTGAGTGCTGGTGATGCACTTGTGAATCACTTTGTAAATGTATGCATGCATTTAGCATATGGAAGGAATACCTTCCTTGTAGAGACTCCATTGAGTCAGGATTTCCCAAAGAGCCATCTGCACCTGAGGAAAACAAACCTTTATTCCATAATGATCACACTTTCTGACATAATTTCTTCTTTTAGGAGGATTTATTTTGAGCCAGACAAGAATTGGCTTTGTCTGTACTGAGAAAAGTTGCTGAGAAAGAAGTTGAAACTTTATGAATATTGATTTCAGTATGGCCCTTTTAAATGCCAAATTTTAAAAAATCGTTTCATCAATATAATATTCTTTCTTCTTGTTGCAATGTAAACTTGAACTGTGGAGAATATTTATACCAAACCCTTAAAGAAGATATCACTTTCCAAATACACAGAAAAGAAACTTGTCAGGGAGTTTAAAAAGCATTGGCTGTCCCCTTCTGCCGAACCAAGAGAGACTATGGACTCCAGAAACAAACTGAGGGTATTAGTGGGGAGGGGGGAGGGGGTGGGGGGATGGGTTAGCCTGGTGATGGGTATTAAGGAGGGTACCTATTGAATGGGGCACTGGGTGTCATATGCAAACAATGACTCATGGAACAGTACATCAAAAACTAATGATGTACTGTATGGTGACTAACATAATAAAAAAAAATAAAATAAAACAAAAAGCATTGGCTCTTATTTTGGCTGTTTTTAAATAGTTACTACATGTGAGACCAATGTGGGATAAGTGAGTCCTTCCTTGACTTGGAACTCTTCCATGATTGGTATGAGATTTAAATAAAATGATGGTTGTGGAACGCCAAACGTGGGGCCTGGAATATTAGATGCTCAACACATGCAGAGTGTGACCTTGACTGGTTTGAGGCCCCAGACCTCATATAATTGAGATTATGACCATAAAGTAGGTCTTAAACACTAGAGATAGAGCAAGCAAATATGAAAAGTGTAATCTACTTAGTTTAATAACTAATTGTTCTGAATATATTTTTCTTTTAATGGCACTATTTCCCCCGCTCACTTAGAAAGCAGAGGTGCTACAATGATATGAATTTTCAAATGTGGGTCTTGAAAAGGAAGAAAAAGGCAGAGAAGGAGAAAAAGGAGGAGAGGGAAGGGAAGGGAAAGAGTAGGATAGAAGAGTGATTACTTATGTATTATGTTATGCACTGAAAATGGGAAGCACTACAGCATAGTAGTTAAAAAAAGGGGGAGAAGACGCCTGGATTCAAGCCCTGCACCAGTATATAATGGCTTTGTGACCTCAGGCAAATGAGTCAATGCCTCAAGCCAGTTTCCTCTTCTTTGCAAAATGAGGATAACAATAGCACCTTCCTCCTGGAGTAGCAGTGAGGATTAAAGGAGATAAGTCCAGTGCGTTTAAGCAGCACGTGTTCTCTTTGTAAATCACAAAGATGAACTATTAATATATATTTCCTCTAGAGCTTATAACAACCCTTAAAGGGTTTATCCTTTATCCACTTTTATCCTACTTTTCCAAAGGTAAGTACATTTCTCAACGTGGGAATGCTGATTTCCAAGGCCATGCGCCTACCTCTGTGCCTTCCTACTTTATGGCAAGCTATAGGGAATCTCTGAATGGCCCACAAACTACTATCTTCTAATATTTATGATTTTATTAGAAACATGTGTATATTTTGAGTTCTCAAAGTTATTAATGTACTGGTTTAGGACATATGTACTTTACAGATAGAATTTTAATGTCAAAGACACTACAAAAAAAAAAAAAAAGAAAAGAAAACTATAGACCAGTTCCTCTGATGAATACTGATGTAAAAATCCTCAATAAAATACTAGCAAATGAAATTCAATAGCATATAAAGGATCATACATCAAGACAAAGTGGGATTTATTCCTGGAAGGATGGTTCAACACATGAAAATCTATCAATATAATACACCACATGATTGTCTCAATAGATGTAGAAAAAAGCATTTGATAAAATCAAACATATTTTCATGATAAAAACACTCAACAAAACAAAAAATAGAAGGAAAGCATCTCAAATAATAAAGACCCTATATGAAAATTCCACAGCTAGCACTATACTCAATGGTAAAAACTAAAAGCTTTAACTCTAAGATCAGGAATAAGACAAGGATGTCCACTCTTGCCACTTATTTTCAACATAATATTGGACGTCTGACCCAGAACAATTAGACAAAAAAGAGAAAGGTATCCAAATTGAAAGGGAGAGATAAAATTATCTCTGTTTATAGATGACATGATTCTTATATGTAGAAAACTCTAAAAAATCTACCAAAAAAAACCTGTTAGAACTAATAAATTAGAAAAGTTGCAGTATACAAAATCAATACACCAAATCAGTTGCATTTCTCTACACTAACAATTAACAATCTGAAAAGGAAATTTTAAAAAATAGCATTGAAAATAATAAAATATTTAGGAATAAACTTAACCAAGGAGGTGGAAAACTTGCACACTGAAAATCACAAAACACTATTGAAAGAAACTGCAGAGGACACAGATAAATGGAAAGACATCCTGTGTTCATGGATTGGAAGACTGAATCTTGTTAAAGTATCCATACTACCCCAAAGTGACCTACAGATTCAATGTAATCCCTATCAAAATCACAATGGCACTTTTTTTTTGGCAGAAAAAGAAAAATCCTAAATTTATATGGAATCTTAAGGAACCTCAATAATCAAAACAATCTAGAGAAAGAAGAACAGATCTTGAGGCCTCATATGTCCTGATTTCCAAACATGTTAAAGAGCTACCAGAATCAAAACAGTATGGTACTAGCATAAAGACAGACATATAGACTAATGTGACAGGAGAGCCCAGAAATAAACTCACACATATACAATCACCTGATCTTCCATAAGGTTGCCAAGAATACACAATGAGGAAAGGACCATCTCTTCCACAAATGGCACTGGGAAACTGGATGTCGACATGTAAAGAATGAATTGGACTCAACACCACATACAAAAATTATCTCCAAAGGGATTAAAGACTTAAATGTAAGACCTATGCTATAAAAATACTGGAAGAAAACATAAGATAAAAGCTTCATGATATTGGATTTGGTAATGATTTCTTGGATCTGACCTAAAAACACAGGTAATAATAATGGAAGTAGATAAATGAGATGATGTCAAACTCAAAACCTGCTCATTATAGAACACAATTGACAGAGTGAAAAGGCAGCCTACAGAATGGGAGAAAATATTTATAAATCAAATAAAGGATTAACTTCAGAATCTCCACAAGAAAATAATAACCCAATTAAAAAATAAGCAAAAAACTTATAGATATTTCTTCAAAGAAGATATACAGTGGCCAAAAAACATATGAAAAGATACTTACCATCATAAATCATTAGAGAGATGTAAATCAAAACCACAATGAAGCATCACCTCACCTCCTTAAGGATAGGCACGGTCAAAAAACAAAATGACAACAAGAAAGAGAGAAAGGAAGGAAGGAAGGAAGGAAGGAAGGAAGGAAGGAAGGAAGGAAGGAAGGGAGAGAGAGAGAAAGAAAGAAAGAAAAAGAAAGAAAGAAGAAAGAAAGAAAGGGTATAAAATAACCAGTGTTGGTGAGAATATAGAACCCTTGTACACTATTAGTAAGATTGCAAAGTGTGAAACTGCTATGGAAAACAATATGGAGTTTCCTCCAAAATTAAAAATAAAATAGCCATATGATTTAGCCATCTCTTTTGAGGAATTAAAGCAGAATCTCAAAGAGATACTTACACATCCATGTTCATTGCTGTATTAGTCAAAATACTCAAAGGTGAATGGAACACAAAAGTCCATCAACAGATGAATGGATAAACAAAATGTGGTATATGCATACAATGAAATGTTATTCAGCCTTAGAAAAGAAATCCTGTCACAGGCTACAATATAGATGAACTGTGAGGACATTATGCTAAGTGAAATAAGCCAGTCATAAAAAGACAAATACTGTGTGGTCCCACTTACATGTGTTATCTAAAGTAGTCAGATTTATAGAAACAGAAAGTAAAATGGTGGTTGCCAAGGGGTAGGAGGAAAAGGAAATGGGGAGTTGTTCAATGGTTATAGAGTTTCAGTTTTGCAAGATGAAAACTTCTAGAGTTCTGTTGCACAATGTGAATATAACTAATACTAGCACTACTGAACTCTACACTTAAAAATGATAAATTTTACATTATGTGTTTTTTATGTTATGTACCACTTAAGATGATAAACTTTGTTATGTGTTTTTATCACAATTAAAGGTAAAAATTAATTCATTCATTAATATAAGGAATACTGAAGACAAATGTGGTAGGGGGAAAGGATTAGTTTGGCTACTGGTCATTGAAAGCAGGTCTATAAAAAATAGTTTCAAAATTAATATTGAAAAAATATTTTTAGTTGAGTTCCATTCCACTGGACATTTATCAAACACTTTTATGGTACAGTAGAACACCTCTGATGGATCTTTAATAAATATTTCAGTAGATAAATCTTCAAAATATATATCTTAAAGTGATGATTTCTCACCCTTAGGAATCATAGGAAAATTTCTCCATAGTAACATCTACTTTGTTGGCATTTCCTCCACATTCCAAAGAGGTTGTTAGCCCTTTGGATAATTTTCAGAATTAAGCTGATTTAATTTGGGAGAAAGCTATTTTGAATCCATGAATTAATTCAAGTAGGGGGGAGCCTACATGTTGTATCCTTTGGGAAAATGGAATTGTATGATGCTTTGCAAAAGGAAGACCGTGGGGTGGGAGAAAAGAATAAGTAGACATGAAACATCAAAGATGGGAAGAGAGATAGAGAATGAGGATGAAAGTAAGAAGAGGTGACATGATAAAAGAGGAGGATAAAGGGTGGAATAAGTTTAAGTTAGAGAAAAATTACCTAGGAGTTGAATATCAGACAATAGAGAGGACATTCACACTATTTTAAAAGCAAACTCCATTGAGCTGAACTGGAAACAGAAAATTAACACATTTAGAGACTATGAGGTGCTTCTTGTAGTTCCTGTAGATTCGGGTTGCTGTGACCTAAAATAGTGTTTGCTGGGGGTCTTCACGAATGGAGAGATGAAGAAAGTCAAGCTATTTATAGAGAAGTAAATATAATGCAAATTATTTCAGTTAGCAAAACATGGTTTTTAAATATGAAAATATAGAAATAAAGACTAAGGGATAACATATCCCTTACAGTATTTACATATATGGTTAAGACTATTCAAAAAGCATCTACAGAGAACTCTCTCCATGCCTCAAGCTGTAGGAGACTTTTTGAGGGACACATAAAGGGCATATATGGTCCTTTCCTGCTAAAACTCACAACCTCCCTCAGAAGAGTAAGGACTTACATACATGAAAAACTTTGAGATCAATTCACAAAAGTTATTTACTAGGGCCTTACTGAAAGTCAACCATGATGTAAAATGTGTGGGCAGCCAAGAAGGGGAGGCTAAATCCAGGAGCAGTGATGGGAGAAGACCAAGACTGAATGTTATTAAGAATTGGATAAGAGGGATGCCTGGGTGGCACAGTCGATTAAGCATTCGACTCTTGGTTTCTGCTCAGGTGATTTCAGGGTCATGAGATTGAACCCTGCATGGGGCTCCACAGTTAGTAGGGAGTCTGCTGGAGATCCTCTCTTCCTCTCCCCCTACCCCTCTCCCCACTAAATTAAATAAATAAATCTTTAAAAAAAAAAAGTGGATAAGAGAAGAGAAAGGGGACTCTGGGAAGGGGACATGCTGTACAATGGTTTGGCAGGCTATTCACATTTTTCTGAATAAAGGAAATGTTGGCAGGGGCAAAGAAGAGGAAATCAGACCTCTGGGCTAAATCACAAACAGGACATAGAATGGGTCTCAAAGGTAGAATGCCTAAGGATGGAGATACAGGAGCTAAGGATAACTGAAGTTTTTCATCTGGAAGATGCAGGCTAAGATGCTCAGTGGACACACTGAAATCATTGAAAAAGAAAAAAAAAAGAGAGATTGGTTATAATGGTAGGTGACAAATCCATAAAGCACTTTTTTCCCAAGGCTGTATTTGACCAACATCTACAACTTTAGAGTATAGTTTCTCTCCCACTCTCTGTCTCCCCCCCACCTTCTTCTGTTCTGACATAAGAGAGAGGCAAATGGACTTTAGTAAGAATTCAAGTTGCTTTTTAAAATAATATTTGTTTGAGGCCTGAGTTGTCCCTGCAGACTCTTAGGCTTTTTCCAGGAACCTTCTGGGAAGTTGAGGTGTGTACCTGGTCTTTGAACTCTGAGCTGGTCAGGGGTGCTTCCTTCTTTGCAAGGCTGGGAAAATCCAACACGAGGCAGAAGTATTCCAGGAAAAAAATTTTTTAGACTGTGAACACAACCTCATGGAAAGATCTGTAGTAAAAGAAAGAAATCACAAAAATATAGAAAAAAAAAAAAAAGAAAAATTCTTAGATGAAGAGGTGAGAAGGAGAACAAGTAACATTTTTGGTGGTATTTTCAGAAATATTTGATCAAGGGGCACCTGGGTGGCTCAGTCAGTTAAGCGGCTGCCTTCAGCTCTGGTCATGATCCCAGGGTCCTGGGATCGAGCCCCGCATTGGGCTCCCTGCTTAGCAGGAAGCCTGCTTCTCCCTCTGCCTGCCACTTCCCCTGCTTGTGCTCTCTCTCTCTCTGTCAAGTAAATAAAATAAAATAAAATAAAATAAAATAAAATAAAATAGAAATATTTGACCAAAACCATTAAATATTTGTTGAGCATATGTACTTGAGTTGTTAAATTATTTTGTTCATTTGTATAACTATCAGATTTACTCTTTCTCTGAATGTGTCTACAAGACATTCTTTCCAACCCTCACCTCTGCTCTCACTTTCTCTCTTTGCCCTGAGCAAAATAACACATCATACTTGTCAACTCTGGTTTTCTTAGGGCATGTAATACACCATGGTTTGCTTAAGTAGCCGACAGGAACTTCCTGACAGGACCTTCAGCCTTGCTGCATCATGGACCCATCTGACAGTGGAACCACATTGTGCCATAGTTTGATTATAAGAAGCTGATATGGGTATGGTTATAGATATAGATGGTAGAGATAGAACCAACTTTTGGCATATATACACACAAGACAAGGGGCTATTTGGCACAGATCAACATTCTTTTTTTTTTTTTTTTTCCTTCCTACTTTTCCTTGCTACTGGTAGGGGTATGTGTTAAAGTTGCCCAGGGGAACATGATCCTGGCAAAGGATTAGCAGAGAAGGTCTCCAGAGGCTCAAGGAACATTTCCAAAGTTTAACTTTTTCCAATGACTTAAATAAACTAAATTATCACTTAAGGCTCCCTACCTATGTATAAGGAACTAACACTGAAGAAAAAATATCTTGCAGTGTTAAATAATTAAAATCTGACTAGATTAAGCCAAAAATAATCTGCACAATATCTATATGATTAGGAAAGATTGCCAACAGATTCATTCATTTATTCCACTAACACTGAGAGCACATCTACTATTTATCCAGGCACTGCTCAAGGCATCAGCTAAAGAATGCTGTCCTCATGGGGTTTGCATTCTAGTGCCAAGAGACATACAATTTTTGAAAAATAGTAAAAACATACCCAGTAATTATATGGTAAATTCTTTCGACAAAAATGGAGAAGAGAATAAGCAAGCTGGGAAGGGGGTCATTTTAAAGAGGGTGTCAGGAAAAGCTTCGTTTAGGAGACAACAGGCAAACGAAGAAGCTGACGGAGGTGAACTCATGTTTATGAGCCACACTCACATAATATATTGTCACTGTTTCATTGAGTCATCAAACCAGGAGTCCCAGGGCACCTGGGTAGCTCAGTCGGTTAAGCATTTGACTCTTGATTTCAGCTCAGGTCATGATCTCAGGGTCGTGAGATCGAGCCCCAGGTCAGGCTCTGCCCTCAGTGGGGAGTCTGCTTGAAATTCTGTCTCTCTCTTCCTTTGCCCTCCCTGCCTACACTCTCTCTCTCTCTCAAATAATAAACAAATCTTAAAAAATGAACACACAAACAAAAAAAAACAACCATGGGTCCCATAATGTTTTCTGTCCCAGGCTAATTCTTGTACAAAATGTATGGCATATTAGGTGATCTGTTAGTAGCCTTTGGTTTCACTATGGAATACATTAATGGCCAATTTATCTAATCTTGTGCCTCAGTTTCCTCACTTTAAAATAAGGGTAAAGATACTACCTAGCTCATTGGACTGTGTAAGGATAATTTTGTCATAAAGTGCTTAGGACAATAATAATAATACATTATTATTGCTATTTTTTTATTAACAAAAGAATCAAATAGGAAAAGCTAAAACATCTCAGCATACACTTTCTGTTGAAGGCATGATAAACTTTTTGGAGATATAAATGAAGAGTCGTTAATTTGTTATAAAGTTACAAATGTTTGACCCTTTTCCATTATATACAGTTTAAAGTATGGGTTTGGATTTATGAAATGGATAAAGTAAAGGTCATAAGAATTTTTGGGAGTGGGATGGAGTCTTAAACATCAGTGTCATGCTATGAACCAAGTATTGCTTGGGGCAAAGATTTTATTCCTTGTTCCTAATTTAATCATCTTGGGTGGTCCAATTTTTTTTTAACTTGGCATAGTTAACTATTTTTAATCATCACAGAACAACATCAAATTCTATATATGACATATGAATTTGGGGAAGAAAGGAATCATTGAACTAGTACACACTGACATACGGGGAATAAATTGAAGGAAACCAGATTCAAATTTTCAGTTACCTAGTGTATTTACACAGTGGAATGTGACAAAAATCCTACTGTTGCTCCCAATACTCTGAAAAACCAAATGAGATATCTTTAACAGAATTATTGCCTTGTCTGATGGGCTGTGCATCCACAAGTAAAGAATCCCAAAGTTAAAAGGGTACTAGTGTAGTTAGTGAGTGATGAAAGTCTAGATTGGTCTAGCAACAAAACTGTTATCTTCCGCATGACAGTTTTCTCCTAGCAGCCGATGCCAAGGTCCCCCATCCCCATTGTATTTTTTAAAGATTCAGTAAAGTTGAGGTATCCAAAACTAGAATAAGGGGATGCTTATTTTCAACTATTTGAAGAGCATAGATAGTTGTTCCCTAAACAAACAAAAAGGTTTAAGTGTATTTTCAACAACTGGAGCCAAAGGAGGGACAATGCATGTCTTTACTTCTCCCCAGTGCCCCTTCTGCCACATTCCAAGTCCATTTGTACCACAGTAGCAACATTCTTTTTTTTTTCCCCATATAATCAAACATTTAGCCTCACGGGGTTATTAATCACACTTTGCACTTAGACGGCCTGAGTTTGAAAGGACATTGCTTAGAATTCTATAAACAGTCATTAATCCTTAAAAAAAAAAAAAAAAAAAAAAACCCAGAAAGTTATGTGTTTTGTAATCATTTTACTCAAATTATGGAGTGTATAGAACTATAGAATTATCAAAGGTTTGCCATTTTTCATAGGATCCAAGGTCTTTAATTGTTTTCTAGATGTGAAAATAGTGGTAGGTTTGATACAGTGAAATTGTTGAAAGATCCTAGCCACTTTGCCTAAGGCCAGACATCCTTTAGTCTTCTTTTTTTAACTGTTGCTTGAAGGTCATTTTTTCTCTGACACTGGAGTAGGTCCTTGAGGTACCCTATTGCCCTCTGTGAGTTGCTTGCCCTTCCAGCAGCATCCGCATACATGATTCCATTTGCTTCCGTAATTAAGTTTTTTCAAAATGAGGGCGTAAGACCTAACAACATTACTTGTTTTACTCGTTATTGTTTTTCTTTTTTCTTTTCTTCTTTTTTTAAGATTTTATTTATTTGACAGAGAGAAACACAGCGAGAGAGGGAAACAAGCAGGGGGAGTGGAAGAGGGAGAAGCAGACTCCCCGCGGAGCAGGGAGCCCCATGTGGCTCCATCCCAGGATCCCAGGACCATGAACTGAGCCAAAGGTATACCGACACTTAATGACTGAACCACCCAGGCACCCCTCGCTATTGCTTTTCTAATCCCTAGCATGATGCTCCTAGTAAATCATGTATGTTTATTTTTTTTTAAGATTTTTATCCATTTATTTGAGAGACAGAAAGAGAGAGAGAGTGTGTGTGCATGAACAGAAGGGATGGGCAGAGGGAGAAGCAGACTCTCCGCTGAGCAGGGAGCCTGATACAGTGCTTGATCCCAGGACCCTGAAATCGTGACCTGAGCCGAAAGCAGCCGCTTAACCAAGTGAGCCACCCAGGCGCCCCACACAATGTATGTTTATTTTTGAGTGATGAATGTAATATGGCTCTGAAGTTCCAAGTAAAATTCAGCCTCTATTATGAACTCACTGTGTGACCTTAGGCAAATTCATTGAACTTCCTAGTGCTCAGGATCTTTTTTTCTTTTCTTTGGCAGAAATAATAATGCTAACAGTTTAGGAGCAATTTTTGATGTATCAAAAGTTGTTACGAGCAATGTATTAGCTCATTAAATCATATAAAAATCCTATGAAGTAGATATTCATTATCTTGAAAACATAGTTGAAAGAATTAAGGCCCAGAGGGATTAAATGACCTGTGTTATTAGTAAAGCTATCAAGGACAGAATTGGGAATTTGAATCCAGGCATTCAGTCTCAAGGGCCCAGGCTCTTAGTCATGCACTCTGTGCGCCCTAGAGCCCCTTAGATGATTTCTCAGTTTTGTTCCAAAATCAATGTTGAATAATAGTGGAAAAAAAAAAAAGAAAAACTTTTCCATTGATTGTATCTGGATACAAAACCTACCTCAACATTTTCTTTCTTTTATAGCTATTAACTCTTTAGTTGACTGATACATAACATTCTTATTTGTAAAAGAGTCCTATACTAACATTTACCTTGTGCTTATCTAGTAATTTAAATAAATTAGTGTCTATAATGTGCCAGCATCTAACAAATGAAATTATTTAAGTGTTGGGGTAATAAAAACAATAGATATGCTCATGTGACTTGATTTAAATAAAACAATGAAAAATACCAAAATTTGTTTTTCTGAAGTAGCCTATAATTGGGAAGAAAACAGTGCTCATTTTAAGCCAGAATTGTTCAAAGATCTACAAAGAGAGTAGATCTTAAACATTCTCCTCACAAGAAACACAAATTACAACTATGTGAGGTGATAGATTTTAACTAAACTTATCATGGTGATCGTTTTGCAATATGTGCATATATATAGAGGGAGAGAGAGATGCCAAGTTATTATATAGCACACCTTAAACTAATACAATGTTATATGTCAATTTTATCTCATGAAGACTGGAAAAGATCTACAGTGGCTGAGTTATTTGGAAAGTTATGTTTCCCGGTTGTTTGGGGGCAACACTTTGCCCCAAGGCAATAGCTTAGTCTGGGTTAAAACACAGACACCGCTAACAACAATTAAAAGAAAAGCAACTCTGTTTTATTTGATTAGGCAGGTAATAATACTCCTAGTTTACAGATGAGGCAACAGAGACCTGTGTGCCCACGGTTACACTGCGGAGCCGGGATTTGGGAAGATGGATCTGATTCAAATCCTCTGCACTCCTCGTGGCTACATTACTTGCTATTGGAAAAGCAGGGATTTAGATAACATTTGCACTTCTCTAACGGGCTCACACTGCTTGACCTAGCTTCTGTTCATGGCACTCAACTCCAGGATGTTCATTAATTCACTCGACACATTATTTATGACGTGCCCGATTGAGAGAGATCTACTGCATGGACATCACAGTCTCTGGAATTAATTTTAAGCGTACCAAGGAAAATTACGTTTGTTTCACTGCTTTCCAAGAATAGAGATTTACCACTAAAATTTTAATTTTGTAGGGTTACCGTTTACCCTTTTTTCCCCCCAAAATTAACAGACCTGGTTGAATAAACTTTGTTTTCAGACAAACTAGATAGAAAGAAGAAAAGCTTTGTGACATGGGCACTCAGCCAGTCTTGAGGAATGAACACAACATTTTCAGAGTCTTTGGAATATTAAGAACAGGTCATAAGTAAAAGAAAATAGGAAATAAGGACCGGAGGTTGGGAAGCCTGGAGTCAGTTCAGACTGTCTGAATCACTTATGTTGTGGTGGTGATTTGAGCTGACAAAATGTTATTGGAGGGATCACTCTCCTCAACACTGTTTGCTTTGGGAAGTCAGGCAGAGATTTATTATGGCTGAAAGCCTTTACAGCTGTCGGATGTAAGTGCTGGGTTAAGAGAGTTGAAAATATCAGCTGAAATTAATAGCATGAGTTGTGATTTTGAATATCTGCAACAGTTGCAATGGGACAAAAAAAAAAAGAAAAAAGAAAGCCAGAGACCACAGTTTTATTCTACATCTATGATTGCGTTTGGTGCAAAAAAAGTCATGACATGTGATACATGGAAAGGGGGCAATTTTATATCCACTGACTATAACCCAGATATCTGAAATGCTGACATACAGGCCTGACAATTAATGGGATGGCATTTTGATGTAAGTAAAGATGTTAGACTCAATGGCTAGGATGGTAGAAGAAAGGAAGCACTGGAAGTGATGTCTTTCGAAAGAATGTTCATCCTGAGGACTAACAACCACCACAATGCATGAGTAAAGATGCCAAGAAAAATACATTTGGAAGATGAAGATAAATTGATGAAAGGTAGATCACACTGATAGATAGGTATGTTAAATAAGTAATCATTATTTTTATGTCTATATCTCTACATATGCCATGTTATAATTCTATTTATCCTTCTATCTGTCTTGGAAAATGTAAGCTCAATCAAACACGAAGGAAAGATTTCAGGTTTTGTTTCCCTTGCTGGGTCTATAGGCACAGTGGTACACATCTGAAAGACTTAAACAGATTTTGTGATGGAGAATGACCCATAGCTAATATTTATGAAACTCTAAGTATGGGAATTCATATTAGAGAGCGGTTTCTGACGTTGCTTGGCAAGGAGTCCCTTTCTTGAGAAGAATGTCATCGGTTCATTTCCTCTGAACACACTCTGAGACATACTGTTTCGGAGTGGAATGTGTATGTTGAGCAGGTCTTCCATTGCTTGTCTTTGGTAATTATACTTACTGGGTACATAACTCAGAATCTGGATACAAAATAGCATTGAGTGAATCAATACATCTAATAAATGAGTCACATCTATGTTCCTGTCACCTTAAGGGTCGTACAACCTGTTCTCAACTAAAGGATGTATCTGTTCAAATGTAAAGAAATACCAACATGTCCTGTAGACTCCAGTATGCTAACTGTAATAGTGACACGCTGATGCCAATGACCTAGACCCCTGTATTGTGATGTCGCCTGGTGTGTTATAAATGTGTTTAAAATATGGACGGAGGGAATGATGCATATTTTGGCTAGGCATCTGATTTCACCAAGTTACTAACGTTTTTATTAAAATAGGACAGTCAGAGGATAATGAGATATTCCCTCTCTATTCTGCCTTTATCTCCTGCTTCCCTTGTTTACCCTTGTCATTTTATCACTTTCAGGATTTTCATTCAGTTCAGAAATAATGACATAAAGTACAGATGAAAATTTCCCTGCAAGAAGCAGAATCATTAACATGACTGATTAATAATAAATAATAATTTTAAAAAACGAGAGGTCTATCCCTCCACTTCCATTGCTTCAAAACACCTGTGGCTTCTGTGGTCTTTGGATAAAGCCACTGTCTGCTTCTTTCCTCTGGTCTCTCTAGTCTTACCCACCACCTCCCTCACTATATTCCACCCAATCTTTGTTCACACTCTTTGCATTTCAACCAGAGTACCCCCTTCTCTTTCTTGACCACTCCATGTCACTTGCGCACACTGTTACTATGACCAAAGTGGCCCTATTCACCCAAACAACAGCTTCCAACACCTTGCCACCAACCTTCACCCTCCTGTTATGTAGAAGAGGTGACACCAAGTGGCAAATGCCGAGCCAGGGCGCTGGACTTGAAGATGAAAGCAGAACGAGGTTCTACCTGTGACTCAGTGTGTGGCGAGGGAGCAAGGTCTTGAGTCTAACAAATGCTCATTTGCTCCAGTACAGTGTGGCTTGTGGGCTATATTCCAGAAACTTTATGTAGCACAGTGTTATAGTGGAATTATCCCTCCCCTCAAATTCTTATGTGAGGTCCTAACCCCCAGGACCTCAGAAGGTGATTGTACCTGGAGATAAAGCCTTGGAAGAGGTAAATAAGGTAAAATGAGGTCATACGGGTGGGCCCTAATCCAATATGACCAGTGTCCTCGTAACAACAGGATGTTAGGACACAGGCAAGAGGAAACAGGAATACCACGTGGAGACACAGGGAGAAGGCGGCCCACAACAAGCCAAGGAGAGAGACCAGAGAAGAAAGAACCCTGTCCACACCTCAATCTTGGACTTCCAGCCTCCAGAGGGTGAGAAAATAAATGTCTGTGGTTTGAGCCCCCCCAAGGGACTTGATTATGGCAGTCCTGGCAAGCTAATACACAAAAGGTGTCCTTATTTAAAAAAAAAAAAAAAAAAAAAAGGTGTCCT
This sequence comes from Phoca vitulina, assembly GCF_004348235.1. Classification (NCBI taxonomy): domain Eukaryota; kingdom Metazoa; phylum Chordata; class Mammalia; order Carnivora; family Phocidae; genus Phoca; species Phoca vitulina. The sequence goes on along the minus strand of NW_022589736.1, from coordinate 10,832,702 downwards.
TATTTAGTAGGATGCTCCAGTTTAAGTTTTTTCTGCCCTCACCTAAGGAAAGCAAAGTTCTCTATTCCACGCCCCAGTCTTGAGCGTTTACTGCACTCTGTTCTAAAGCAATAGTGATAAATATTTCCATGCAGGATATTTTTCACTCTGGAGACGATATAATTGGTTCTAAAGAGAAGTACTTTCCAGACTAAGGGCTGCTGCCTTAATATGTGCCATATGAGAATGTAAGGCATAAAGGGTGAAATACTTTAAAAATTACATAGGATTGAGAGGCAAGTGCAATGCCGTAGAATTTGGAGTAACTTACTGGGTACCCAATTGGTGCAAAGCACTGAGTATACAGAGGTACTGTGTGAAATAGAAAGGTAAATAGGGCATCATCCCAGCCATGCAAAGTTCACCGTCTCACATGGGAAAAGAAATGTGTGACAGTTGTCTTTTGGAGAATCTGAGGGTCATCTCATTCAAGTAGGGATACTTCAATCTGACTGAAATGGATCTTAATTTTTCAGCCAGAGAGGACTCTGTTTTCTAAATTCTTTACTATAAGATTGAATAGGAAACTTCCCCCCCCCCACTTTTTTAGTCTCAAATAATGGAAACCACCTTGTTTCAAATATGGGAGTAAAATGTGCTACATTTTTATAGAACGCTGCCTTTGAAAACTGAGATACTTTGGGGAGTTAGTTGGTAGCTTTAAAGATTTTTCTTAGTATTTACAATATACTGAACGCTCCTCAAAATCCCCGAGATACATTTCCATTTAATATTCCCAACATCTGAAGAATTTGCTTCTGTTGACTCCTGCATTACAGATAAGGAAAGAGAGATTTGGGGGTGTTGGGTAGCTTGTCAAAGATCACAAAACTGCTAAGTAGTGGAGAAGGGCGTCAACACTAACGGATAGGAAGAGCTCGTAGATATCATGCATTACTACCACATTCATTTTTATAATTTGTAACTCAAATAAGTCCTTTTCCCAAACTAAGGTAGCTAAGGAACCAAGGGACCCTTAAAACAGAGATGTTCTGTGTGAATATTCATTTAGAATTTGGCACAAAATAAGAGTAGAAACATAACTATTTCTAGATAAAGCAAAGCAAAATATGCACTTTGGGATTGATTTCCTAATCAAATTATCACCACAGTACTAACAGTCATGTAATGGGGAATATTTCTTATCAACGTGACTTCATCTTTAAGCTCCATATCAATACTCTTAGGACAAACATAGCCCTTAAAGTTGGTAGATTAAATGCTCTGGGGCATTTCTCCACACTTCATGTATCAAGAGTTGATGCTATGTTTTGTACGTACTCGTGGTTCATGATATTGGATATTGGCCAGCCTTCAATGACAGTCACATTCAGATCACACTGAAAAACACAACCAAATATTGTTTTCATTATACCAGTTTAGTTAAAAGAAAAAAAAAAAAAAGGTTGAGGGCGCCTGGGTGGCTCAGTTGGTTAAGCTTCTGCCTTCGGCTCAGGTCATGATCCTGGAGTCCTGGGATCAAGCCCCACATTGGGCTCCCTGCTCCGCAGGGAGTCTGCTTCTCCTTCTGCCCCTCACCCTGCTCGTGCTCTCTCTCTCTCTGAAATAAATAAAAAAATTTTTAGAAAAAAAGATTGAGAACAAAGTACAAGTGATATCCAAAGTACTAGTGAAATGTGCCAAAGTAAGTTTCAGTTCTAGTGGCACTCTGCTCCTCTATTAAGATATAAGAAAGACATTCTTGTCTTTAACCAGACCCAATCCCCATACTCCTCAAAAACATGTATTTAGCACTGTTTCTTTTTCATTTTATAGACACTGGCTTGAACTCAAATAATAATGATCCAATTAGTGTTCCCTTATTAAGATAGGAAAAATGATTCCATATAATATTTGAGAAATAAAATTCTATGTCTGTTTGGAATTTCAAATTCATAACTATCAAAATGCAAAATGTGAAGTGAAAAAATAGTAATGATCTAGCTTACTAGAGCAATTTTGACAGTAGTATGGAACACCTTACTTTTATTAAAAAAACAACAGATTATTTCAATTTACTTTGTCTTGTGTTTGCTTCTTAAAGGAGATAATTCATGGAAAGCACCTGTCAAAGTGCTGAAAACATTGGAGGACTCAAAGTTAACCACTACTTTTTTTTTTTTAATGGAAGAAGAATTCTTATAGAAAATCAATTTAATATTATTCCTGAGAGGACTAATGGAACTAAAATATCATGCTATGGAACTTCCCATGAGTTTCTCACTGGCTTTCATAATTCTCAAAAACTGACATGATATATGTCCTATATTAGACAAACAATCTTGGGCTGTGAAGATTCAGTTTCTATAACAGGCATTATTAGCATAAAGTAAACATTAATGGGGCGCCTGTGTGGCTCAGTTGTTAAGCGTCTGCCTTTGGCTCAGGTCATGATCCCAGGGTCCTGGGATCGAGCCCCACATCAGGCTCCCTGCTTGGCAGGAAGCCTGCTTCTCCCTCTCCCCCTCCTGCTTGTGTTCCCTCTCTCGCTGTGTCTCTCTCTGTCAAATAAATGAAATCTTAAAAAAAAAAAATAAAGTAAACATTCCAACCAGATACCCTATTAGAGTATTATCAGTGAGACACAAAAGAACTGAATGAATGTTCTCCATAACAAAATACATGTTCAATGGGAAAAAAAATCAAAATTTGTCCATACATTTTGTTTTTTAGTTCAAATTTTGTCAATATCAAGTCCAAGGGACTTTTCAAAAAAAGAAAAAAAAAGTGCAAATGTGTTTCTCAATTGGCCCATTTATTTGGGTTTGATTTTTCATATGAAGAATCTTCATTTTTAAACTATTCTCACCAGTATCTTTAAGAAAATGACAAAGGAGAGTACGTATGTAAATTAGACCTAAAAATGTAAAAACAATTCTGTACTCATTTTGAGTGTAAAACTAGCTTGCGACATGGATAATATAGGGATGATACGTGGATGGTAACTAATAAGGATAAATATGAAGTTTCATAAAGGTTGGTGACTTATGCACAGTGGGAATGGCTTTTAGTTTAGAACGAATAGCATCTGCAGTGTGATTTCCATTTCCCAGAAGATGAGTGATGTTGAGCATCCTTTCATGTGTCTGTTGGCCGTCTGTATGTCTTCTTTGGAAAAATATCTATTGAAATCCTCTTCCCTATATTTTACTTGTATTTTTTTTTTTTTGTTTTGGGGGGTTTTGTTATTTTTTTGCTTTTGCTAATGAATTGTATGAGTTCTTTATATATTTTGGATATTAGCCCTTTATCAGATATATGACTTGCAAATATTTTCTCCCATTCAATAAGTTGCCTTTTCATTTTGTTGAATGGTTTCCTTTGCTGTGCTACTTTTTAGTTTGATGTAGTCCCCTTGCTTGTTTTTACTTTTGTTGCTGTTGCTTGTGGCAACTGATGTCAAGGAGCTTACCACCTATGTTTTCTTCTAAGAGTTTTATGGTTTCAGGCCTTACATTCAAGTCTTTAATCCATTTTGAGTTAATTTTTGTGTATGGTGTAACATAGTGGTCCAGTTTCATTCTTTTGTATGTAGCCATCCAGTTTTCCCAACACTATTTATTGAAGAGACTGTCCTTTCTCCATTGTATATTCTTGCCTCCTTTGTCATAAATGAATTGGCCATATATGTGTGGGTTTATTTCTGGGCTCTCTATTCTTTCCCATAAATTTATGTGTTTGTTTTATGCCAGAACCCTACTGTTTTGATTACTATAGTTTGGTAATATAGTTTGAAATCTTTAGGCCCCTAAATGTGTGCCAAACCTGACACCCCTCCCTGTGGCCAAAGCCCTAGGACAAGCAAACAGGGCTCTTTCAGAGAAAGCCTGGGGGTGTGTCTCAGGCTGCTGTCTGTGCAATGCTCTAGAGGTGGGAGCCTGCCAAGAACTCTCTCTTCAATTGTTACAGTCTCATGAGACCCGGGACCCCAAGCCCCCCTGGCCACCAGAAACCAGGAATGGAGGGGCATCCCCTGGGCATCAGCTGCAAAGACGGGGACACCAGACACTTGTAAATCTCCCTTCTAGAAGGTACAGAAGGGAGTAGCACTGTGCAGCTGGGCAGCTGAAGAGCAGTTGGGGCGGGGGGGTTGGGGGGGAGGAAGAATAGCACCCGCCCACTGAAGATAAAGGTCAGCCCCTAGATGCGTCTTCAACCGGAAGCCTGCCCTGCCCACTGCAGCTGTGATGGGAAGCTCACAGGTCTCTTTCCCAGGAAGACAGAGCTCCTGAGGCTCTTGCTTCTCGCTGTGCCCTGAACGTGGTCGCTGTTTAAGAACTCTTCCGCGGTTGGTTATCGTTCTGTGGGACCCGCAAGCCTAAGACTCCCCGGGCCACCAGAGCCAGGGCACGCGGAGGTGACCCCCCCCCCCGCCCCGTGCAGGTGCAGAAACCTGCCAGGGGGAACACGGGAGCCCCAGACGTGTGTAAACGCTCCCCTCTGGGAGACGATATTGGTGCTCTGGAGAGGGACAGGGGGACAGCGTGGAGATGGTGCCTGACAGGAAGGAGAAGAAGGAGAACACAAAACTTGGGAGAGGGGACATGGCGCCCCCCAGGAGCAAGGAGGAGGGGAAGCGTGAGGTGGCAGCTGCTAGGCTTCCTCCTGCAGAGCATGGAGCAGGCTGCTGGATGTGCCACCGGTGGACGTCTGGCCGTCAGGTGGAGGCTCCTCAGCGGGTGCTGGGCTCTTCCACGCTCGGACCCGCCTCCCATGGCCTCCACGCAGGGCTGCACCACGTGAGTCCTCCAGCCTGTGGCGCTCGGCTCCTGAGCCCCGGCGGTTTTCAAAGCTGGGTGTTTGGGGGGCTCATCCCTCAGGTGCAGGTCTTAAAAGTTGCGGGTGCCTGATGTGGGATGGGAACCATTTGCTCCTGGGGGAGCAGCTCCAGGTTCTGAGCTGCAGGACGGTGAGCCGCGTGGGGAGGGCGTTTGGCAAGACCGTGTCCCAGCCTCTGTTGCCTGCTTGCCTGCGCGCCGGCTCTACCTCGCTCCATTCCGAGGAGTCCGGCTATCACCAATTTTTAAGTTTTTCTCAGAGGAAGTTGCTCCATATGTCGCTGTGGATTCTGTGTGTTTCTGGGAGGTGGTGAGTTCAGGGTCTCCTTATGTCACCATCTTGAACTGGGACCTCCTATGACCTTTAATTTCCGCATGGTGTTTTTTGGTTTTGAGTTTTCCTGGTTTTAAAAAGCTCGTGAAGATTTTGTGTGTATGCCGGGGCCTCATCTGGTCTTTCTGCTCCGGCTTTTAACTTATAGAATATGCTTAGGAAGGCATTCTGTAGTTTGAGATTACATTTTCTGCTGGCTCTTTTAGGATTTTGTTTGTTTACATTGTACTTTTCTTTTTCAACTTAAATCTCAAAAGTCTCATATTTCCCTTCAATTATTTCCACCTTTAAGGTTAAACTTTGCCTTGACATCTAACAGTATGGGCTGGTTCTGCCTGTTTTTTTTGGGTTTGTTTGTTTGCTTTAAACTATTTTCTTTTGCATGACTCATTTTGCTAAACTAATGTTTAGGATGTTTATCTCATTGTGTGTTATTGTAGATCATTCTTATTCTGAATATTATTCTGTTGTGTAAATACACCACCCCACCGTTCATCCGATCTTCTATTGAATGGCTCTTAAGTAGTTTACATTTTATGGCTTTTACTGAAATCCATTCCTAATGTTAGGAAGACTGCGGCTAGGAACATGCTAGTCTGTCCTACAGTGCATATATGTGTGGGTTTATGTTTGTTAGGTTTGACCTAAGAGTGCAAGAGTTGGGTATGGTCAATTTTAGTAGGCACTGACGAATAGTTTCCCAGCAGCCTGTGAGTGTTTATGGTTCACTCATATGCTTTATAATATTTAGCACTTTTGTCTTTTTCTAAATTTGGTGAGCGTTGTTATATTTGCTGTGTTTTTCATTTGCATTTCTCTGGTTGTTAATCAAAGTGAGCACCTTTCCTGTGTTTATTTTCCATTTGCATGTATGTTTTCCATTGCCTTTACAAGTCTTTAGTCCAGTGTACTATTGAATTTTCTGTTTCCCATAGTGATTTGTAAGAGCTCTTTATATATTATGGATACAAGCCTTTTGTTGGTTGTGCTTCTATATTACAAATGTCTTCTTACACGTTGGGTTTGCCTTGATATTATTTTTATGTTTTAACAAACAAAAGTTCTTAATTTTGAAGTAGTCCAGTTAACCATTTTTCTTTGTTAGTAATTTTTTTCCTTTTTAAGAATTATTTGCCTAAACCAAGATAACTAAGATATTGTCCTGCAGTTTTGCTAAAGCATTATTTTTTTATTGCACTTAAATCTGCCATCCATTGATTTTTGTTGATAGGGTGAGATGAGAACTAATTGAGTTTTGTTTATAGGGTGAGGCAGGGATTTAGCTTCCTTTAGTCTGTGGTTGTCCCACTGTGGCGGGTAGAGTCCTCAGTTGCCCTGGGAGATCCCTGACCCTGGTATCTGGTATAATCTCCTCCCCTAGAGTGTATGGACAATTATAAGTATGATGGATTTTACTCTTGATTAGGTTATGGTATAGCACAAAGGTAAAGTAATATTTCAGATGTCATTAAGGCCTCAATTCAGTTACTTTGATTTAATTAAAAGGCAGATTATTGTAAGTGGATCTGATCTAATCAGATGAGCCCTTCCAAGGGACTTGGCCCTTTTTGAAGGGAGAGATTGAAAGCATGAGCGAAATTCTCCTGCTGGCCTTGAAGGCGTGAACTGCCATTTTGGAGAGGGGCCCATGTGCGTAAGAACAGCAGATGGTCTCTATCAGCTGAGGGCCTGAGTTCAACAACCGCAAGGAAATGAATTCGAACAACAACCATGTGTGCCTAGAAGAGGACCGAGAACCCCCAGCCCTTTTCAGCGCTTCCAGGGCAGGCTGGGGAGGGCCTGAGCAGAGCACCCAGCTAACCTCTACCTGTGCCCACAAAAATGGTGAGTAATAAATTTGGATGGTTCTTAGTGACTAAATGTGTGATAATTTCTTAAGGCACGAGAAAAAACTAATGCACTTGTTCATAGAAAGCTATTTATTGAAAAACGCACTATTTTTCCCACTGCATTCTGGCAACGCTTTGGTCATCAGCCCATATAGATGTGTCTGGTTCAGATTCACTGTTGAGTCCATTGGCTAGTTAGTCAATGCTTGTTCTGATACCATGTTATCTTTTTATAGTAAGTCTTGATATCTGGTAGTGTTAAGTCTTTTAGGTTTGTTGTTAGGCTTTAAAGTTTCCTTCGCAGTTCTTGGTCCTTTGTGTTTCTGTATGAATTTTAGAATGAGCTGGAATTTTTAGAAGAAAAAATGCCAGAATTTTAATTGGTATAGCATCGAATCTACATAAATGCCTGTAATTCTATATTTTACCCACAATTTCATCTTTTATGTAATATAAATTGATTTCATACTATAAGCAAGAATGAAATAAATATATTTCTATTCCCGGCATATTCCTGCCTTAATTTCACTACCTAATTTCAATGTATAAAATTATTTTTCTTAGTCTTTACCTTTATGCTCATATTTATGTATGTCCTTCTAATTTTTCATCCTTAATTCATACCACGCATCTCCTTGCTGTAAAAGATGATGAAATCAGTATGTTTACACTATTTTCCACTTTCCTTATGTCTTTCCTCAAAACTTTTATATTATTTCTGCATTATTAAGGACTATGACATAAACATTCTGTTCTTTGCCCATAAATAACATACTTGTTTTAGATTGCCCTACAGTAAAATAAATTCCATGGCATTGCCATTTGTTAGCAGCTTTTCCACTCATTTTTTTGGTTAGTTGAATTTTATCCTCCATTAGTTTGTTCTGTTGTTGTTGTTGTTGTTTAGGAAAGACTTACAGGTTATGGGTTTTAATATTTTTCATTTTACTGCTTTTTAATATGAGTTACAGTTTGGCTATTTATAAAATTCTTGGTTCACACTTTGTTTCCCTGCATATTTTGGATAGCAGCTCCTCTATCTCCAGGAATTTCATTTTACTCTGGAGAAATTTGAGGTCAGACCAATTCTGACTCCTTTTGGTCACCAGTCTTCAGATAACGTTTCTCTGTTGTCTTTGCTGAGCTTTGCAGCTGTACTCAGATATTTCAGATGGTGAGGTGGTTGTCTTCAACATTTATGAAATCAAGATTTTGCATTTCTAGTGTTCCTTGTTACTTTGGGGTAATACCCAAGTTGAGAAAGCAAAAGTACAACTGTACTGTGTAACTTCTAAGCCAGGAAGTATCTATGCTACAGTGTTTCTTTGCTTTGTTCTTATGGGCTATAAATGTGTCTTCACAGATATATATATATCTACAAATATATAGATTTGTTATATATTTATATTATATATTATATTTTATATAATAGTTCTTCTAGTAGGTTTGCAACTTTACTCTTGAATTGGCAAAAGAGATAGCATCTTGTGGTTAGTTAAGTCAGAGAATGTTCTTCTTTACCATGTACGAAACCTTGTATTTAGATGTTACAATTTCCTTTGTTAATAAAAAAGCAACAACAGCTTCAACAACAATGCCAAAAGTAGCAGCAGCTACCAAGTATTAAGTAATTACTATGTACAGAACAATATATTAATCATTTCATAGGCATTGTCACATTTAATCCTCATACCAGCTCTGTGCTCAGGTAAATACTAAGGTCTAGTGAAGTGAGGTAACGGGAGGTAAGTTCCTCAGTTGGCAAGTGATGGAGGGGGAGGGGTCCCTGTGCTTTCTGATTTCAGAGCTTTCACCACCTTGGCTGGCTCCTGCTCAGCTAGCATGCACTTTCTTTGTTGGCTATCCAGAAGCTTTTTAGTTCAGTGTAGTCCCACTTGTTTATTTTGTCAAATCCAAAATATCATTAAGATCGATGTCAAGGAGCCTACCACTTATGTTTTCTTCTAAGAGTTTTATGGCCTCAGGTCTTCCATGCAAATCTTTTTAACCTGTTTTGAGTTATATTTTGTTGATGTAATATAGTGGCCCAGTTTCATTCTTCTGCATGTGGCTCTCAAAACTGAAATGAGATATCACTTCATACCTGTTAGAATGGCTGTTATCAAAAAGGTAAGAAACAACAAGTGTTGGTGAGGATGTGGAGCAAAGGGGACCCTTGTGCACTATTGGTGGGAATGTAAATTTGTGCAGCTACTATAGAAAACAGTATGGAGTTTCCTCAAAAAAATTAAAAAAGAACAGTATGACCCAGCGGTTCTACTTCTGGGTATTTATCTGAAGAAATTAAAACACTAACTCGAAACAATATCTGTACCCCCCATGTTGGTTGCAGTATTATTTACAATGGTCAAAATATGAATACAACTTAAATGTCCATTGATGGATAAATGGGTAAAGAAAATTTGGGACACACACACACACACACACACACACACACACTGGACTATTATTCAGCCATAAAGAAGGCTGAAATCCTGCTATTTGTGATCATACAGATGGAGCTTGAGGGCATCATGCTAAGTGAAATAAATCAGAGAAAGACAAATATTATATGATCTCACTTATATATGGCATCTATTTAAAAAAAAAAGCCCATAGATACAAAATACAGAATGGTGGTTGCCCGAGGTGAGGGTTCAGGGTGGGCTAATATGTGAAGAGGTTCAAAAAAGTACAAAAAAACAAAAACAAAACAAAAACAAAAACCCAACTTTCCTAAGTATTCCTCAGATACCCATTTTCTATAAGTATTCTTAGGGAAGAGAGCTCAGAACTCACAGGGTGGAACCAGGAGCTACTGAAAGCAGTGACTAAAGGATTGTACCCACGGACCAGTAAAAATAATGGACTAGGGAGCCACTCTCAATAAAAAGAATCAGTTCCTGACCAAAGAGCATTCCTGATATTCCCTATGCTGGGGGACCTGACAACGGTTATCTGGCAGGATTATGGCCTGGTGATTGCAGTATGCCTCTGATTCTTCCTGTGAATAGAAATGCCTGTCATGCTTATCTGTCCCTTTCTCATCTTTGTATGTTGAATATGTGACAGCAGATAACTCGTTATTTTTAGCACCTAAGTCTTTGTATCAAGGGATCTGCATGCAAAATACTGAATCTAAAGATCCTCATCTATATCAACATAATTTAGATTACAAGATCCTGAACTTCAAGCCTGATGCTATATGATGATGATACTTTTGTGAGTCTCAGAAAGGAATGTGTATGCTTTGTGTGATGCAGGAACAGGAACTGTTGAGTCTAAAGACAGGTGGGGAGGAATTGTTTGGAAAAAAATGGCTGCAGTAATCCTTTTCCCTAAATGCAAGTGATTTGGTAGGACTCTTTCACATTGACTCTGAGCTTGGTCATGTGGCTCACTTTGGTTCATAAAATGATAGCAAGCATAGACTGGAAAAGACTTCGCTCACTGGGATTTGCTGCCTTGCTGCTCTTGGGAACCCAGTGACCACTGGGGAAGGATGTTGAGCTAGTCTGCTGGATGATAAGACACACACAGTCCAGTCACTCCTATTACCCAGCTGACAGCATGCCACTTGTAGGATGTGTGAATGAAGATGGCCCAAGTACCAGCCCACACACTGGCTGAACTCGGACCCATGAGCAACCAGCAGGAATCATCTAAGAAGGCTCACAGAATTGTGAGCTACTTAAAAAAATGTTTTAAAGGTACTAAGTTTAGAATCATGTGTTAAGCAGCAATAGCTAACTGATATACCATCATTTGCTATCTGTATAAAATTGTTCAAGTGAACCACTGAAAAATATATAAAGTTCAATTTAAAAGTCTCAAATTCAGTCAATCTCAGTTAACTTTATGGATACCTGGTTCTACAATAGACTGCAAGTTATCACTGCAGTCAAGACTCAAGTGTTGAAGAGCAAAATCTGTAAGCAGGCATCCTCTGTAAATTGCTGTGTAACAAGGTTTTGCTGTGGTAATGATGAGGGTGGTAGCAGTGTGGGTGTGTTCTCCTGTTTGTGTGTCTCATACAGTGTTTATGCTTGGGTCTCTAGATTCCCAAGTCCAGTTGTGTGAAGTGAAGCATACATACAATGGCCATGGAAAATCTTGCAATTTAATATAATCCATTGAAGATCAAATTCATAACCATTTTCTTTAAAGACTTAAGCAATTAAGCAATAGTTTCTTAGGTATGACATCAAAAGCTTAAGCAGCAGGAGGAAAAAAATAGACAAATTGGATTTCACCAGAGTTGGATTTTTTTGCACATCAAAGGTCATTATCAAGAAAGAATAGGAAAAGGCAAATGACAGCAGTTAGGAAGCCCGCAGAGCAGTCCCCAGTGGCTCTAACTTCAGCATGAGCTAAAGCCGTGGTGTTGGGAATGGATCAAAGGACAAAACATGCCCCCATCACATAGCAGAATTAGATATCTAGTTCCTGAGAGGCATTTGCTGTCCTGGATGCTTAGCTTGATGAAATAAATACGGCAATTTAAGATGAATATAGAGGAATGTGTGAAGTGGACATTTGCTGTATTTGCCTGCAGAGCATCTGTTCCTTCTGCTCATGGATTAGTGCCCTGCTTTGTCTTTGGTGTACTATTCCTCCTTCTCTTGGGGGCTCTAAGATATGGATGAGGCTGACTGTCTCTCTTCTCATCTCCTCTTCCCTATGCCCATCTGGACGAACACTGGTGGCAGGTAAGCTGGCCAGTCAGCCTGCTCTTCCCAGCCAGCTCCCGATCTTGTTCAAGGGTGATCAGAGACAGTCCAGTGTGATTCAGTCCTAGGGCATTAGTGAAATTATTGGGAAAGGGAAGCCATTTTCACCTGGAAATCATTTTATTGATAAATATTGTAATCACTTTAAACAAGTGTCATTTCCTTGCCAACCTCAAGTGTAGTAAGAGCCTATATTAAATGGAAGGACTGGGTAAAGAGTAGAAATGACCAGTGTATGTGTTGAAAGTGGGATATACATATGGTGGAGCTTGAGGTCTTGTAATACTGTCTGCAATGCTGTTAATATATTCTCCGACCTCAGGGCCTTTGCAGGCTCAGTTGTGGGTACAGTTCAATTATAATAATTGTATTCACCAGTAGATAAATGACACAAAGCGAGCAACGAAACAATTGTATCTTCCTCCATTTCCACAGAAAAGTTAACTTTTCTCCAGTCATACTCCAGATCCAAAATATACTATTTTTATTGCCATCCCATTGACTCTCTCAGATGTTCATAAGTAAGGCATACACGCTCGCAGGTGTCCACACTCACACCTATCTGTCTGTTGCATAAAGAGCTTAAGCATCATTTATAAAACTTAGTCCCTCCTGCATGTGAAACACTAGTCTAGTGCCAGGATTTAACTATATTCTGATAAGTCAGATACATTCAAGATGATATGGTAAGAACTACTTAGGAGCACCTTCTAGGATTCTGTGATTATTTGATTTTTTTTTTTTGTTCCCATATTATAAAGTCAAAAATCCCCACAGTATTCTTGTACGAGTTAAATATATATTAGGAGCTCAGTAAATACTCGGTTGATTCATGGCATGTTGCTTTAGGCAAACTTTGTTTTCCCAAAGACCCTGAGAGACATTCTATGACGAATAGGTCTCGATTTCACAGAATTCCTATAATAGCTATCTACAGTCTCCATTTTCTTCCAAAGATTAATCTGCTTTGGATGGGAATTTTTGATAAAGACAGCTCTATCACAACCCATAAAAATAACTCGAATTATATCAAATTGTGGTGCCACAGTTACTGTGGGAAGTACTAACCTATAAGGAAGCCTGATCTTAAAACAACTTTTAAACAATTTGTTGCTTACTGACTCTTGCTTTATGAGGACCAACTTGAGATTTATCATGCTTAATTGGGCCTCAGGGAAACATTTACTATTTTCAACATGATATAGCACAGGAAACCTCCCCACACACATCTCCCGAAGACACAATGTATCCTTTGAGATTGTAGATCTGGAGTGAACCATAACTGATGTGTGTTATGAAAATAGCCTATTATTTATAGACAGATGGATTTATTTCAAGATATCCTGACTTCCTACATATGACCCATCATTCCAAGATAAAGTCACTTTTCAATAACCAGCCCTGATAGTAATAATCTCTGTGCACATGCCACATCAGAGGTTGCAAGTGTTTTCATATAATATGTGTCACTTCATGGAACATTTGAATATACTGTATAAAATATAGATCACCTGGAAATAACTTATGCTTGGTTTTGGAAGATGTTTGGGGGATGGAAACAGATTGCAGACCTACTGTGTGCCCAGTGCTTTCTCATGTTGTCTCATATTGAAAATGTCAGATTCAGAACCAGACTGTCAGCTTTCTGACCTGGCTCTGCCACTCACAAGCTGGGTTATTTGGGTGAATTACCGAATTTTTCTTGCCTCCTGAATAAAATGGAGAGATTTGTGCTTACTGCATAGGATTTTTGTTGAGGAGATCATAGGAATTCATGCATGTGAAAAGGGTAGAAAGTGCTTGCCACAGAGTAAGCAATATGGAACTGTTAGCAATTTCTCACAGCAGTCTGTGATATTTATCATGCTATTTATCATCTCCATTTTATAGATGAGGAAAATAAATTTTACAGCAAGTTACTAGAAAAGGTAGCCTTTAAAACCCAAAACCAAGTGTTCTAACTTCATCTCCGGTAGTGGTGGTGGTGGTGGTTGTAATGAAATAAAAGAAATTTCATTTCATTATTGTTGCTGATTTTGTACCATGTCAAAAAAAAAAAAAGAAAAGAAAAGAAAAAGAGAAAAAGAAATAACCAATGGTAGGTCTTGACTTGTTTTCTACACTTACGTTTTTCTATAGTATTTTCTATACTTTCTCGTTTTGATCTTTCCCTTGGAACACTTTTATTTGTAACGTATTTTATTCCTGTTTTGCTTTTTTTTTTTTTTTTTGCTTCAGGTTCCCCAGTGTTAAGCAAAACACTTGGTTATATAAAGGGTATTGAATGAATGCACTCATTTTAGATTTTTTATTCTATTTTAATTGCTTTCCCTTTCTTTTTGTGAAAATAATTATATTTACCAGTGGTAAAACCCACACCACATGGACCATTTATTTCATTCAGTTGATTCAACCATGCTATGAGTAACAAATTGAGTATCTATCCATGGATAGGGATAGTGATGATGATTGCAAAATGGTATCAGTATACAGAGATGGTTGAAATTGTTTCAATTCAGGCTGCATTCTGTTCTGAGACAGAGATGCTTAACTGTTCCTTACCTTCTTCATAAAGCTATTTTTTAATTCTTAATATCTATAATGCATTTTTAAATGCAAATTAAAGCATATGTTCTTGCAGTTAAAGATTAATCAATATTTTAATGTCCTAATAAATCTACACAAATTCTTAAGTACATATTAGTCATTTTTAAATGAAAGCATATTCATGAGAAGTATTTCCTACTTATATATCTTTATTTGTCTTCTTATTTAAATTATTTTCTTTTATTTTAAATAGAAAAAAGGCTATTATAAGAACTTGAACTGTTTCAGAATCCGCATAACAGTACGTAAATGTTTAATGACCCAATCCTAGTGAATCTTATGTCAAGATGCTTTTTCTAAGGGTTAGTGCCTAATTTTATAATGTAGACTGAGTTCTTGCACATTTTATTGTATTTGAAAGTTGGAGGAATTAGGAACACTCTCAAGGTGGTTTCCCTCCATGTTACAAAACAAAGCTCTTTATTTGCCTTTAAAGGTGAAAAAGGAGAGAAGGGGAACAGAAAGGTATGAACATGCTATTGTACAGGAAACAGGGCGAGAAGGATTATTTTACATTCCCCTTGTCTGAAATTATCTATTTCCATTCTATAGCATCTTTGTTTGTCATTCCCCTGGTTATGTGGTTACACATAGGCTGGCTTTGTTTCTGTATCCAAAACTGTTATCATGTTACCTTTAAAATTTGGCATACGGCAACAGAAGGGTCAACAGTGCCACCTTCTTCATGGTTTGTATGACTTCATTAGTGAAATAGAACTGTGGGAACCAATTTTCTAGGCGACTCTGAAGTCATTATGAGCAATGAGGAGACTTTCATATCTACCGAAGTAAATAGTTTTCACACAGTTTGACATTTAAACAACGTTAAAGCTTAGAGGATATTTGGTGGGTTCTGTTGATAGGTTGTTGTCAGGGTATTTGGAACATTGAGAAGTACTCATTTTATAACATGCATTTAATTTCATAAGCAAAATATGGTGTTTTTAATTTAACTATAAACATCAGAAGATTAGATTTTTAAAATAGTGTCTAACCCTCATGAGATGACAATATTTAAAAAAATTTTGTCCTTAGATAAAAGTGGACAGAGTTAGATGAGTAAAATGGAGAGCTTTTATAGGGAAAACAAAACTTTTTTGAAACCTTATAAAAGAATCTTTCAACTCTAAAAATCTGTAATCTCACACTCTATGGTTATGGGGATGGGTTGTCGTCACAAAAGAATAATTATCCAAATAAAATTATTCTACCTCAGCTGCTCTTTTTAAAAAATATTAAAATAAGAATTCATAAGAGTGTTGGTTTTAGGTTTTTTTTTTTTTTTTTACTTAAATCTTGTTCATAAATATACATAATCATCTTTAAATTCAGAAGAGTATAAGTACCAAAGTCTTGTCCTTGGCACATAGATGCTATCGATATGCAGAAATCAAGTCTGTCGGTCTTATTTATTGCTTGTGTCCAGAAATTAAGCATATAGGTGACAGAGTTTCCGTTTAATAGAAGGCCATATAATTCATGCAGCAGACCCTCCCCCCTCTCTTTCTGTGGAGAGTTGCAGGAAAAATAACTCTGTCTGTGCCAGATGGTGGGAGCCCAGAAATGAGAAATTGGAGCCGAAGAGGACAGATCAGTTCAGCTGGACCAACTTCCCTGCCAAGTCACATCATAAGGGTGGCTCACTTGAGGGTCCCCTTCTATCCTGAGTTCAATAATCATGGTTACCCAGGCTGGGGGCTCTGTGTTGCTTTTTAATATCTCACAGATCCTGACATCTTCATTTTGTTTTTACTTATTACCATTTTGCAAAGCCGTATCCTCTAACTCCATGATGTTATTTTAACCATTAAGTCTTTGTCCGCCATATCTCACCCAGCCTCTGTTGTTGTCATTGTCCCCCATGCTTAGGACATGCTCTATGTTTACCGAATCACAAGGAATTTGCAGGCTATTGTGTACACAGTATAACTCAATATAGAATTCATTGTAATTTTTTATAATGGCGAATTTAATGATAGTGGGCATGCTGTCATATCAGCTCAGTTGTGGTCATATCCTATGTACTGACGGCTGCAAGCTGTTATTCCAGCCTGTATTCATTTCCAAGGTCTACTGTAGAGACCTACTAGAAATTGGATGGCTTAAAACAACTCATATTTATTCTCTCTCAGTTCTGGAAGCCAGAGATTAGGAATCAAGGTACTGGAAGGGTGGGCTCCTTCTGGGTCTCTGAAGGAGGATCTGTTCCTTGCTTCTGTTGGGTGCTGGAAATCCTTGGCTTGTAGGCACATTACTCCACTCCTTACCTCTGTCTCCACATGACATTCTCCCCTGTGTGTCTGTGTCTCTGTGTCCAAATGTCCCTCTCCCTATAAGGACTGCAGTCCTATTGGATTTAGGGCTTCCCCTCCTCTGATATGACCCCATCTTAATGTGATTACATCTGTAAACTCCCTGGAACCGAA
The DNA here is from genome assembly GCF_004348235.1 of Phoca vitulina. NCBI lineage: Eukaryota > Metazoa > Chordata > Mammalia > Carnivora > Phocidae > Phoca > Phoca vitulina. The sequence continues at coordinate 10,815,938 of NW_022589736.1, read as the reverse complement.
TAAGGTCACATTCGCAAAGATCTAGTAGACACGAATTTTAGGGGTGGAGGATCTGTTTAACTCAGTACACTTGAGTTGGCAAACTTTTTCTCTAAAAGGTCAAATAATAAGCATTTTAGGCTTTTTAGGCCATACGGTCACAGCCGGTCAACTCTGCCACACAGAAATAAATGTGTGACTGTGGTCCAATAAAACTATTCACAGACACTGAAAACTGAATTTGATGTCATTTTCAATCTTGTGAAATACTGTACTTTTGATTTTTTTCAACCATTTAAAACTATGTAAGCCATCCTTATCTCGTGGGTCATACGAAAAATAGGCAGTAGGCCAGATTTGGTCGGCAGGCCCACAGTTGATCAACTTCCGCGTCATTGTCTTCCTGATGTATCTGAGTCCAAATTTAATATGAAGAGTGCTCATCTATTATCTCTGAAGGAATCGTGGCAGCTACTCTGCGAAATGTTGCCTTTTTTCTGTTTCAAATGTATTGACTTTAACAAAATGTTTGTCAAAATGAAACGAGCACGTTGTTTCATAAATCAGGAGCTTGAAATACGCAAAGCACATTTCTTTCCTCATTCCTGTTCCTTCTTGATTTCTGCTCCCCAAGGGAAACTACTTTAGTGATTTCCTTTGCTTTGTTTCTGTCAGTAGTTAGTTCCTTATTTCAAAAGGCATGCTTTTCCAACAATTGCTCAGTTTTTCAGTTTTTGATGTTTACCTATGTCTTCCTAAAAACCTAGTATTTAGATGTTTTTATACTTCATTCCTCTGCCTTTTGCCATATACTAATACCCTCCACTCCTCCATTCTCCCAAAATAGCGATTTTTGGTTAGATCAACATTCTGTTTATACATGATCATAACTATGTAAATATTATTTAAAGCTGAGTTACCAAAATGTTAAGATTAATATTTCCTTTATTCTTCCTTTTTTTTTTTTGCATGACTAATATCCTCATTTTTTTCACTTGTTCAGTTTTTAATCATCAGTTAGTCATTAATCACTCAGTCATTATAATTCACCCCCAAATTTTCTGGGAAGACTGCACCAACCCTCTCAATGTAGAGAGACACAAAGCTCATGTCTCCATCGCATTTCTGTGCCTGGATGCCGCCTTCCTGCCGAGTCATCTCCCTACCAGCCCCTGTTTGGAGATGGGTCTGTCACGCAGCCGGCACTCGGGGACAGCTCTCACCTCATTGCTGAAAACCTTTCCACTTGCTGCTAGGGTTGACACATGTTTCAATGGGTCATACCATTCAGTCGCCCCCATGGGGAAGGATGTATTGGTGGTAAATTTGCTGCGACGTTTTTCACCTCAAAAAGGACTTGATCTGCTTTTACACAAAGTAGATCATTTGATCGTATAGTGAATTCTAAGTGAGAACTTACATTAACTATAATTGTGAAGACAGCCCGACATGGGACTCGATTCCATGACCCTGAGATCATGACTTGAGCCGAAGGCAGATGCTTAACTGACTGAGCCACCCGGGTGCCCCCTGAAGACACATCTTTTTCAGGCTTCTGGCTTTGAGGATTGCTGTTGATCAGTGTAAAGCTTTGTGGATATCCACTTTTTGGTAGGTGGGTGTGGGTTTTTGTTGTTGTTTTTAACTTTTGGAGCTTTTAAAATCTTCTCTTTATGCCTGATGTTTTGAAATTTCAAAAGGTTTGTTTTGGTGTGAGCCCCTTCTTCCCCCACGTGGTGTTGGGGATTACTTGGTGTTGCCATGCTAAAAATTTGTGTCTTTTAGTTCTGAGAAGTGTTATTATGGATATATTATATACATAATACATACGTGTATGTGAAAATATATAGTGGATAATATATATGTAATATATAAAAACATAATATGTGTGTATAATATATAGTTTACATATGTAAATAGTATTATATAATATAGTTTATACATAGATAACATATATGTGTAATATATAATACTAATAGAAGATACACGTATAGAGTTAATGTTATTCTCACCTCCACTTTGCTTCCTTTGCCTAGAACTTCTATTAGTTCTTTTATTTTGTTAATCTATTCGGGTATTTATTAGTCAGGCATTTTGACGAATTGACATTATGAATTGATTTTGTATTGTCTTCTCTCTCATTTTCCACGATTTTTTTTGTTCTTCTTTCTTACAGAAGTCTTAAATGTTTTCACTTTCAAATCCTTAAATTTATTGTTCATTTTCTGCTTCCATATTGTTAATCTCCATGCACTCTTTCCTGTTCTTTGAATATTCCTTCTTTTTTGTTTTATAGGACTCTGTTTTTCTCATGGATACATGTTCTTTTATCTGAGAATGCTATAGTTCCTTATAAGTTTTCTTCTGCTCCCCTCCTTTTTTTTTTATGCTTCTCTGAGTTCTGTTGTTCTATTAATTCTGGTTTCTGCTTTTTATGCCAAAGGGCTTCTGCTCATTGGAAGTTCTGTGCATGATTTGGAGTTTGTTAAATACAGATATGTTTTCTTGGGGAGTGCTTCCAAAATACAGTTTTCCAAGATCTTTTAAGTAGTCAGGTACCCTCTAAGTAACTATATAATTTGGTGGATATAACCTTAGCTACCAGCATTCTAATAGCTGCACAGAAGGGAAGGAGACAGGCTTTCACGTGATGCTATGCCTGCTTTCATTGGAGGAAGGAGGTTCTTACCACCTTCAACCATGTCAGCTGTTCTTTCCAGAGAGTCTTTGGCTGAAACTCTTCAGAACCATTGCCTCTGCCCTTGGGCTTACCCAGCGCCCCACAACTGCTGGAACCAGAACTGAAAAAATTTAGAATCTGGGCTTTCTGATGCCTAAATTAGTAGTTTGGCATTGAGGATCACCAAATAGTATACTTTTGGTATCAGATTCATGCTTGGTAAAATCTCTGCCCCATCCTTCACTGTGTGTGTGACTTTGGAGATGTCATTATGCTCTGGCATGTCAGTTTTTACAGAGATTAGATGAGAACAGGTTTTCACCTCATGTGGGTTTTCTGATGATTAAATGAGATAATGAAGTAAAATTGACCAGCTCTTAGTAGTTACTCAATAATAATAATAATAATAAAACCAGGTTTATAAAGAGTCTTGAAATATATGTGTCTTTATACAAGGTATACTAATCTGCCAAATAAAATACCACAGATTTGGTGGCTTAAATAACAGAATTTTTTTTTTTTCCCTCACTAATCTGGAGGCTGGAGGTCCAAGATCAAGGTGTTGGCTGGATTAAATCATTTCTTTTTTTTTTAAATTTTATTTTATTATGTTATGTTAGTCACAATACATCATTAGTTTTTGATGTAGTGATCCACGCTTCATTGTTTTCGTATAACACCCGGTGCTCCATGCAGTACATGCCTTCCTTAATACCCATCACCGGGCTAACTCATCCCCCCCACCCACCTCCCCTCTAACACCCTCAGTTTGTCTCTCAGAGTCTATAGTCTCTCATGGTTCATCTCTCCCTCCGATTTCCCCCCCTTGGCTGGATTAGTTTCTAGTGAGACCTCTCTCCTTGGTGTCCAGACGGATACCTTACATGGCTTTTTCTCTGTGGGTGTATATGGAAAGAGAGTGAACTCTGGTGTCTCTTCCTACTCTTATAAGAACACCAGTGCTATTGGATTAGGACTCCACTTTTATACCCTCATTTAACCTATATTACTTCTTTAAAGGTCCTCTCACAAAATATAGTCATTTGGAGGGTTAGGGCTTCAACATGTGAATTTGGGAGGACACAATTCAATTCATAACTCCAGCGGATGAAAGTACTCACAGGTAATCTTGGTTTTCCTGCTTACCTTTGCAACCCCCTAGTTTATGTCTTCTTAGTCAGGACAAACTCCAGGCAGAAATGGATATTGAAGGACTTTGCCTTCAGACAATCTTCCTCTCTAGTTTGGTACCTCTTTATTTAACCGAGATTCCAAGGGCTTTCTCAGAGCTCTAGATTCTACTTTCCTATCAGGATCATTTAATTGCTTGACAAAGAATGACTCAGTTTAATATTTATTCCTCTTTGGTGGCCATGAAAAGTAAAAGCAGCATATAAGGAGAGGAACGTAGATAGTGATTTTAAGATGGTGTGTTTGTAGATAACATGCTCTGGGGTTGAGAAGATGCCATCAAATTCCATTGTAGAGCTGCCTTCATGATTAATGAAAGCAGTCTTCCATTTCCCTTTCTACATTTTTGTTTTCCATCACACTTTATTTTAGAAACCTCCAATCAGATTGTCCAATCACATGAGTTTTTGTGGGTTTACATAGCCAGAATCATTTGTGTGTATGAGTATATAGCAATACACAGCCTTCCTTCTGTTCATATAGATGGGAACTGAACTCTGCTGGAAGTCCCTGCAATACGTACAGTTTTATTTTTTGGCATGTAGCAGTCCAGTTTTTATAGGGATTCTTAACTAGGACAACATCCTTGCGCATTTGCTAGGGAAAACTTTTATAGCCTATGTGTGTGCCTGTCAGATACACATATAATGGTCTCGTAATAAGAGAGGTATATAATTATATATGCATTTTTACATCAGATTCAGGAATTTCAACTACTCCATTTTACCATTTGTAGAAATATTTGAACATTAGGGATAATTAATAGCTAAGGCTGAATAAATCCTTTTGACACTAAGTATCACTTTTAGCGGAAGAAATAACTAACGTTTATTTGAATTACTCTCATGAGTCACATACATATTCTGTTATTTTTATCCCCCTTGAATTATTCCAGCATCAGGCTTAGTCTAGGCTATAGGTTGTTTTTCCAATTGCGTTTAAAGGTAATGGGGTCATGTAATTTCTTTTAGCTTGAAACTGTTGACTTGCAGGGATGTGTGGTTACTTTATGCTATTCAGTCCTATTTCAGTCAGTATATTCTGTCACTCTCAGTCTCCTAGGGGTGCCTGGGTGGCTCAGGCGGTTAAGCATCTGCCTTCGGCTTGGGTCATGATCCAGGGTCCTGGAATCAAGCCCCATGTCGGGCTCTCTGCTCAGCGGGGAGCCTGCTTCTCCCTCTCCCTCCCTGCTCCCCCTGCTTGTGTGCTCGCTCCTTTCCTCTCCCTCTGTCAAATAAATAATATCTTTAAAAAAAAAATCTCAGTCTCCTAGATAAGGATTTAAGCTTTAATGTACATAGAGCACATTTTCAACATCCACAAATAATAATTGTATATATAATATGATATGATATAATATAATATAATACAATAATAATTATTATTATAAAACCCTCAGTAAAGTTCATTATAACTTTTTTCTTCTGAATAAAAATATCAAAAGAGAAGCATAAATGCAGAAATTGCCTGAAGCAAAAGAGAAATGTGTATGAAATAGTCCTATTCTTTCTTAAGTCTTCTAACATCTTTCCTCTGTACCCTGTGTTTCTAAAAATCTGATGCCCAAGTGAGACCAAAGATGGTTTCCTCATGTTATGTCAGAAAGCAGATCACCTGTCACTATCTGCTAGATATGAAACAGACTCATCTTGTATAGACAATGACCAATAGCCAGGTTCATCATCCATTGGATTGATCAGTAGAAACTCCAGGAATTTCTTTATGTGCCCAAGGACATCTCTTAAATAACAATTGGCTGGTGTCACTACTTAAAAAGAGAAAACAAAGGCTGTACTCAGATAAAGCAATACATTTGATTCTAAGAAAAGTAAAGTATTACTTGGTTTATGGAGTTGTATTACTGCTATATCTACACCATTTGATTTAGTTGACCCTGAAAATTTTTCTTTTAGTTTTCAACAGAGTTAAGACCTTGAATCTGAAAATATTAATGTAAATACATTAATTGGATCACAGCTCTTTTCATTTAGTTTGTTTCTTCTTCCTTGGCATGAATTGAAACTATATGCTGTGACCTAGGACATGATGATTTAGCTAAGCGTGAAGCTAAGAAATGGAAGAGTATTGTAGAAAAAGAGATTTTCTTTGAGGTATAAGAAACTGTGGAATTTTTTCTTTATTTTCTTTTAAGTAAGCTCTACACCCAGCATGGAGCCCAACACGGGGCTTGAACTCACAACCCTGAGATCAAGACCTGAGCTGAGATCAAGAGTCAGATGCTTAACTGACTGAGCCACCCAGGTGCCCTGGAACTTTGGATTAAGTCAGCCCTAAATTAACAAATGAGTAACATGAGCCACAGGGAAGTTATATGAGCTGCCCAGAAGCACAGAGGCACGTAGTTGTGGACCTACATTCAAAGCTCTGGAATCCCATTTTCAAACCCTAGCAAATGTAATTTATTCTCATTATAATTCCTTCTTTACATATAGGAGGAGCTCTTGCTAAAATATTCTCAAAAACTACTAGAGGACTGCCTCATAGGGGAGTCCCAATACAGACATCGATTAAACTGAAATAGACATAATATGCCCTCTGCTTCTTATATTCCAGACAGTGTATTTCTTAAGACCTTTAAGACCATTAAGACCAACTCAGGTAGTGGTTATAGCAATAAAATGATTAGCTCAAGTGACTGCTACTACGTAATTCCCTATATGATTTGAAATATAGGTCCCTACCATTTTAATAGGAAGATCTTGAATACTTAAAATCATTTAGATTCTAAAGTTCATACTTTATTTTGCATATAAATTTATATTTATATAATGCTGTGAAGTAGATGACATCAGCACCTCCTCATCACCCCCCATGCCAGCATTATAAAGCTGGGGATTCCAAGTTCAAAGTAGCTTATAAACTTTTTTCCCAAAGATCAGAAAGCTTGCAAATAAATGGCCAGCCTGAAACCCCATTCCAGATGTTCTGATAAATTATTGGGAATTCTGTTTTGTGAATGTTATATAAAAGTTGGAAATTAGGTAAAATTGATTATTTAATGCAGGTTAGGTTTTACTCTATTACAGATTCCAATCTGTGTTCCTCAACAAGAACTTTGAACCTGAGCAAAATAGTTCAGATATATAGAGAATGGAGAGTTTGATGTGATTGTAAATGTATATTCCTTTTAATAATTACACTTAACAGCTATGAATTTGAACTTTTCCCCCTTATTCTTAGACTATATAATACCCAATGTCCTCGACATGCTCATAACAATCTTTAAATTTCCAAATTAACACTAAGAAATAGCTTATGAGATGAGAAGCAAAATTAATGAATATCATCATTATAATTCTTCACCAAAAGACTAGGCATTCCATTTCTTTCATTACATGTGTTATCCTTTTGCTTATAAAACACTCTCCATGTATTCATAATGGTATAGGATGTGAGCATATGTATTAATGTCCTTATTTTTTAATAAAAATAATTGAAGCATAAGAGATTAAATGATTCGTCCATTATCAAAGGATTTAAAATGGCAAAGTCAAGACTATAAACTCCTGACACTCTTTCAATAATGATTTCATTTTTAATTACAAAGTAATTACAAAGGATTTTATTTTTATTCATTGCTTTAAAAAAAACAGAATTATAATAATACAAAGTAGAAAGTGAATGCCCCTTCCTCATGACACTTGGCTTTTCAGTTTCACCCTAGAAATGATCACTGTTTATTCTTCGATCTATTTTGAATTGTAGCTGAAGACCCTGCTACTCTTTCCTTCAGTCCCACTTCCCTGAAATAACCAGTTTTACCTCCTCTGTCTTCTGCTTTAGTTATTTTCCTAGTGACTTTCATGACTCTATTGCAATATACTTCTCTTTCTTGCATAATAAACCTTTTTAAAAATGTTTATTGATTTCTCATTTTTGGAAAGATGAAGAATACAAGATTTTTACCCATTATGTGTTTTCCCAGGTTCTAATTTCTGTCATTCATATTTTAAAATTAAAATCCTTTTGGCTAGAATTATAATTGTACGTATAATAAACTTGATATATTGTAATTTTCCACTACATGAAGTGAGAGTTTACTATCCTTTTTTTCCCCTATCATTTTTCCATCATTCCATCTCCCAACTGTTGTTTGATTTGCCATGGCTTTCACATTATCAGGCTTTGTAGCTTGTACCTCCCTGCCACCAGCCCCAATTAATTCTTCTGTGCTTTGTGGAAATTGCCTCTAAAAGTTGAAAACTCATAACAGGTCTTGACACACTATATATTACCAAATCAAGATGTGTACTTGGGCCACAGAGGTGACAGAATCTTATGCTATGAAAACACTTTACAAAACACAAGCACAAGTTCGCAAAGTTTCATGAGATCTTTGAAGACATTTCCCCTATGGATATACCCTATATCTAGGGCTACGTCTAGTGCCATTGATAAGAATTCTGATGCCAGTCTGATCATTCCTTTGTAAGCAAAAAATTCATCCCTTTGAAAGCTTTTAGTGATCTCTTTCATGTTTAATTATCTGGAGTTTCACCAAAGTGACTCTAGATGTGGGCTATCTACTTACTCTTAGCTCATTGATCTTTATGGTATACTGAAGTTCTTTTGGGCTAAAGAATTGTGTATATATGTACAAGTATGTGAGGTGGGTGTAAAAGACAGATGGGGGTTGTTTAATGTATGCCACAGAAGCAATGTTATGATAAAACCTGAGGACAGACCTCCAAAATTTGTGCAGCCACAAGACACTGCTTTCTACTTATTTCATTAATATTTTAATATGAAATCACATTGGCTGAAGCCATAGCACTATGAAGTGAAAATATAATGCTAATTTTTAAAAAATAGCCTGTTCCTTAAAGGCAAATAAACAAATCTGTATGCAGTCAATTATCATTTCTGCTTTCTGTTCATTTGATTCTTATTATTTTTTCTAGAAAATACTATATCTCTGTAATATGTGATATCATGTTAGTTTGGATATAACTCTTCTATTTAACCAAGTGAACTTAAGAAACAAACAAACCACAATGTCACCTACTTAAGCTTACTCTCATAGAAAAAGAATTGAGGAAACATTTTTTTTTTCTTGAGTAGTCTTTGATAATTTATACAAATGCTCTATTTTAAAAACTATTTTTGTTACCACTGTTAATTAATTAGTTAATCCCGTGTTCTGAAAAATAATTGTAAACAGAACACATTATTTTAGATCTGAAATTTTTAGTTCCATAGTAAAGTCATGCTGGTAAATGAATAATACCTAATTATTTCAAGTTGGTCAGGAAATCTTCTTACTATGTCAGGTTCAAGGCATAGTCAACCAGTTCTTTGTGGTTCTTCTTTTCTGTGATAGTCCAACAGACCAGGCTACCTGCTCTAAGGAACCATCAGTAAATAGTACACCACTCAGCTGAGAGTATGATCTGGTGTGATTTACATGCTGGAGTCACAAGCCAAATGGATTACATGTCTTATTGCTTTTAAACTGTTGTTTCTAATGGTTAATAAGATGTTCTGCACTATCCATATGAGTAAGTTATGTTCCTATCATTGATTTTTTATTTTCCAAGCCAAAAAATAGTTTAAGCTATGAATAACTTTGAAATACATGAAAAAATATTACAGGATAGCTCTTTAATGTTTAAAATTATTACTCAGCATTTGTAGTGTTTAAAATATAGCCTATTTGCTTAAAGATAGCTTTAAGATTCTCCCCAATCCAGACATTTTCTTATATGTATATATGAAAAGAGAAAAAAAAATTGTAAACATAAAATATAACTTTATGTGTGTATCTAAGTAAATAATACATTTTATTTACATAACACATATAGAGTATTATATAGTATTTAGGGATACAAACACTGTGTGTGTGTGTATATATATATATGTATATATATAGAGAGAGAGATAAAACATATACTATATAGAGAGAACATATTATATAATTACTAGAAAAATTACTAGAAAAATATTAACAGTTAATATCTTTAGTAAAATTGAGTGACTTTTATTATTTCAATTGGAGCTTTCTGTGTATGCTAAGATTTGAACATGTGTTACTTTTTAAAGTAGACTACACACACACACACACACACACACACAGTATAGCTTCTTTTTTCAAAGAACAACTTTTTGAAATATCAAATACCCCCTTTCACAGATCAGTCTGATCGTTTGCATAAACAGATTAAAGGCATGCGCAATTAATTTTCATAGAAAGGTATTTTGACTCAAAAATTTTTAAAGAACAAAGAGTTTTCAGGGATGTTTAAAGTTTAATTTTATCCCCAAAACCACATTTGGCTACCTAATTATAATGTGTTTCGAGGACAGTAGGTGATTTGGATGAAGAACTGTAGTTAAAGAAATAGGCAGCTATGAAATGCTTGAACATTTTAATGCTCTGAAATCCTTACATAATTTCCCACAAACATTTGAATATGATCATTAGTCACATTTAAGTAGCCCACAATAGTTAAAAATATGGAATTAAGCACCAGTGAAAGTGGAAAAACACTACTGTTCTTTAATTACTAAATGATTTTAATTGCTGTTAGAATAATTAGCTATAACTTAAGCCATTCGTAGTTTTAAGCATCTCTACGATGTCTGTTATGTGCAGCAGTTACTGAGAACACGTTATTTTCACTTTGGCCATCTATGACTTAAGGTGCCCATAATGCAGGTGTCACTGAAGCTTTCAAAGATGAAGCCACACACAGGGAGTGATGAGCAGGTATTCATGTGTCTGCTGCTTTCCATGGCTTCCCCCATTTGAAATAAAGTTAAATCTAAAAATTCATTAACAGGGTGGGACTTTGACAAAGACAGCAGGTTTGTCTTTAAGCTTTTAATTTGTTATGACAAAAATGAAAGACTGCATTTATATTTTATGACAAATGATTTATGATAGAAAGAAAATTATTTTTGAAAATGTTTTGTTTCCAATTAATTTTTAAACATACCCTTCTAGCCAAAGCAGTTTTTAAATAAAATTGAACATTGGTGTAAGGTCACTCGAGATGTCTAACTTTGAGATGACGATTTTGGAAGCTGATTTTCTTACCAACCCTCATTGTTCTTACTTTCTGTATCGCCTTCTTCCCATCCCAGCTTTTTACTAGTTTAGCTTGAATTCCTCCTACGTTGTGAGTATTGCTACCTGTCACTGCCTTCTGTTATATGTTATATGTTCTCTATCTTCTATTTCATCCAAATTACCTTTCTCTTTACTCATCATCTCCCTAGTTTCTAGGAATGAAGTTTTTTGAAATAGTTATAAGAAACAAACAGAGCATGCAACATTAAATTGAAGACATTATGCTAAAATCATGGTATGGAAATTCATTCATGAAAAGTATGCTTCGCCTACTCACATTCTTCTGTGAGCTTTTTGCCTTGTTCTTCTGGGTACAACTTGTGACAAGGAATTCAAAGACCTGAAATAAGATGCCATTCTTTATGACCTGGGATTAACATACTTGTTATACCTAAGATTTATGTTCTATCTGTTTGAATAACACTATTTGCGTTAGTGATGATATGCCTACCTAGCTAGAGAGAGAGCATAAGAGAGAGAAACTATTTATATCTACCTATGTCTATACCCATGTATTTTTAGAATATCTATTAGAATATATGAAGTGAAACCAACAATACCACCATCAAATAAAACAGTGAAAACTTATCAAAAGCAAGCAAGACGTAAGAAGTATATCTTCTAAAATATAATATGCAGAGGGGCACCTGGGTGGCTCAGTTGGTTAAGCGACTGCCTTCGGCTCAGGTCATGATCCTGGAGTCCCGGGATCGAGTCCCGCATCGGGCTACCTGCTCCGCAGGGAGTCTGCTTCTCCCTCTCCCGCTCCCCCCTCTTGTGCTCTTTCTCTCTCTCACTCTCTCTCTCAAATAAATAAATAAAATCTTAAAATAAAATAAAATAAAATAAAATAAAATATAATATGCAGAAATAGGATTTGAGAAATTTGTTATCTGATATAGTTCAATTACCTGTAGATTTATAACTTTGGCTTTTAAAAATATACCCCTTGAGCACCCGTGAAGTATTCGGCTCTATCTTAAGTATTTTTACACCCCCTAGGTATTACCCTTCATGTAACATAGCTACTAGTTTCATAGCGAGCTAATTTAGGCTTAGCCTTTTTAAGACCTTTATTAAACTCGGACATCTAGTTACTATTACCAGTACATAAAACTGCCTCTTAGAAAACATGAGGAATTATTTACTTCAGTAGAAAGTAGCCATCTGTTGCATATTACTAAAAAGTACTAAATATTAGCAACAACATTAAAAAGGCTTTAAAATCTCCCTCCCTTTATACTTCAGCATGCTTCTTGCCTTCTTTAAAAATATGTATCATAAACAGGTGCCATTTAAACACCTAGAATCCACGTAATAATATATATAAAGAGAAGGATATCAGACAATATTTACAGGAAGTTAATGTCCCAGTAGAAGAAATAATGGACATACATCATAAATACTTTCTTAGAATGACATATCAGAAAGACTATAAACCCTGTATGAAATTTTGAGTAGTCTGGAACCATAGGCATCAATCCACTGATTAACATTATAAAGTCCATTAATGGTGGGTTGAATTGCATATATCACTACAGAAGCTGGCGCAGTGGTTCAGGATTTAAATCCTTGAAAGGATAAAAGAAAAATGTATCACAGGTGTTTTATGTGTTTGATGAGAAAATGGATAAACGAGAGTGATGACAACATAAGGAGCTATCTCTCAAATCATTTGAGTCTATTTAGAAATATAACTTTCATCTACTGTAATTGACCTTATGAACATCATTAGAAACAGTTATGTATCCCTACTGAGCATCTGCCACGTATTAGTCATTTGTCGTATTTAAGCAAAGCAGTAAATAATGTCAAATTTCTAAACATATGTGTATATATATGCAAATACAGTTTATATTTGTTTATGTATGTATAAAAGTGTATACATGTGTAATGTGTGTACACATATATGTGTATGTATATATATGGACAGTGAGAGTTTTTAAAAAATCTTTTTAAATATATTTATGAATCACATTGCATATGTTTTTGCTTATATGCCAGGCTTCTACTTTGTATTAATTATCTATTGGGACTTAAAAAAAAATGAGTATTTATACCCAGAAGTGAAAACTGCTAGATCATATGGTAGTTATATTTTTAATTTTTTTTTTTTTAAAGATTTTATTTATTTGAGAGAGAGAGCATGAGAGGGAGGAGGGTCAGAGGGAGAAGCAGACTCCCTACTGAGCAGGGAGCCCGATGTGGGACTCGATCCCGGGACTCCAGGATCATGACCTGAGCCGAAGGCAGTCGCTTAACCAACTGAGCCACTCAGGCACCCTATATTTTTAATTTTTTGAGCAGCCTCAGTACTGTTTTCCATAGCGGCTGCACCAATTTACATTTCCACCAACAGTGCGTGAGGTTTCTTTTTCTCCACATCTTCACCTGCATTTGTCATGTCTTGTCTGTTTGATGATGGCCATTCTAACAGGTGTGAGGGATATTTCACTGTGGTTTTAATTTGCATTTCCCTGATGATTAGTGATGTTGAGCATCTTTTCATGTACCTGTTGACCTTTGATAGACCTTCTTTGGAGAAATGTCTAGTCAGATACTTTGCCCATTTTTTTAATGGGGTTATTTGTTTTGTTTGCTGTTGAGTTGTATGAGTACTTTATATATTTTGGATATTAATCTCTTATCAGATATATAGTTGGCAAATACTTTTTTCCCATTCAGTAGGTTGTCTTTTCACTTCGTTGATGGTTTCTTTTGTTGTGTAGAAGATACCTTATAATCCCACAATTCCACTTCTGGGAATATATCTAAAGGAAATGAAGACTAACTCCAAAAGATATCTGCACCCCCATCTTTATAGCAGCATTATTTAAAATAGCCAAGACATAGAAACAACCTAAGTGCCTGCCCATCATTGGATGAATGGAGAAGAAGTTGTGGTATATATACAATGGAATGTTATTCAGCCACAAAAAGTAAATTTTACTATTTGTGAAAACATGAATGGACTTGAGGGCATTATGCTAAGTAAAATAAGTCAGACAGAAAAAGACAAATACTGTATGATCTCACTTAATATATGAAATCTAAAGCAAACAAACTCATAGAAAGAGATCAGATTTGTGATTTCCAGAGGTAGAGGACAGGTGTGTGTGTGTGTGTGTGTGTGTGTGTGTGTGTGTGTGTGTGTGTGTAGGGGCAGATTGGAAGAAAGTGATTAAAAGGTACTGACTTCCAGTTAAAAGATAAATAAGTCCTAGGGATTGAATGCATAACTTGAAGACTATTGCTACACAGACGTGGAATTTATAGGAAAGTTGTTAAGAGAGTAAATCCTAACAGTTCTCATCAGAAAGAGATTTTTTTTTTCTTTTTTTCTTCTTTCTTTTCATTGTCTCTATATGAGAAGATGAATGTTAGCTGTACCTATGGTGGTAATTATTTCACATTATTTCACAATATATGTAGATCAAACCATCATGCCATATGCCTTAAACTTAAAAAAACAACAACAATGAAATAGATTAAAAGAATTATTAAATATAACAGCATATTTTTAAATGACTATTTATTATCTCCCCATTTTGAGGGTCAAGGATCTTGGGAATGACTTAGCCATGTGGTTATGGCTCAGGTCTCTCTGAGGGGGTTGAAACCAAGCTGTTGGCTGAAGCTTTGGTCTCCCAAGGCTTAACTGGATTTGAGAGCTCTAGTTCCAAGCTCACTCACTTGGTTCTTGGAAGGCCTGAGTCGCTTGCCAAATAGGCCTCTCTACAGGACCCTTGACATGATAGCTGGCTTGCCACAATGAGAGTGATCTGTGAGACAGAGAACCAGAGAACCAGAAAACCTCCAAGATGGAAGCCACGGTGTCTTTTATAACCTTATCTCAGAAACAACACTCGATCATATCTACCGTATACTATTGGTCACACAGACCACCTCTGGCAAAGTGTGGGAGATGGCTGCCCAAGGATGTGAATTCCAAGAGGGAGGGTTGGTTGGGAGCCATCTGGGAGGCTGACCACCACACTCTGAGCATGGAACACCCCCAAGACCAGTGGTCATATGCTGTACCACAGTGTTCTCAATTTCCAGCAACATTTCTGGGCATAATAAAGGAGTGCTTCCTCCCTCCCTAATAACACAAACATATTTTGCTATCCCAGAATCTTAGAACAGATAGGCTCTCAAGAAAATCTTAGCTAATTCTCAGATTTTTAAAAAATGTTGTAATTGATGGGGGCCTGGGTGGCTCAGTCATTAAGCGTCTGCCTTTGGCTCATGTCATGATCCCAGGGTCCTGGGATCAAGCCCCGCATCAGGCTCCCTGCTCAGCAAGGAGCCTGCTTCTCCCTCTCCCACTCCCCCTGCTTGTGTTCTCTCTCTCGCTGTGTCTCTCTCTGTCAAATAAATAAATGAAAATCTTTAAAAAAAATTTTAAAATGTTGTAATTGAAATAGGAAAGATGAAGTGAGTAGTACAATGTCACATAGCCCTTCTGGGACATTATCAGTGTTTCTTGATGCATTCCCAACATGTCTTCACAGCAGCATGTTGAAATTTATTATTTTTGCCATTACTTATTCTTAATCCTAATAATTCATAGATTCATGTAATATGAATTGGGACAAATTCGTGAAATAATAGTTAATTGACTTCCTGAAGAACTTTTTACTCTTACAATTCTTGTGTTTGGTCATCTTTGTTTTAATCTTGGTTTATTTTAATAGCCATCTAAGTGGACAGATGGGACCCAGCCCTTGCTTTTTCCATCCCATTTTTGCACTCCCACAGGGTTTGCCTTATAAAACTCAAATTTGACCTGATAGCGAAATAAGTCAATCAGAGAAAGACATGTATCATATGATCTCACTGATATGAGGAATTCTTTTTTTTAATTTTTTTTATTGTTATGGTAATCACCATACATTACATCATTAGTTTTTGATATAGTGTTCCATGATTCATTGTTTGCACATAACACCCAGTGCTCCATACAGAATGTGCCCTCTTTAATACCCATCACCGGGCTAACCCATCCTCCCACCCCCCCTCCACTCTAGAACCCTCAGTTTGTTTTTCAGAGTCCATCGTCTCTCATGGTTCTTCTCCCCCTCCGGTTTCCCCCCCTTCATTCTTCCCCTCCTGCTATCTTTTTTTTTTTCTTAACATATATTGCATTATTTGTTTCAGAGGTACAGATCTGTGATTCAACAGTCTTGCACAATTCACAGCGCTCACCATAGCACATACCCTCCCCGGTGTCTATCACCCAGCCACCCCATCCCTCCCACCCCACCCCCCACTCCAGCAACCCTCAGTTTGTTTCCTGAGAGAGGGTGGGAGGGATGGGGTGGCTGGGTGATAGACACCGGGGAGGGTATGTGCTATGGTGAGTGCTGTGAGTTGTGTGAGACTGACAAATCACAGACCTGTACCTCTGAAATCAATAATACATTATATGTTAAAAAAAAAAAAAAGAAGAAGAAGATAGTAGGAAGGGAAAAATGAAGGGGAGGGAAATCGGAGGGGGAGACAAACCATGAGAGACTATGGACTCAGAGAAACAAACTGAGGGTTCTAGAGGGGAGGGGGGTGGGGGGGATGGGTTAGCCTGGTGATGGGTATTAAAGAGGGCACGTATTGCATGGAGCACTGGGTGTTATACGCAAACAATGAATCATGGAACACTACATCAAAAACTAATGATGTAATGTATGGTGATTAACATAACATAATAAAAAAAAATTTGACCTGATAAATTTTCAATTTACATCTACAGTTTTAAACGATGGACTTATCAGATCAGACACTCAGCACTAAATGCTAAAGTCTATGTAAATCTTTAGATCAAAGGCCTTGGTATTTATATAGGGAAAGAGGAAGAGAGAGAGAAAGAGAGGTGTTGAGAAACAGAAGAGGGTGAGAGAGAGAGCACATGTGTTTTCAAAGGACTCTACATGGAATACTTCTGTAGAGCTGAGAGATAGATTTCAATAGATGGTTCAGGAAGGCCCATTGTTTGAACAGGAACACTACAGAGCAGGATGCATTCTACTGGGGAAAGTATAAAAAGCAGTTACAGGTAATGGAAAAAGTCTTTGTAAAAACTTACCTCAAGAGTTATTTACGGTTAATATTCCAAAGACAAGTGTCTGCATTTTATAGCAGGTCCAGGAAAGCACCAAGAATGTGAAATACTTCACTGTTTTTTAAATTTTTTTTATTTTTTTAAGATTTTATTTATTTATTTGAGAGAGAGAGAGAGAACAAGCAGGGGACAGAGACAGAGGGAGAGGGAAAAGCAGACTCCCCGCCGAGCAGGGAGCCCGACGTGGGGCTCTATCCCAGGACCCTGGGGTCATGACCCGAGCCGAAGGCAGACGCTTAACCCACTGAGCCACCCAGCTGCCCCTGTTTTTTAAACCATAGTGAAATTAAAGCATTTTATGCTGTAAGAATATACATGTGTGTGTGCATGCTTATGGAAATGTTATGTATGCATGAGGGGGGCATTGCCTATCTGTACATATAAGCTGATTTCCTTGGATAAGGTTTCTATGAGAAAGAACTTGTGGAAAAAATCCACTAACAAATTATATACATATTTGGAGATTGTTTTCTACCAGTTCTGAATGGAGAGGGTTAACAGGTGTAACAACCTTGAGGCTGGTATAACCAGGAAGCCATTACAGTAAATGAGGTAATAACATATTGCTGAGACTGGGTAAAGGGTAGCTTAGAAAGGATGAACTCAAGCTGGAGCCAGATCTAAATTAATTAACTCCAGCTACTCTCAAATTCTACTGTGAGAAAGCAATGGCTGAAGCCAGAGCTCAAACTGTACTTTATCACGTTGGAGGAAGAGCAAAATAGTACATATCTTGCTGTGACGTACTTTGGTCAAGTAGTGATATTAGATAACTCTGGGCCAAATATGATTTCTAATTATAGTTTTTATAATTATAATTTCTAGTTATAATTGCTTGAAAGCTTCTTAATTAGAAAATTCACTTTGGAAATAAGTCCACAAACATTAAGATAGTTGCAAGATTTGCTTAAAATGGATAAGAAATGTTTGAAATAATGAGGCAGAGTGATCACTATTATATTCCTTTTACAAAGCCTTCTATTAATAATTACTTTTTGGCTTCTTCAGAATTTCCAAAGTATGAAATAAATGGACTATCTCTTAGATCTGTGATGGAGGAGGAAATAAATTCTTAGATTCTCAGGGTGTTAACTCTTTCTACACTCTACATGAAGTGAAAAAGTAGGAGATTCAAAACTTATCTACTTTATCATCAGACATACTTTCCATTCTGGGGGTGGCTTTGCAGAGCTATGAAAAACTCTTCCCATACAGAAGTGAATATTAAAGTTTTATCCAGAGGAAGAGATTGATTGTACATTGACTCAACAATTACAAATTCTTTTTCTGTTGAGTCCCTCCCTAATGCATGGTTTGATCCTCTGATGAACATTTCCTCACCATTGGTGTTCAATAAAGTCATGAATTCACTGATGCGATTTAACTTTCACTGCTGCAAGCTATATATAAATAGTTCTAGAAAAAGCCATATGAATACACTAGGTTAGAAAGAACCACAAAGGCATTTATCCAAATCTCTCTGGCCCTCGTTGATTCCTGGAAGCCCTTTAATTCCTCCAAACCACACCTGACCTTCTCCTCATATTGGTGTTACCACAGCAGTAATAGCACATTTTCTACACAATTTTTATTTTTATTTTTTTTAAGATTTTATTTATTTATTTGAGAGAGAGAGAGAGAATCTGAAGCAGACTCCATGCTGAGTCCAGAGCCCGTGCTGGGCTTGATCCCACGATCCGGAGATCATGACCTGAGCCAAAACCTAGAGTCGGATGCTTACTTAACCGACTGAGCCACACAGATGCCGTGCCACACAATTTTTATTTTTATTTTTATTTTTATTTTTTTTTTAATTTTTTTATTGTTATGTTAATCCCCATACATTACATCATTAGTTTTAGATATAGTGTTCCATGATTCATTGTTTGTGCATAACACCCAGTGCTCCATGCAGAACGTGCCCTCCTCAATACCCATCACCAGGCTAACCCATCCTCCCACCCCCCTCCCCTCTAGAACCCTCAGTTTGTTTTTCAGAGTCCATCGTCTCTCATGGTTCTTCTCCCCCTCCGATTCCCCCCCTTCATTCTTCCCCTCCTGCTACATTCTTCTTCTTC
>NW_022589736.1:10795497-10796402 GCF_004348235.1 Phoca vitulina | reverse complement strand
GACTCACCTCTTGTTTGAGGAGATTAGCACTGCTGTACCCTGTGTGCCTGGATGCCTAGTTCCCAGGCTACTAACACCAAGAATCAATGCTATAGAGTTACTGCGCTTTAGTTAACATTGCCGTTCCTGAAGCCAGAGGAATTTGACAGTGCTCGTGTCTGAGAGCCCGGGGAAAGGGTCCCATACGCGAAATGGAGTGAGAAACAGGCCGGAGCGGAAGGCAGCTCTCAACTCACCTCTTGTTTCTGAGGCTAGTACCCTTGCCCCGGGTGTGCCTGCAGGCCTAAAGCCAACCACCTAACTCAAAGGAACAACTCTGTAGAGATTTCCTGCTTCGGCTAAAGTAGCCATGCCGGAGGGTGGACGCATTTTGCTGTGTGCATGCGTGAGCGCACTGCAAGTGAGTCCAGACCCATTTTCCGTGTGGGACTCAGGCCCCGGCAGAAGGCAGAACACGACTCCCCACTTGTTTCATGAAGCTAGCACTGCGGCCCCACTTTTGCATGGAAGTCTGATAGCAAGCGTTCTTTTTCTTTATTATTATTCAATGTTTTTATTGTTATGTTAATCCCCATACATGACATCATTAGTTTTAGATATAGTGTTCCATGATTCATTGTTTGTGCATAACACCCAGTGCTCCATGCAGAACGTGCCCTGCTCAATACCCATCACCAGGCTAAGCCATCCTCCCAACCCCCTCCCCTCTAGAACCCTCAGTTTGTTTTTCAGAGTCCATCGTCTCTCATGGTTCTTCTCCCCCTCCGATTTCTCCCCCTTCATTCTTCCCCTCCTGCTACATTCCTCTTCTTCTTTTTTTCTTTCTTAACATATATTGCATTATTTGTTTCAGAGGTACAGATCTGAGATTCAACAGTCTTGCACAATTCACAGCGCTTACCAGA
>NW_022589736.1:10767249-10795397 GCF_004348235.1 Phoca vitulina | reverse complement strand
TCTTCTTTATCCATTCATCTGTTGATGGACATCTTGGCTCTTTCCACAGTTTGGCTATTGGTGCCACACAGTTTTTAAATCCCTGAATTTACCTTAGCCTTTTCTGAGCCTTTTGAAGGTGAGATTCAAGCTCTTTCATGTCAACACTCTCAACTTTTCTCCTTTCAGATTATCTTGAACAAAAGAAGGCATTGAGCTGACAAGCTCAGCCCTCTTAACAAATCCTTAGTAACCAAAAGGGATTGATAATTCTGATTAAATCATGATGACTGATGATCAAATTTTGCTTCTCCTCAGCTTTCTGAGGCTTCATAAGTGATTGGAAATACCTGGACAAAAGTGAGGAGAACTAGTTTCACTGACACTTTTCTAAGTTGGGTGCAGGTTTGGTAACTGTGTAACAAAATATATTACAGTTGGGTGCAAAGGTCTTCTTCCCACTGGGGTGTACAGTATACACACTGGGATGCTCCATCTTAGTGCACAGTGGTGCTGGTGCAGGCACCCAACCAGACGGGAGACAGCCAGCATGAGGAGGCATCTCTGGTAGCCTTGTGGGCATCGGACATCAGGCAACAACTGGGTTATGATGGGACACAGCAGTGGTAGAATTCAAGAAGATGCCACAAGGTGTCCATGAACAGCTGAGGCCTCAGTATGCAAACACATTAAAGAAGATTGAATTAGAAAGGGTTTGATCAACCCACACACCCACACACACATGCACACACGTACACACACATGGGATGCCGACTGACCTAGGCAGTGAATGTCCTTCCTCCTTTCCTTCCTCTTGGCAGGGTATCTTGCATAGTTTGCACTCAATAAACATTGGTTGACTTGAAGGTGTGCTCAAGACACTCTGTTCAACCAAAGAATTTTATCCCTTTTCATTTTCTAGACCTTTATCTGTATATTTATTCAGATAGAAAGATTTGACATTATTTGTTATAATTTAAAATTTATCCCCAAATGTTAAAAAAAATAAAATTGCCCCATTTATTTTAAAAAGTGAAATAACACTTAAACAAAATAGGTGTTTGCGCTATCAAAACGAGAAAGCATTGTGTCCTTGTTCTAAAGCTTGATACTTTGTCAGAGGTGCCCAAGGCTGCTCGGTCGCCAAGCTCCTTCTTGATTCAGAAGCTCTCTGCAGAGTCAGGCTGCCATTAGACACCAAAGGCTGAATTCAGCTTCACAGAAAAGACGAAGTGGTGACCGAGGTTAGAGTTATCTCCTAAATTGGTGTAACTGAAACTCTCTCATATTCCCAGAGTGTGCCTTCTGTCTCCCTTAATAGACTAAACATATGTGTCTTTTCAATCACTTAGGAAAAGATGTTATGAAATAACTATAGTCATAAATGGGCCATAGATGGTTTTAACATAATATCATAATCCATTCATAATTTCTAATTGACTTTCAAATGCATCCCAGTTAGCTAAGATATTTATTTTTAATGACATATTATCCAGTAAAGGTCATAGAAGAAATCATGGATAGTTTCTGTTCAATGTTACAAAAATAACATTATGGTCATCTATTTGGTTTTCCAAAGAATAATAATGTGTTTCTCCCTCTAATTTAAAGTTTTTAGTTGTATTACATTCTTATTAGCCAAATGAAAGGAGAATGCTATTTTTCAATGGCATTGCATGCCATGTTCACTTTAAAGTTATGTTATTTTCTTTCTCTACAGGGGTATTATTTGTTCTAGACTGACAATCATTTATTATGATCAGCGTCCCCTTTGGATGTGGTGCTGGGATCTCATTTTGCATGTCTGCAAAATGTCACTACCATCATTAGGTTAGAGCCTGTCCAATGAAATTGATCGATGTAATTTTTTTAAAAGGAGATGAAATATTTGTTCTTTTACTGACTAGATTGGTTGCTTTATTTTAGTGATTTGTTTGGTCTATATACTTCATTTCATAGCTCTCTCTCTTAAGAACTTATGATATTTGAGTTAGATTTTTGTCTGGTAATCAATATTTTAATAATTATAAAATATATTTTTACATTTACTTAATAGCATCCTTTAGTAGTTGAATGTTCAAACACATAAATGCAATACTACATTCTCTAAACGAAGGCAGTGTTCTCTACTATCTTTGAGTTACATACCTCTTGAGAGTCTAATGAAAAACCATGGGTACCCCCTCAACATTGCAGGGACACAATCAGTAAGCCCCCTTGCAGTGCTAGGAAGAAATTATAGTGGTGTTTTAATAATTCTGTTGCATGTTTATTTGCTTCTGGTTGAGAATGCAGAGTTCTCTGCTTCCCTTAATCATTTACTTGCTGGTAAGGGTTCAAGTCCCTCCTCAGAACAGAACCTGAAGAACCTATCTCAGCTATCACCAGCTCCTGGGTACAGCCTTACACTTAGGAGAAAAAGTCACAGATTCTAAAGCAACTGAAAACATAGCCACCTCTCACTGAAGCTTTTACTCTTATGCTGGCAGACATGAAAAAGAATGGAAAGAAAGAGAAGGAGAAGAAGTTAGAGCAACTTTTTGGAGTAGAGAAGTGTTTCTAGCTTTACCAAGATTCCTAGAATCCACCTCCCCCTACCTGCACACACACACAAGCCTATCTTATAATTCACAAAAATGTGGAATGAATTCTCTCTGTCTCCATGAGTGTCTAGTATTTGAGATAGAAAGTATCAATGCTTCTCTTTCTGGTACTTGGCATAATCTTGCTTGGGCTACATAATAGGGATAAATTACAGAATCTTGTTTGCCCAAGAAGAATGTTTTGGAAGAAACTCTTAAGAAAAATGTCCTTATCAAAAGAAGGGAGATATTAATTCATTCTTATCATTCACTACAAATTCCACTTAAATATTATATGTTCAATGTGATAAACAATCAAAAGGCCACAATTCAAACACTTGATATCCTCTCAGTATCTTTATTCCCCGTCCCCAAAGTGGTTTTGCCAGGACAAAAGTAATACATGCAGTTCCACATAACTGATCATTTTACTTGCTCTTCTCTTTCAAACATATTAGCTGTATTTGTTTCAACAAAGACTTACTGAAAGGGATTCTGTCCTGAAATGATTATATTTCATAGTCATATGCCTCTTTCACTTAGCTCTACTTTTTTTCATTGAGCCAAAAATGTTTTTCAAGATTCACCAGCACCCTCAGTCTACTGATTCTCTTTTCCCAAAACACCATTATTTTTTCCCTGCAACTTTTAATATATCTTAAGTTTTTTACTTGAACGTCACATTTCAGTAGCATCATGTCTTCTATCAACTTCCAAATCAAGTCAGATAATTATCTAAGCACTCGGCTCTCATGTTATGTCTTAATTATCTAGATATTTGCTGGGTATGTGTGGGTGTAAATTTTCTCGTGCTTGCTTTTGTTTTTTAAATATAAGAAAAACGTTACGTTTGCTTTAGTCACCTGGGGTGCCCCTTCACAGGCTGGTGAACGTCCCCTGTATCCCAGGTCATAGATCTTACCCATCCTCAGTGCTACAGCTCAATAACCTGAGTTCAAAACTGTGTTTCCCTTCCAGTTTTCATGAAAATCCAAATGTATCATGAAAATTAATATTTTTGCAACCTAAATAATTTGAGGAGGTAACAAATGACCATTTGCCATCTTTCTGGCTTGCAACTTTTGTTCTGCTTTATTTTTTATTTTTCTTTCTGTGTTCTAGGCCTCCTCCCTTCATCTCCTATCCCTCCCTAACCTCTGCCCTTTGCTGAAAATCAGGGCCCTCTGCAAAACCTACCCTCCTTCACAAACTCAGCTGCTTTGCAAATGGGGGTAGATGCCCATGGGGCTCTCTGTTCCTTCATGTGCTTCTTTGGAGATTCAGATTCTTAGATGGTGATGAAGTTTATAAATTACGAGTTTTCAAATCCTAAGAATGATGGCAAGTGGCATTTTTGAAAGAATATCATTGTAACACGTATTTGTTTTTTACTGGCAAAGCAACACTGTTGCATGCATGTCATGTCTTCATTTTGGACCTCAAGTTACTTGTACACTAGCTAAGGCCTAACCTTGCAAGTGTCAGATCTTAATGATAATAAATAGATTTTAAGTCTTATAGGAAAAGCTTGTGAGTATTCAGCATTTTGCTACCCCCTCTAGTGCGCTCTCTCTCTCACTCTCTCTCTCTCTCTTTCTCTCTCACACACACACTCTCTCTTTCTCTCTCAAATAAATAAATAAAATCTTAAAAAGAAAAGGGGGAGGGGGTGCCTGGGTGGCTCAGTTAGTTAAGTGACTGCTTTCGGCTCAGGTCATGATCCTGGAGTCCCAGGAAAGAATCCAGCATCAGGCTCCTGCTCAGTGGGGATTCTGGTTCTCCTTCTGACCCTACCCCTCTTGTGCACTCTCACTCTCTCTCTCTCTCTCAAATAAATAAATAAAATCTTTTTAAAAAAATCAGCATTTTTAACTAGTTACAATTACGTATATGCCTACTGAATTTATCTGATTCTACCTGTTCATATAATGTATTCATGTCTTCAAGTATGATCTTTTGAGGTAAATACTTGACTAGGACATATATATATATATCTATAAATATCTGTATATGTTGATATGTCTATGTATATCAACATATCTATTTATATACACATATATACACATACCCACATACATACATATATGTCACCATATTTCTATATATGTTATATAGATTTATAGATATATTTACACATATATACACATACACACACATACATATCTACATACATACATTATGTCAATTTAATTAAACAGTGTCTTAAAGATGATTAATTTGTCATCCCACCAAAAAGATATCACATTTAATATTATTATTTCCAAGAAACAGACTCCCAATTTTTTTAGCAAAGACTTCTCCATCCAAAGATAATAAATTTTGGAAATCTAGACCCACCATAGGTATTTCTGATTGGAACACAAATAAACAACTTCCTCACTTAAAAATATTACCCTATTAGAACATTTCATTTCTGTATTTTAATCTCTGATTCACTATACTAGTATGTTTTGAATACAATTATTTTTATCTAGATCTATGATAAAAATATTTTTTTAATCCAGTAAAATATTTTCAAGGAATTTGTGCTAAAGATAAATAATGGCTAAAGAAAAGAATAATAAGTGCTTTGAGATGGAAATAGGTTTTTTTAACAAAACTTGATGAAGTAAATATTTTATAGTTATTTACATTCTGTTTAGTTATGTGCCAAACAGAGAAAGCAGAAGTATAGCTGAAATATTGTGTTCCTCAGAAAAGTGAGAACCCGATCAAATTACTTAAATCTGCATACTCCTAGGCTTAACAAAAATAATTTTAAACTCACAGCAAAGTTGAAAAAATAGTGCACAGAGTTTGCTTATGTGTGATTACCTAGCTTGTTCTGTAATGTAACATTAATTTTAATTACCTAATTCTCTAAATTCTTTAATATGTAGAGGTAATCCAAATAAAATAACCAAAAAAAGCCTTTTTGAGAGAAAAATGTGAAAGCATTTTTGATTTTGACTTTGATCAAGTGTAGAAACCTCTCAGTCTAACATGAAGCACTTTGGAAGTTTGATGGGTTGCAGTGAGATGCTGGTTCTTATTTTCTTTGTGAAGTAGGACAGTCAAGGGACATACTGCAATTCACAGGTAAAATTAATAAAGAATCTTCCTTGGGAGTGACTGAGTATGTATAAAAATTGATATTGCGAGTAATAAAAATTAGTTACTTTTTTCTTATCCAAGTGGCAATAATTTTAAAAATCTGGTATTGCTGAGCATGTGGAGAAATGTTCAGACAGAACAGAATAAGTATGAATAAATAATGCCAAATACTTAAAGCCTAATTAACAGTAAGAACAAAGGCTTGGAGCTGTGATAGAGAATTGTACGTCCAGGTAAAATCAGCATGATTGGAAATCAGGATTTTTATAAGAGCACAGTGATAAATAGTACACAGTAGAACAGAATTGAGACAATTCCTGACACTATGAAAATTATAATTTAATAAGCAATTTAAAGCTTTTTTAAAGCAGGTAAATGAATTAGTTGGTAAAATTGTGTCTTTGGAAGATATTTCTAAAAATGAATTATTAGTGGCATTCCTGGAATTAAACTGGACAAAAGCTAGGAGACTTTTGCAATTGGCCAAATATGAGGTGTGGAAATCAAGTGCACTTAATGGCAATGAAAACGAAAAATAATAAAAAAGGAACAGATAAGAGGGATCATGTAAAATAGAATCCTTAGCAGCTGGTGGTTAATGGGATATATAACTGAAGCTAAATTATGATGAAAAACATACCAGACTCATTTTGATGTGTTCATGCCAAATAATAGAGCTTAATGGTAAGGAACTCAAGATCATGAGTCTGCCATTTGCATGAGGGGGGCATAGTAGAGTCCGTGAAAATTTGTCTTGACTGAATTTTTTCAGACCATTGATGATCAAATTATGAACTGACACAAAATTTCACACCAATATGAGATATCAGTCTATCTGTCCATCTGTCCATCCATCCATCCATCAATCTAGCACAGAGAAATCTACCATGAGGACAACTTACTTGCCTTTTCTGAGTACAGTTAAATACTTTTGAATTGTTTAAAAATACAGCACGTTGGTCTATTTAGTATATGTACATAAGTGAACATTATGTAACTATTTAAGTAGTTATTTTCAGACTTTATTTATGATTCTGAAAAATTTTGTATTTAAAACACAATGGAACTCTAAGGAGAATCTTGGTACTCTGGTTTCTGTAATGAGATTCCCTTAATCAAATTATTTAATAGCACTGAGGTGGTTGAGATGAAAAGGTTTTTCCCCTTAGTTTATAATGCAGGCATTTATTAAGATAAGTTTCTGTCTCATTATTAAAGTAAATGCGTGAATATCAACATTTCTCTCGTCCCTCTGTTCTCAAAGCACATAGCATACTATTTTGCAAACTTTTGGTTTCTCGTCTTTCCCCAGATTGCAGGAGAAAATAATCAGTCCTGGCTATTTCTCTGTCATTATTTATGGAAATGTATAATCCTTTCACTGAGGAATTAAGTGGGGAAAGCTACTTTACACCAGTAGTAGATAAAAGCAGCTGAGTAGGAATTGGTATTATTCATTATCAAGTTTTTGTTGTTGTTGTGGTCTGGTCTTTCTCTGAACCTGGCCTTGCTCTTACTTTACTGAAATTGTATACCAACAACAGGGAGATGGCTGATATGGGAGAGGCTAAAAAGTTCAGTCTGCTGGGAGAAGGATTCATTTCAGCCCATCAGTGCGGTTATTCTGCTAAGTGGTGACATAATCCCAAATTCACATTCCCAAGAGATTGACTCTCAGGATCTCTCCCATTTGCTGACTTTACTGCAAAAGAATGCCAGCTTCTGCCATAATTGAGGAAAAAGGTTTTCAGGCCAGATTATCATTTCTGAAATGGATCACATAACATATCTAAAAGTGTTAGTATAAACCCAACCTTCTGCCTGGAGATTGTCTTCTTTGCAAATAAATAAATAGATTTTTTTTTTTAAATCCTGTTTTGTAAGGGTACCATATATTGGGCTTTTCTTTTTAATTCCAATAATTCTGGTTTTCTAAAAGAAAACACTTTAGGCAAAAGAGCATCCTGGATCAACATTTAATACAGGGGAAAAAGAAAAAACTAGAAACAATACGGTTATTGGAACAATATGGAAACTATATGGTTAGTACTGAATGATCTGCGATCACTAAAAATATGGGCTACATCTCCAAATATGCTTCATTATGTCAGAAAGACTCCATGACATGTTAAGGGAATAAATCAAAGTGAAGTAGAAGATCTAGAATGTTGACCTACCTGTGGGACAGATGGTATATACACGCATGCACATACATGCAAGTATTCACATATATGTGAACCATTTGTATATGATACATTTGGTATATATGTATGTATGTATATAGTTACTTCTAAAGGAACAAGAGTAGATTTTAATTTTATTTCATAACCTTTGGAAATATTTAATTATTTCAGCCTGACCTATAATTTTCAAAATGAAATGAAAATTTTTTCTATAATGTCTTCTGCAAACTGAAATTTTTCTTTTTTCTTTTTTTTTTAAAGATTTTATTTATTTGACAGAGAGAGACTCAGTGAGAGAAGGAACACAAGCAGGGGAAGTGGGAGAGGGAGAAGCAGGCTTCCCGCTGAGCAGGGAGCCCGATGTGGGGCTCGATCCCAAGACCCTGGGATCATGACCTGAGCCAAAGGCAGATGCTTAAGGACTGAGCCACCCAGGTGCCCCAAACTAAAGTTTCTTTATGTACATATTAAAGCATACATTTAATGCACTATATATTTTATGTTGACTTTACCCAATTTTGATGCATATTGAGTATATTCTGCTAAATACTATGTACATTCAATTCATACCTCTAAACCACTAAGTAATGTTAGCAACAAACAGAAGCCAGGGTACTGAAGGCTAGGTAATGATGGGAAATACTTGATAGGAAGCTCCACAAAGGAGACTTAAGACTAGCCAAGGTTCGACTGTATCTTTCAGATATTTGCAGTGGGTGAAAACCCAAAACACATTTGGTCAAGTTCTCTATTTCAAGATAAACTTTGCCCATATGTTTTTGATTCATTTACATGTAATTCACTGAACTGACATTCTGAATGAGTTATTCGATGCATAAGGAGATTTTTGTGCCATAATTATATGTGATACATACAATATAATGCATAATAATTTAGAGCAGAACTTGTATTTTTTCATGTTGCAGATTCCAAGCACATGTTCCTTCCTGATGATTCACTGTGCTTGAACTGAGGTGTTGAGTGACTCATTGAGTCAACCTACGGTTGAGATTTATATTACTGCATTGTTTGTACTTTTTTTTTCTTAAAAAAAAAAAAGCAGTTTTTCCATGCCTCAGTTTCCGTGATTGTCAAATTAGCACAATAATCTTTATTAAATTCACCATGGTCATTTAGCAGAACCTATAAAATGTATTAACATACTTGAAAATAATAATAATTAGTTCCTAGAATTTGTAACTTTATTTTTCAATGTGATAGATAGTACAGTTTAAATATGCACTTGGAAATATAGTGAAACTCCAGTTCCCTGTATTATCTCCTTCAATCTAAAGCATAGGCTTGCTAGAAATTTCATGACCCATGAACCCTCTCTCAGAAAATTTATGGATATTCAGTTGTATTCGTAGTGGTTGTAGTGCTAAAAAATGAAATGAAATTTCACATTTTACTCCTATTTCTCACTAGCCTTTCAAGCCTCACACAGTGAAGCCTACTTGGGGAAATAAAATTGTATTATCTTTCTCACCTATTTAAAATGTGAGATGCAATTCAAATGATTCTTTCGTTTGCTGTATATAATTAGACCATGTTTTCTTTATTTGTAAACACAGATTTGACTTACACTTTTTCTGTGGTTCCTGTGGTATAATTTTTGTATACAACTCTAAATCCACCTGGAATTTATTTTACTGTGTGGAATAATGTGAAGATATAGTTGTCTCATTTCAGTGTGTAGGGACAAAGTATTTCATTTGCATTTGCAAGTTTTTATGTTTAGTATGCTAGTTAAAGTGGCAATTATTTCCCTACGTGCATATTCCTCCTGGATTTGACATACTGTTGCTAAAAATTCGCACTTTCAGATTTGTAGTTGGATATTAAGAAGCAGTATCCCTGAGATGAATCCGTTAGAAAGTTCCTGAATCATTAAATGAAGGCAAAAGAGAAAAAGATACCTAAAATGCAAAAAGCCTCAAACTAAGGTAAAACTACATTATGATAAATCAAACTTGCTAAATATGCATTATAGTCAAAATATTATATAGTAGTTTGTTTTCAAAGGACTGATTTCTAATGGCTAACGGCAGAAAAAAGATCTTCAAACAAATAATTTCAGTCTTAATATGGTATTGGAAATGTTATAAATGCTAATTTCTAAAGATATCAGTGTTCTGAATTGGAAACTAAATCACTAGCATCACTATTTCAAGGTTATATATTAAATTTGAAGCAGAGACTATCTGCTTACCCTTTGACTTGAAAAAAAAGATACATTAAATAAATTCTAATACCTGGAGATGTGTGCCGCCGAGTTAACAGTGTGTGTATGATTCCTCGGAATTCATGAGGTAGACAGGATATCTCTATGCCTTTTGAGAACACAGAAATACAACTCTTCTTTAGGGCAAACAGGGCTTTTATTGGAAGGGTATTGGGGTAGCCCTCCAAGTTATCTGTTTCTGTCCTCTTGTTAGCATCATTCTATCAGATCAGGGTGGTTCCAGGAACTTGAAATGTCTGTCTGTGCTCCCTAGTTTGAGGTATCTTGGGAGAAGAGTTCTGATGGACCAAGCTTGAGTCACACTCCCACCCCCAATCCCCATGACCAGTGAGTTGGTTAGTCCCACTCACCCAGTAATAATTACAGCTAATGCTTACTTCAGCCAGGCACTGTGAAAATCACTGCATATGGATTATTTCCATTATTATGATGGTTTCAGGAGTTGGATGGGTGGGCAAAATAAATAAAATACATTACATACATACCTACTAACAATTTTTTAAAAAGCTGGCGCATATATCTCCATTCAATAATCCCTGATTCCCAGAGATTTCATAGTCTCATTTTGAAAAAAGCTAAAAATTTTGCCCAGGCTATGTATCACTGCCCCTTCAGGTCTCTCTAGAACTAACTTGACCAAAGAATTTCTAGGTTGAATAAGAAGAGAGTCCAAACAGAAGTAGAATTCTGAGTATATAGGGTTGTCTAAATCACCTGATGCTTTGCAAAGGAGGAATTTCACTTTAAGTAGGATGGCTGATGGTCTATTTCCTGGCAATTTGGAAAGATTTGCACCCACTGATAGCCCATTATGTGGTAACTGTGTTTTGTCAGATACTCATTTATTTTAATGCAAGTTTGCTTTATCCTGCCAGTTTGTTGACCGTTCCTTGCTGAATAGGTCTGTAATCTAAACTTTAAAGGAGGATTAAGCTTCATGGTATTTACCTAACTAAGCATTGTCATTGTATTATCCTCTTACATATTTGTTACCTGGGGGGGAAAAAAAAAAAAACTCTCTTTTCTATGGGCCTTCCTGTTACTTTTGCATGAAAACCTTTGTAGCTTTTTAACATTTTATTATTATTCTGCTTTATGATCTGAAACTGTCATTTTATTTTATTTTTTATTTTGTTTTTTTTTAAGATTTTATTTGACAAAGAGAGACACAGTGAGAGAGGGAACATAAGCAGGGGGAGTGGGAGAGGGAGAAGCAGGCTTCCCGCCAAAACGGAGCCCGATGCGGGGCTCGATCCCAGGACCTGGGATCATGACCTGAGCCGAAGGCAGACGCTTAACTACTGAGCCACCCAGGCGCCCCTTAAACTGTCATTTTAAATAGAACCGAGGGTTAATTTAGATTACAGTGCTTTTAATAATGCTTCTTTTTTTTTTTTTTTTTTGCTGTTGTATGCACACATAAATAACAGAAGAAACGCATCTTATCTTCTCTCTTTTACTCTGAAATACCATGGATAGTTAATAGAACAACAATTACAACTCCGCTGGCCACATTTGGACCCACACCTTTTTAGAAATCATGTTGGTTTTCAGTATCTCTTTGAAAATAACTGACCCTTTAAAAAAATTCTTATTGTTGAAGTGTAGTTGATATAGAGTGTTATGTTAGTTTCAGGTGCACAACATAGTGATTGGACAATTCTATACATTACACAGTGCTCATTACTACAGATGTCCTTTCTGTCTGTTGTCATACAATGTATTGCAACATTATTGAATATTTTCCCTAAGCTGTACCTTTCATGTCTGTTACTTATTAATTTTATAACTGGAATTTTGTACCTCTTAATCCCCTTCACCTATTTCACCCATTCCCTCATCCCCCCCCTCCCCTGCCCACCCCTGGCAACCACCAGTTTGTTCTTCCTATTTCTGAGTCTTTCGATTTTGTTTGTTTGTTCATTTGTTTTGTTTTTTAGGTTCCATATATAAGTGATATCATGTGGTATTTATCTTTGTCTGACTTATTTCACTTAGCATAATACCCTCCAGGCTTATCCATGTTGTTGCAAATGGCAAAAATCTCATTCTTTCTTATGACTAATATCCCATTTATATGTATATACCACATCTTCTTTATCCATTCATCTATGGATGGACACTTGGGTTGCTTCCATAATTTGGCTGTTGTAAATAATGCTGCAATAAACAGAGGGGTGCATATATCTTTCCAAATTAATGTTTTTGTTTTCTATACCCAGAGGTGGAATTACTGGATCATATGGTATTTCTATTTTTAATTTTTTGAGGAACCTCCATACTGTTTTCCAGAGTTGCTGTATTAATTTACATTCCCACCAACAATGCACTAGGTTTCCCTTTTCTCTATATCCTTGCCAATGTTTGTTATTTCTTGTCTTTTGATTCTAGCCATTCTGAGTGGTGTGAGGTGATATCTCATTGTGGTTTTGATTTGCATTTCCCTGATGATAAGTGATGTTGAACATGTCTGTATGTGTCTGTTGGCCATCTGTATGTCTTCTCTGGAAAAAATGTCCATGCAGAAAATAACCTGCACTTCTAATGGAAAACCTGTTTATCTCTTCTGCATGACCCTTAATCCCTCAAGGTAAGTAAAATGTATATCTGTGCTTTGGGAATATTTTAATATTAATTGTTTATAAGTCAGAGGAGACAAAAGAGACCAAAAATGTTTGACAGAGAGAAAAAGAGGGAAATCTAATTTTGTTTTGAGTAATTGCTTCAATAAAATTCATTCACCACTTATGAAATCCTAAATGCAGGGTTTTCACTTTTTTTGAAAGGTTTTTAATTTTTGTTTGTTTTTAGCAATCTTTACACCCAACGTCGGCCTCAAACTCATGACCCCTGAGATCAAGAGTTTCATGCTCTTCCTACTACTGAGCCAGCCAGGAGCCCCAGTTTTTTTCACATTTTTAAAAATCAACTTCTCTTATTACATCATTTCCATATCTTCCTTTAAATTCTTTTCCTAACAGAAACTATATATCTTCCGTGAAGTATGGGCCTTCAACAGCTTCACGGGGGGATCATGGTTGGTGTTAGCTAGTTTACATGATCTCTTCCCCTTTCTGGTATTGGTTTAGGAAGGAGCAGGTAACCTAATTCTGGACAATGATATATTTGAGAAAATCTGTTGAGAAATGATTCCTGGCTCTTAAAAAGAAAAAAGAAAAAAAAGAGACTCAGAGAAGAAATAGGTCCCTTATATCTCTGGACTTCACATATAAGGGCGTGATTTTTAGAATTGCTGCAGCAATTTATACAACATGCTACAGATAGACATATTGAGATAGGTCTGTCACTCCAGAACTTTCTAAAATCTAAGGGGGAGGCAGAGAGAGAGGAAAAGAGGGAAAAAGAGAAATTGTACAGATGTAAGACAATGCCTATGTAATTTATAAACCCCAGATATCAACAATGAATAAAAAAGAATGTGCTGAGATAAACTTACATCTTTGAAGGGGAGAAAAATCTTAGCTCCAAGACAATATTTAGGAAGATGTTCACCTCATATGTTCTCTTAGGAAAAGAAATGCTACAGCTCGTGACATTCCACACACCTTTTGAACCAAATGAGGTCGTAGGAGCTCTCTCTTGAGAAGGGGTGGTGCTTACTGGGTTGTGAGGACAGGTGACTGGGGAACACATGAGTCAGAGAAAACTGTGTACTTGAATTTGAAAAAATGTGAGGACCAGATTATTGACTGGGATTGAGCTAGAGAACTAGCTAGGGATAAAACTATGGAGAACCTTACAGGATATGCAGATAAATTTATTATAATGAGGTAAAGTATAGGGAAGAGTAGTAAATAAAAGATATCAATGTTTTACTTAAAAATGTGAATCCTGGGGTACCTGGGTGGCTCTTGATTTTGGCTCAGGTCATGGTCTCAGGGTCTTGGGATCAAGCCCCACGTGGGGCATGGAGCCTGCTTGAGATTCTGTCTCACCCCCCTCCCTGTGCACCTCCCTCCACCACCACTTATGTGCATGCACACTAGTGTTCTCTCTCTCTCTAATAACAATAATAATTTAAAAATTTTGAAAATGTGAATCTTTGCAATTTATATATGGAATACATAATTTAATTCACTGATGAAATGACTCATCTATCAAACAAAACTACACTAAAAAAGCCATATTTGGGGATCGAATAATTCCAATTCTAGGAGTCTAGCTTTGAGAAATAATATGAGATATGGTAGAATACTATGTACAAGGATATTTATCACAGGATTTTTTATATCAATATGAACAGGAAATAATCAGAGTATCCAACAAAAGTGGAAAGTTAACTAAATCATGGGACATTCTTACAATTGAATATTAGGGAGCAATAGCAATTACTTATTTGCAGAATACTAGATGTCATGAGAAAGTGCTCATAATAAAAATTTTAGATGGAGAGAAATATATCAGGCAAAAATAAGTACAGGATACAAACAATCAATCCCTATTTGGAAAAAGAAGGTGAGAGAGAAGACATTTATATGTATATGTATAATTCTCTCCACTCCCCGCCCATACACACACACATACACAACTTAAAAAACGGCTACAACTGAATTCAGTATATCAACAATATTTATTTTCAGTTACTGGGCAAGAGGCAATCTTCTTGGGCATGGGTAAATAAACATGGATTACTTTTACATAATAAAAAAATTTATAAATAAAAATATAAGAACTATATTGTATTTATCTTTCTCTGACTGACTTTTTTTCCCTTAGCATTATACCCTCTAGATCCATCCATATTGTTGCAAATGGCAAGATTTCATTTTTTTTTATGCCTCATATTCCATCGTGTGTGTGTGTGTGTGTGTGTGTACCACTTCTTTATCCAGTCATCTATGGATGGATACTTGAGTTCCTTCTGTATCTCAGCTATTGTTTTTTCTTGATTTTTACCAGGAGTAATGACACCCGCTGCTAGAGATATTATTATCTCCCTTACACATTGTACATTCTCTTCTCTTCCTCCTCCCCTCCCTCTTGTCCCCCCTCCCCTCCCTCCCCCTCCCCTACCCCTGCCCACCTCCTCCACCTCTCTCTCCCTCTTCCTCTCTCAACAACCCATTCTCATACCTTGGAGAGAGTCTGCAGGATTATCCCAACTTGTTTTACCTTAGCCATCCCCTTCCCCATCAGAACTAGCAATGTGTTGACCTGTTAAGTAACAAAGAACCACAGGCAGATATGTAGAATCTTTATCTAGTTTAACTCTGAGTTAATCATTTACACAAAAATATACATATTGCTTTCCATTTCCTTGAAGGCATTTCTATATGCAATCTATATTAATGGTTGGTGCAATAATATTGCTCATTTCCTGAGAATACAATATTTTCTCCTTGGTTACATTATACTACTATTTATAAAACCTTTTTTCTTAAAATTTACTTTTGAGCTACTTTTAGTTCCTAAATTTTTTAAGAGTTGCCTTTACTTATTTTTTATTTATAAACTTATTTTTTTAATTCCAGTATAATTAACATACAGTGTTATAGTAGTTTCAGGTGTACAATACAGTGATTCAACAATTCTATCCATTACTCAGTGCTCATCACACTAAGTGTACTCTTAATTCTCTTCACCTATTTCACCCATCCCCCCACCCCACCTCCCCTCTGGTTTTGTTGGTATGTTCTCTATGTTTAACAGCCTTTTTTTTTGTTTGTCTCTTTTTTTTCTTTATCCATTCGTTTTATTTCTTAAATTCCACAAAAAGACAGCCTACTGAATGGGAGGTATTTGCAAATAATATATCCAATAAGGGGTTAATATCCAGAATATATAAAGAACTTAAACAACACACACACACACACACACACACACACAAACACAACCCAATTAAAAAATGGGCAAAAGGGGCACCTGAGTGGTTCAGTCAGTTAAGCATATGACTCTTGATCTCAGCTCAGGTCTTATCTTAGGATCTTGAGTTCAAGCCCCATGTTGGGCTCCATGCTGGATGTGGAGCCTACTTAAAAAAAATGGGCAGAAGACACGAACAGACATTTTTCCAAAGAAGACTTACATATGGCCAACAGACAAATGAAAGGATGTTCAACATCACCCATCATCAGGGAAATGCAAATCAAAACCATAATGAGGTATCACCTCCCACCTGTCAGAATGGCTAAAATCAAAAAAACACAGGAAACAACAAGTGTTGTTGAGAATGTAGAGAAAAAGGAACCCTTGTGCACCATTGGTGGGAATGTAAATTGGTACAGACACTCTAGAAAACAGTATGGAAGTGGCTCAAAAAATGAAAAATAGAATTGCCATGTGTTCCAGTAATTTCATTACTGGGTATTTACCCAAACAAAATGAAAACACTAATTCAAAAGGATATGTGCACCCCTATGTTCTTTGAAGGAAGAAAAGTAAAGCACAGATCAGGCCATGCATCCTGCTTCTTTTCTTTCACAAAAACCATAATACACACTCTCATTAACTTCCTGTCTCTATGAATCGTAAGAATGATAGCATAAAGAATAACTATCTAGCTTGAAATCTTCATTTTAGATTTTAGATCCGAAAAAAATGTGGTAAATTTTTCCAAGTCACAAAATTATTTAGTGACAAGAGTCTAAGATCCTAGGGCTCTTGATGCCCAATACATTTTTCATTCCACGAAACCATCATCACTTGATGCTTAAAGGTTCCACATCACTGCATGGTAACTGTCAAACAAAAAGTGCCTGATTTTTTTTTTTTTTTTGTATGTTAGCTTTATATAAATAAGTAAATAATGGAAAGCCCACTGAATTGGGTCTAAGAATTTCCTGGATTCAAGTTCTATTTTCATTGGTTATCAGTGTGGCCTTGTGTTTATTACTTAAACTGGCTGTGTCTCAGTTTCTTATCTGCAAAATAAAGAGAATGTATTAAATGTTCTTTGATGTATTTGAAGATATTTAACAGATACCCTGAAGAAGTACGTAGCCAATGAAAACAACATAGTTCTGACAAAGGTGTAATCTTTACTTATATCTTGCTTATTCAAATGCTCCATCTTTCCTGAAGCCCCAAATAAATAACTTGAGATATTAAAACCAAACAGTAGCTGAAAAATTATTGCATATCCATGAGCATTTACAATAAGTGATAAAGTAATTATAAATGAATTTAGGGAGATTTCAAGAATTCAAATGTAGAAGACTCTTCAATTGTTTTCTTTGGGAAATGTACACAGAGGAAATGGGGAAGTAGGGCACTTTGTCTAAGGGAGGGGCCTTTGGGGACAAGCACTTGTAAGGAATTCTTTAGAGAAGGGTCAGTGCATGTAATTATTTCTGAGAGACTTTTATGAAATGATTTGTTTGATAACTAAGGTGTGAATAAAAAAAGGAATAAGGAAGATACTAGGATACTGACTCACTAAAAGGGACTTCTCTGTTATAATCTGTAGGGAGACATTACCCTATGCTAAAGAAAGTTAATTCATTCTCAAAGAACTGTGAAACTGGATTTAAGCCCACTCTTCAAAAATTGGGGAAAATGGTAAACCAAGGGTTTCATGAAACTTCCCAAATTAAGCTTTGTTTGACAGTAGAAACAATGGTGAGGATAATAATATAACCTATTTGGTAAGGTTATTTTAAGGATTAAATGAATTAATACAGATAAATCCCTTAGTTAGAAAAATGTCCAGCACATAGTACTAAATAAGTATTAGCTGTCACTATTATTGTTGTCTTTGTCATTGCTGTTGTTTGCATTATTATTTAGTCTGAAATATATTTGGATTGATCTAACTTTCTGGTAAAATTAATTATAATGTGCTGGTAAACAAATGCCTTCTATAATTTTTCAATTATGTGGTTTCTGCTTACTTTTTAAGAGAACAATCCACTTTGTCCACCAGAAAAATCAACTTATTTAAAGTGAAACATGCAGGAAGCTTCTTGTTTGCTGTAGCAAAAGCATTATAACTGTATTTTTCTGCTAATCAAGATATAATAAAAGTCAAACTACTAATTCTTTGGGTTTCAGCCTTTTAATGCCTAACTTTATATCTAAGAGATTACTTGCTCTTTATAACGTATTTTGTAAGAGAAGAGAGTACTGGAGTCATCTCAAATCCAAGCTTGATACCTAAACATCTTTCTACATAACTGAATTTTAACTTCTAAGAATCAAATTTCTATTTGCAAGTACCTAAGAAATATGAATCACCTCTCAGTTCACTGAATGACACAAAACTTGAGATCTTCAAGATACAATATTCAAGCAATAACAAGTCACTTTCACATTTTAGAAAGCAACCACCCTCCTAAACCAAGTAGAGGGAGAAACCCTATCATTTCCCTTCAGTTTTCAGTATGAAATCCATCCCACATAATGTCTTCTAGGCCCTAAGTAAAATTCTAACTAATTTCCTACATGAAATAAAAATTTCTGGGGCGCCTGGGTGGCTCATTCAGTTAAGTGTCTGCCTTCGGTCATGAACCCAGGGTCGTGGGATTGAGCCCCGCCTCGGGCGTTGGGCTCCCTGCTCAGCAGGGGAGTCTGCTTCTCCCTCTTCCTCTCCTTCTGCCTTTTCACCTGTGCTCTCTTTCTCACTCACTCTCTCTCAAGTAAATAAATAAAATCTTAAAAAAAAAAAGAAAGAAAAATTTCAGGAAATAACTTGTAGTTTTTTAAATAGTTTTGTTGTTGCTGTTAGACTTTTATTAACTGAAACTGTAGGAAAATCGGTCTTCTCTACCTGGTAAAACAAAAAACATATTTCAAAATGTATAAATTCAGAAGTTCTTTGATCTAAAGCTTTCAAACCTTTACTTTGAGTAAACTTTAAAAAGTGGCATTTTAAAATTCTTAAATATTTATTAGAGAAGAGGGGAAGCAAACTCACAATTATAGAGTATATAAATGTGTTAGACTCTGATGTAAGTGCTTAGTTGTATAATTTATTTGATAGATTTTCTGGTTTAAACTTTATTTATGGGCTATAATGCATACAAATTATCATAAAAATAAATGGTGTTTCAAAATCTCTTTATATAGCTCTGGAAAATTGATGGTTTTACTTTTAAAAATAACTAATGAAGGAAGAACACCTTTTCTGATTTCTATGTTTTGTTTACCTTTCTCTTTCAATACTACACTCTAAGCCACCACTCTACATTGTACTTACCCTAATTCTGTGTTTGCATTACAGAGTTTGCTTGTGTCCTGTGTCATTTATATAATCAATGGGATAGTATCACTGACAAAAACTTAATTACATGAAAACTGCCCCAGAACTACTTGTTGCAAGTCCTTGAATAGGTAATTCCATGATGACACTATGTCTATGACTCCATGAAATGGACACCAAAGATACCTTGTTTAGAAGTAGTCACAGGGTGTTAGGGATAAAAGGGGCTTATGGCATCATATCTTAATTCTCTTTAATAGAGGAGACTACACCAGAATGCTTAAATAATTTTTTTCTAATGAGAATCAGCAACAGAGTTGAGACTGAATGCCAAGTCTGCTAATTTCTGCCTGTGTATACAATGTTCTCTCAATATTCCTGCATGTATACATATTGTATACATAATATGTTCACCAGCATTGGTTTTGAGACTTATAATTAACAGTGGTCAGAGGCACTCTGCATACAATTTGGGTGTGGGACCAAATTAACCACCAGTATTCTGTCTATCCAAGGGCTACAGATTGTATCTCTGTGAAATGACCCAGTGAACTGATTCAGTCCTTAAAGCATTTTGTCCAAACCAGTCTCTCACCCTATTCCTTAGGTATGGTAGGGCTGCAGTCACTAGTAAACACTTAGCATCCTTTGTAATGCAGCTCCAACAAGCTCAGTTCAGACTGGAATAGGAGAAAAAAAAATCAAATCTACCTGAAGGAAGGAGTCTATCTACCTATCAGAGAGAAAGTAGCTGCAGTTTTCCCTTTACTTATTTATATTTATGATATACCTTAGGTTTGTATATTTAAAAGCCAACCAATGCCTTTAAATAATTTTACAGAACTTGAGAACTGGCAGAGAATCTAGTAATCATCCAACCCTACATATGAAGGAAATGTAGCCTACTGAGAAAACCTGGCTTTCTCAAGGTCACAGTGAATTAGTAACACAGCTGAAGCAAGTTCATCTTAAATGAAATTCTGTAATATTTCCACTGTTTCTAAAGTCAACGGAATGTTTAAATGAGTAATCTAAAAGTATAGTATGTTATTTTTATAGGTATAAAAAATGAACCTGAACTACTCAGAATTCACTAAAAATGACCACTTACTTGACATTTGAAATATATCTTAGGTTCCATCTGTAGATGTCAGTTTGTTTTAAAGAATAAGTAGGATAAGTAAGCTACAAATTTTCCTTTTTTTAAAATATACCATAAGAAGGATAATAAAATTTGAACTCTGTAGCATAAAATGTTCTCTGTGAGCCACTAGAACATTTTTTTTTTTGTTTAATGACCGGCCATTTTTTTTTAAAGATTTTATTTATTTATTTGAGAGAGAGAGAATGAGAGAGAGAGCACATGAGAGGGGGGAGGGTCAGAGGGAGAAGCAGACTCCCTGCCGAGCAGGGAGCCTGATGCGGGACTCGATTCAGGGACTCCAGGATCATGACCTGAGCCGAAGGCAGTCGCTTAACCAACTGAGCCACCCAGGTGCCCATGAATGGCCATTTTTAATATTCTATAGCAACAATTTTTTTTTAGGACAATAAAATAGTGTCACTGTGTGGCTTAAGAAAATAATTTGAAAGCCAGCAGAGAATTTATTCTGAAACTAAGAAGTAGCGATAGTCATACCCTTGTCCTGTTTAAGTCTTTAAGTATCTTTGGGAAGATCACTCTGATAGAGGTGGGAAGAGTTGATTGGATGATGGTGGAAATTTATTAGAAGCAAGGATCCTGCTGGGCCAGGCAGTAAATCTGTAAATAAACTTACAAATATCTCTTGTGAAGCTTACATTTAAGCAGGGGGAGACACACTAGAACAATAAACATAATAGATAAGTAAACATGTACTATGTTAGAAAAACATAAGTACAACAGACAAATATAGTACACAGTAAAGAGAATTTAAGTTCTTGGAATAAAGGGCATGTTCCAGGTTTATAAGATGCTCAAAATTAGTTTCATTCAAAAGAACACATTTGAACAAACAATAGGAAGATATGGAGGAGAATAAAATTCAGCTGTGGGGAAAAAGCTTCTGTAATGGTCACAAGTCTGTCTCATACCTGACATGTTTGAGAAACAACAAGGAGGTTTGCCTGGCTAAAGAGAAGTGAAAAAGGGACAGAGTAATGGAGATGAGATCAGAAAGTTAATGGGATCCTGATTATGTAAGAGCATCTAGGCCATTGTCAAGCCTTTGCTTTTACTCTGAGTGAAATGGGCAGACTGTGGAGTATTTTGAGCAGAGAAGTGACATGATCGTTCTCATGTTTTAAAAGGATCATTCTAGGAGCCTGGAAGCAGGGAGGTGGGTTGGGAGACAATTGCAGTAATCCAGGCAAGACAGGATGGTAGTAGTGAAGGTGGTAAGAAATGGTTACATTGTGGATGTTTTCTGAATATGAAGCCAACATGATAGTCTGGTAGATTAGATGAGAAGGTGACAGAAAGAGAGGTGTGAGAGTTGTTTCCTAGGCTTTTGCTGTGGACATCTGGAAAGATGGGAGTTTTCAGCAATTGATATAGGGAAGGCTGTGGATGAAACAGGTTTGACTGGTTTCAGAAGGATAGAAGACAAGTTCAGTTTTGAATATGTTGAGTTCAATGTGCATATTAGATAACCAAGTGGAAATATTGAGTCAAGTTTGGAAGAGAGATCTGGTCTGGAGATAGAAATTTGAGAATACTGATGGTATTTAAAGTCACAGAACTGGACAAGATTGCCACAAAAAGCAAGTGAAGACTAAGAAAAGGAGAGAACCAAGGAGTGAAGCCTGGAACATTGGATCTGAGAGAAAAGAAGGAACCAGCTAAGGGATTTGAGAAGTAATCAGTAAGATGGGAGAAACACTAGAACGGGTGGTCCTGGAAGTCATGGGAAGAAAATGTGTCAAGAACATGTGAGTGAGCAATTGTTTCAAATGATGCTGAGGTTGAGTAAAATGAGAATTGAGCATTGTTTTTTTAGCAAAGAAGAAATCTTCGATAGGGTGATAACGCATACATATCTCAGTTGGTCTAGGACACTCCCAAGTGATTCCCATTGCAATTAACACACTCATTTGGGTGCCTTCATTTGGGAGAAGAGAGATTGGAAATGCTAAGTCGAGTGATGGAAGCCTGCATTATATGACTGAAAAAGTTATGTGTCCTAGGTATGGCGCACATTTGGTATTGGTTCAGCTGGATAATGCTACCTACTGAGATGAAAAACACATGAGAAGGAAGAAATGGAGGGATGATTCAGAGATGATGGCTTCAGTTTAGAAAAACTGGTATACCTACAAGTGCTCTTATATAAATTGAATCTCAACAGGGATGGATTTGTGATGAGAATTAGAATTCAGAAGAAAGAAATGAGAGTTAAAGCGGAGGGACATGATGTTGAGTACAAAGAAATGGTCAAGAATAGATAGCATCTTACGGCACAATTATTTCAAGTGTGAAGAAAGGAGACTAAGAATGATTAGGTGGATGGGAAGAAAACCAGAGTGGTGGTGTCCCTTAAGGTATTGGAGGAAATTTTCAAAAAGGATATTTCTGAAATCACTCTGTGCCCTCAAGAATTCAGTTCTCCATTGGGGGAGCAAGATGGCGGAGGAGTAGGAGACCTGGATTTCGTCTCCTCTCAGGAATTCAGCTGGATAGGGATCAAACCATTCTGAACACCTACAAACTCAACAGGAGATTGAAGAAAAGAATAGCAACAACTCTCTGAACAGAAAAGCGACCACTTTCTGGAAGGTAGGACGTGCGGAGAAGTGAATCCGAGGCGATATTCGGGAGGATAGACGGCGGGGGAGGGGCCTCCATCGGCCGCTTCTGGCAAGTGATAGAGCAGCAGAGCACAAAATCGGAACTTTTAGAAGTCTGCTCTGCCGAGGGACGTCACTCTGGTGGCGAAGTGGGGGGTGGAACCCTCGCGGGTCAGTGTGGTCTCAGGACCCTCGGGGTCACAGAAAGACCGGGGGTGCCTGAGTGCGGCAGAGCTCCCAGGTATCGGAGCAGGGAAGCCGGCTGCAGAGACGGAGCTCAGGCGCGGGCTCTCAGCTCGGGGTTGCCATAAACCGTGATCCGCGGCACAGTCAGGCCACTGCTCCTCCAGCAGGGACCCAACAAGCGGCAGATCCGGGGAGACTCACCTTCTTCCCCCGGGAGGAGAGGTGCGGGAGCGCACCGCGGGGATCTGCTGGGTTTGGAGACTCCACCCGGGGTCGGGTGCCAGATAGAAAGGCGCGGTCACAGGCCGAGTGAGCGCGGAGTGTGGCCGGAGACCGGGGAGATGGGAGTGACTGACCGCTTTTCTCTGGGGGCTCGCTGAGGAGCGGGACCCCGAGTTCTCGGCTCCACCGGGGCGGAGACTGGGAGGCCGCCATTTTCACTCTCTGCCTCCAAAGCTGTACGGAAAGCTTGCAGGGAACAAAAGCTCCGGAGAGCAAACCCGAGCAGATGACTTAGCCCGGACCGGCAAGGGCGGGGCAATTTTGCCTCCGGCAAAGACATTTGGGAACCACGGCAACAGGCCCCTCCCCCAGAAGATCAGCAAGAACAGCCAGCCAAGACCAAGTTTACCGATCAATGAGAACGGCAGAACTCCAGCGCTAGGGGAATACTGCACATAGAATTCATGGCTTTTTTACCATGATTCTTTAGTCTTTCAAAGTTAATTATTATTATTTTTTTTTAACTTTTTTTCTTTTTTCCTTTTTTCTTTTTTTTTGAATTTTTCTTTTTCCCTTTTTCAACCAACATCTTATCAATCCCTTTTTTTAAAAAAAAAAACATTTTTATTTTTCATTTTTAAAGTCATATTCTATCCCTTCATAGTAGTTACCCGTATTTTTGGCATATATATATAAGTTGTTCTCTCTTTAAAATCTTGAGATAGTCTCTTCTAACAGATCAAAATATAATCTAAATCTCTAGTGTATGGTTTTTTTCTACTCCCCTGCCTGATCACATTCTCTCCCTTTTTTCTTTCTTTTTTTTTTTTTTTATTCTTCTTCTTTCTTTTTTCAAACAACTTATCAAATCCTTTTTTAAAAAAATTTTTTATAATTTCCATCTTTACAGTCATATTCCATCCCTTCATCATATCAACCCTTATTTTTGTACATATACAAGTTTTTCTTTCTTTAAAATTTTGGGAGGGACTTTCTTTTAACAGACCAAAATACACCCAAA
Source organism: Phoca vitulina (assembly GCF_004348235.1). Classification (NCBI taxonomy): domain Eukaryota; kingdom Metazoa; phylum Chordata; class Mammalia; order Carnivora; family Phocidae; genus Phoca; species Phoca vitulina. The sequence goes on along the minus strand of NW_022589736.1, from coordinate 10,770,964 downwards.
ATCTAGTGTGTGGCACTGATCTATAATCCAGCCTGATCATATTTGATCACATTCTGTTTTTGTTTTGTTTTGTTTTGTTCTGCTTTTGTTTGTTTTTATCTTTTTTTCTTTTTTCTTTTTTTCTTTCCTTTTCTTTTTTCTCTCTTTCCCTTTCTTTTCCCACTGCTTCAGGTCTTTTCTGATTTGTTTAGAGTATATTTTCTGGGGATGTTGTTACCCTGCTAGCATTTTGTTCTCTCATTAATCTATTCTCCTCTGCACAAAATGACAAGACGGAAAAAATCACCTCAACAAAAAGAACAAGAGGTAGTACCGACTGCCAGGGACCTACTCAATACGGACATTAGTACGATGTCAGATCTAGAGTTCAGAATCATCACTTTAAAGATACTAGCTGGGCTTGAAAAAAACATGGAAGTTATTAGAGAAACCCTTTCTGGAGAAGTAAAAGAACTAAAATCGAACCAAGTAGAAATCAAAAAGGCTATCAATGAGGTGCAATCAAATATGGGGGCGCTAACTGCTAGGATAAATGAGGCAGAAGAAAGAATCAGTGAGATAGAAGACCAAATGATGGAAAATAAAGAAGCTGAGAAAAAGAGAGATAAACAACTACTGGATCACGAGGGCAGAATTCGAGAGATAAACGATACCATAAGACGAAACAACATTAGAATAATTGGGATCCCAGAAGAAGAAGAAAGAGAGAGAGGGGCAGAAGGTATAATGGAGCAAATTATAGCAGAGAACTTCCCTAATTTGGGGAAGGAAACAGGCATCAAAATCCAGGAGGCACAGAGAACCCCTCTCAAAATCAATAAAAATAGGTCAACACCCCGACATCTAATAGTAAAACTTACGAGTCTCAGAGACAAAGAGAAAATCCTGAAAGCAGCTCGGGAGAAGAGATATGTAACCTACAATGGTAGAAACATTAGATTGGCAACAGACTTATCCACAGAGACCTGGCAGGCCAGAAAGGACTGGCAGGACATATTCAGAGCACTAAATGAGAAAAATATGCAGCCAAGAATACTATATCCAGCTAGGCTGTCATTGAAAATTGAAGGAGAGATAAAAAGCTTCCAGGACAAACAAAAACTAAAGGAATTTGCAAACACGAAACCAGCCCTACAACAAATATTGAAAGGGGTCCTCTAAGCAAAGAGAGAGCCTAAAAGCAACATAGACCAGAAAGGAACACAAACAATATACAGTAACAGTCACTTTACAGGCAATACAATGGCACTGAATTCCTATCTTTCAATAGTTACCCTGAATGTAAATGGGCTAAATGCCCCAATCAAAAGACACAGGCTATCAGATTGGATTAAAAAACAAGACCCATCGATATGCTGTCTGCAAGAGACTCATTTTAGACCCAAAGACACCCCCAGATTGAAAGTGAGGGGGTGGAAAACCATTTACCATGCTAATGGACACCAAAAGAAAGCTGGGGTGGCAATCCTTATATCAGACAAATTAGATTTTAAACCAAAGACTGTAATAAGAGATGAGGAAGGACACTATATCCTACTTAAAGGGTCTATCCAACAAGAAGATCTAACAATTGTAAATATCTATGCCCCTAACATGGGAGCAGCCAATTATATAAGGCAATTAATAACAAAAGCAAAGAAACACATCGACAACAATACAATAATAGTGGGGGACTTTAACACCCCCCTCACTGAAATGGACAGATCATCTAAGCAAAAGATCAACAAGGAAATAAAGACTTTAAATGACACACTGGACCAAATGGACTTCGCAGACATATTCAGAACATTCCATCCCAAAGCAACGGAATACACATTCTTCTCTAGTGCCCATGGAACATTCTCCAGAATAGATCACATCCTAGGTCATAAATCAGGTCTCAACCGGTACCAGAAGATTGGGATCATTCCCTGCCTATTTTCAGACCACAATGCTTTGAAACTAGAACTCAATCACAAGAGGAAAGTCGGAAAGAACTCAAATACATGGAGGCTAAAGAGCATCCTACTGAAGAATGAATGGGTCAACCAGGAAATTAAAGAAGAATTAAAAAAATTCATGGAAACCAATGAAAATGAAAACACAACTATTCAAAATCTTTGGGATACAGCAAAGGCAGTCCTAAGAGGAAAGTATATAGCAATACAAGCCTTTCTCAAGAAACAAGAAAGGTCTCAAGTACACAACCTAACCCTACACCTAAAGGAGCTGGAGAAAGAACAGCAAATAAAGCCTAAACCCAGCAGGAGAAGAGAAATAATAAAGATCAGAGCAGAAATCAATGAAATAGAAACCAAAAGAACAGTAGAACAGATCAACGAAACTAGGAGCTGGTTCTTTGAAAGAATTAACAAGATTGATAAGCCCCTGGCCAGACTTATCAAAAAGAAAAGAGAAATGACCCAAATCAACAAAATCATGAATGAAAGAGGAGAAATCACAACCAACACCAAAGAAATACAAACAATTATAAGAACATATTATGAGCAACTCTATGCCAGCAAATTAGATAACCTGGAAGTAATGGATGCATTCCTAGAGATGTATCAACTACCAAAACTGAACCAGGAAGAAATAGAACACCTGAACAGACCTATAACCACTAAGGAAATAGAAGCAGTCATCAAAAATCTCCCAAAACACAAAAGCCCAGGGCCAGATGGCTTCCCAGGGGAATTCTACCAAACATTTCAAGAAGAATTAATACCTATCCTTCTGAAACTGTTCCAAAAAATAGAAATGGAAGGAAAACTTCCAAACTCATTTTATGAGGCCAGCATTACCTTGATCCCAAAACCAGACAAAGACCCCATCAAAAAGGAGAATTACAGACCAATATCCCTGATGAACATGGATGCAAAAATTCTCACCAAAATACTAGCCAATAGGATCCAACAGTACATTAAAAGGATTATTCACCACGACCAAGTGGGATTTATCCCTGGGCTGCAAGGTTGGTTCAACATCCGCAAATCAATCAACGTGATACAATACATTAACAAAAGAAAGAACAAGAATCATATGATCCTCTCAATAGATGCAGAAAAAGCATTTGACAAAGTACAGCATCCTTTCTTGATCAAAACTCTTCAGAGTATAGGGATAGAGGGTACATACCTCAATATCATAAAAGCCATCTATGAAAAACCTACAGCGAATATCATTCTCAATGGGGAAAAACTGAGAGCTTTCCCCCTAAGGTCAGGAACGCGGCAGGGATGTCCACTATCACCACTGCTATTCAACATAGTATTGGAAGTCCTAGCCACAGCAATCAGACAACAAAAAGAAATCAAAGGCATCCAAATCGGCAAAGAAGAAGTCAAACTCTCACTCTTTGCAGATGATATGATACTTTATGTGGAAAATCCCAAAGACTCCACCCCAAAATTGCTAGAACTCATACAGGAATTCAGTAAAGTGGCAGGATATAAAATCAATGCACAGAAGTCAGTGGCATTCCTATACACCAACAACAAGTCAGAAGAAAGAGAAATTAAGGAGTCGATCCCATTTACAATTGCACCCAAAACCATAAGATACCTAGGAATAAATCTAACCAAAGAGGCAAAGGATCTGTACTCAGAAAACTATAAAATACTCATGAAAGAAATTGAGGAAGACACAAAGAAATGGAAAAACGTTCCATGCTCATGGATTGGAAGAACAAATATTGTGAAGATGTCAATCCTACCTAGAGCAATCTACACATTCA
>NW_022589736.1:10628066-10762249 GCF_004348235.1 Phoca vitulina | reverse complement strand
TTTTCTTTTTTCTCTCTTTCCCTTTCTTTTCCCACTGCTTCAGGTCTTTTCTGATTTGTTTAGAGTATATTTTCTGGGGACGTTGTTACCCTGCTAGCATTTTGTTCTCTCATTAATCTATTCTCCTCTGCACAAAATGACAAGACGGAAAAAATCACCTCAACAAAAAGAACAAGAGGTAGTACCGACTGCCAGGGACCTACTCAATACGGACATTAGTACGATGTCAGATCTAGAGTTCAGAATCATCACTTTAAAGATACTAGCTGGGCTTGAAAAAAGCATGGAAGTTATTAGAGAAACCCTTTCTGGAGAAGTAAAAGAACTAAAATCTAACCAAGTAGAAATCAAAAAGGCTATTAATGAGGTGCAATCAAATATGGGGGCGCTAACTGCTAGGATAAATGAGGCAGAAGAAAGAATCAGTGAGATAGAAGACCAAATGATGGAAAATAAAGAAGCTGAGAAAAAGAGAGATAAACAACTACTGGATCACGAGGGCAGAATTCGAGAGATAAACGATACCATAAGACGAAACAACATTAGAATAATTGGGATCCCAGAAGAAGAAGAAAGAGAGAGAGGGGCAGAAGGTATAATGGAGCAAATTATAGCAGAGAACTTCCCTAATTTGGGGAAGGAAACAGGCATCAAAATCCAGGAAGCACAGAGAACCCCTCTCAAAATCAATAAAAATAGGTCAACACCCCGACATCTAATAGTAAAACTTACGAGTCTCAGAGACAAAGAGAAAATCCTAAAAGCAGCTCGGGAGAAGAGATATGTAACCTACAATGGTAGAAACATTAGATTGGCAACAGACTTATCCACAGAGACCTGGCAGGCCAGAAAGGACTGGCAGGACATATTCAGAGCACTAAATGAGAAAAATATGCAGCCAAGAATACCATATCCAGCTAGGCTGTCATTGAAAATTGAAGGAGAGATAAAAAGCTTCCAGGACAAACAAAAACTAAAGGAATTTGCAAACACGAAACCAGCCCTACAACAAATATTGAAAGGGGTCCTCTAAGCAAAGAGAGAGCCTAAAAGCAACATAGACCAGAAAGGAACACAAACAATATACAGTAACAGTCACTTTACAGGCAATACAATGGCACTGAATTCCTATCTTTCAATAGTTACCCTGAATGTAAATGGGCTAAATGCCCCAATCAAAAGACACAGGCTATCAGATTGGATTAAAAAACAAGACCCATCGATATGCTGTCTGCAAGAGACTCATTTTAGACCCAAAGACACCCCCAGATTGAAAGTGAGGGGGTGGAAAACCATTTACCATGCTAATGGACACCAAAAGAAAGCTGGGGTGGCAATCCTTATATCAGACAAATTAGATTTTAAACCAAAGACTGTAATAAGAGATGAGGAAGGACACTATATCATACTTAAAGGGTCTATCCAACAAGAAGATCTAACAATTGTAAATATCTATGCCCCTAACATGGGAGCAGCCAATTATATAAGGCAATTAATAACAAAAGCAAAGAAACACATCGACAACAATACAATAATAGTGGGGGACTTTAACACCCCCCTCACTGAAATGGACAGATCGTCTAAGCAAAAGATCAACAAGGAAATAAAGACTTTAAATGACACACTGGACCAAATGGACTTCGCAGACATATTCAGAACATTCCATCCCAAAGCAACGGAATACACATTCTTCTCTAGTGCCCATGGAACATTCTCCAGAATAGATCACATCCTAGGTCATAAATCAGGTCTCAACCGGTACCAGAAGATTGGGATCATTCCCTGCCTATTTTCAGACCACAATGCTTTGAAACTAGAACTCAATCACAAGAGGAAAGTCAGAAAGAACTCAAATACATGGAGGCTAAAGAGCATCCTACTGAAGAATGAATGGGTCAACCAGGAAATTAAAGAAGAATTAAAAAAATTCATGGAAACCAATGAAAATGAAAACACAACTATTCAAAATCTTTGGGATACAGCAAAGGCAGTCCTAAGAGGAAAGTATATAGCAATACAAGCCTTTCTCAAGAAACAAGAAAGGTCTCAAGTACACAACCTAACCCTACACCTAAAGGAGCTGGAGAAAGAACAGCAAATAAAGCCTAAACCCAGCAGGAGAAGAGAAATAATAAAGATCAGAGCAGAAATCAATGAAATAGAAACCAAAAGAACAGTAGAACAGATCAACGAAACTAGGAGCTGGTTCTTTGAAAGAATTAACAAGATTGATAAGCCCCTGGCCAGACTTATCAAAAAGAAAAGAGAAATGACCCAAATCAACAAAATCATGAATGAAAGAGGAGAAATCACAACCAACACCAAAGAAATACAAACAATTATAAGAACATATTATGAGCAACTCTATGCCAGCAAATTAGATAACCTGGAAGTAATGGATGCATTCCTAGAGATGTATCAACTACCAAAACTGAACCAGGAAGAAATAGAAAACCTGAACAGACCTATAACCACTAAGGAAATAGAAGCAGTCATCAAAAATCTCCCAAAACACAAAAGCCCAGGGCCAGATGGCTTCCCAGGGGAATTCTACCAAACATTTCAAGAAGAATTAATACCTATCCTTCTGAAACTGTTCCAAAAAATAGAAATGGAAGGAAAACTTCCAAACTCATTTTATGAGGCCAGCATTACCTTGATCCCAAAACCAGACAAAGACCCCATCAAAAAGGAGAATTACAGACCAATATCCCTGATGAACATGGATGCAAAAATTCTCACCAAAATACTAGCCAATAGGATCCAACAGTACATTAAAAGGATTATTCACCACGACCAAGTGGGATTTATCCCTGGGCTGCAAGGTTGGTTCAACATCCGCAAATCAATCAACGTGATACAATACATTAACAAAAGAAAGAACAAGAATCATATGATCCTCTCAATAGATGCAGAAAAAGCATTTGACAAAGTACAGCATCCTTTCTTGATCAAAACTCTTCAGAGTATAGGGATAGAGGGTACATACCTCAATATCATAAAAGCCATCTATGAAAAACCTACAGCGAATATCATTCTCAATGGGGAAAAACTGAGAGCTTTCCCCCTAAGGTCAGGAACGCGGCAGGGATGTCCACTATCACCACTGCTATTCAACATAGTATTGGAAGTCCTAGCCACAGCAATCAGACAACAAAAAGAAATCAAAGGCATCCAAATTGGCAAAGAAGAAGTCAAACTCTCACTCTTTGCAGATGATATGATACTTTATGTGGAAAATCCCAAAGACTCCACCCCAAAATTGCTAGAACTCATACAGGAATTCAGTCAAGTGGCAGGATATAAAATCAATGCACAGAAGTCAGTGGCATTCCTATACACCAACAACAAGTCAGAAGAAAGAGAAATTAAGGAGTTGATCCCATTTACAATTGCACCCAAAACCATAAGATACCTAGGAATAAATCTAACCAAAGAGGCAAAGGATCTGTACTCAGAAAACTATAAAATACTCATGAAAGAAATTGAGGAAGACACAAAGAAATGGAAAAACGTTCCATGCTCATGGATTGGAAGAACAAATATTGTGAAGATGTCAATCCTACCTAGAGCAATCTACACATTCAGTGCAATCCCCATCAAAATACCATCCACTTTCTTCAAAGAAATGGAACAAATAATCCTCAAATTTGTATGGAACCAGAAAAGACCCCGCATAGCCAGAGGAATGTTGAAAAAGAAAAGCAAAGCTGGCGGCATCACAATTCCAGACTTCCAGCTCTACTACAAAGCTGTCATCATCAAGACAGTATGGTACTGGCACAAAAACAGACACATAGATCAATGGAACAGAATAGAGAGCCCAGAAATGGACCCTCAACTCTATGGTCAACTAATCTTTGACAAAGCAGGAAAGAATGTCCAATGGAAAAAAGACAGTCTCTTCAACAAATGGTGTTGGGAAAATTGGACAGCCACATGCAGAAGAATGAAACTGGACCATTTCCTTACACCACACACAAAAATAGACTCCAAATGGTTGAAAGACCTCAATGTGAGACAGGAGTCCATCAAAATCCTAAAGGAGAACACAGGCAGCAACCTCTTCGACCTCAGCCGCAGCAACTTCTTCCTAGAAACATCGCCAAAGGCAAGGGAAGCAAGGGCAAAAATGAACTATTGGGACTTCATCAAGATAAAAAGCTTTTGCAAAGCAAAGGAAACAGTCAACAAAACCAAAAGACAACTGACAGAATGGGAGAAGATATTTGCAAATGACATATCAGATAAAGGGCTAGTATCCAAAATCTATAAAGAACTCATCAAACTCAACACCAAAAGAACAAAGAATCCAATCAAGAAATGGGCAGAAGACATGAACAGACATTTCTCCAAAGAAGACATCCAAATGGCCAACAGACACATGAAAAAGTGTTCAATATCGCTCGGCATCAGGGAAATCCAAATCAAAACCTCAATGAGATACCACCTCACACCAGTCAGAATGGCTAAAATTAACAAGTCAGGAAATGACAGATGTTGGCGAGGATGCGGAGAAAGGGGAACCCTCCTACACTGTTGGTGGGAATGCAAGCTGGTGCAGCCACTCTGGAAAACAGTATGGAGGTTCCTCAAAAAGTTGAAAATAGAGCTACCATATGATCCAGCAATTGCACTACTGGGTATTTACCCCAAAGATACAAAAGTAGGGACCCGAAAGGCTACGTGCACCCCGATGTTTATAGCAGCAATGTCCACAATAGCCAAACTGTGGAAAGAGCCAAGATGTCCATCAACAGATGAATGGATAAAGAAGAGGTGGTATATATATACAATGGAATATTATGCAGCCATCAAAAGGAATAAGATCTTGCCATTTGCAACGACGTGGATGGAACTGGAGGGTATTATGCTGAGCGAAATAAGTCAAACAGAGAAAGACATGTATCATATGACCTCACTGATATGAGGAATTCTTAATCTCAGGAAACAAACTGAGGGTTGCTGGAGTGGGGGGTGGGGTGGGAGGGATGGGGTGACTGGGTTATGGACACTGGGGAGGGTATGTGTTCTGGTAAGCGCTGTGAATTGTGCAAGACTGTTGAATCTCAGATCTGTACCTCTGAAACAAATAATGCAATATATGTTAAGAAAGAAAAAAAGAAGAAGAAGAATGTAGCAGGAGGGGAAGAATGAAGGGGGGGAAATCGGAGGGGGAGAAGAACCATGAGAGACAATGGACTCTGAAAAACAAACTGAGGGTTCTAGAGGGGAGGGGGTTGGGAGGATGGGTTAGCCTGGTGATGGGTATTGAGGAGGGCACGTTCTGCATGGAGCACTGGGTGTTATGCACAAACAATGAATCATGGAACACTATATCTAAAACTAATGATGTAATGTATGGGGATTAACATAACAATAAAAAAATTAAAAAAAAAAAAAAAAAAGAATTCAGTTCTCCTTCATGGGTAAGGATATATGGTTCCTTAAACTTAGATCCAATCCAGCAAGTCTCTGAAACTTTTCCTATCCTCCAACCTGAACTTGTTTTTGTTTTGTTTCTGTTTTGTTTTGTTAATTTTAGTGTGTAGTTTCTTACATGTTGCCTAATATCTGGTATCTGTTTCTTTAATAAGCCATTTTAAATTGAATTTTCAACTGGACTATATTCATTGTCAACGTAGGGTCCCCAGATGCCTTGTCCTTAATTTCTTCAGTTCCACAGTCACAGTCTTTCAGGGAAGTCCCTTGGGCCCCAGCCATAATTTCCAGATCTTCAACTTGGATGGCCTACCTAGACCCATTGGTTTTGGAGAATGTGAAATTAAACTAGTTAAGAGCCAAAAAGTCACCATTATATTTGGTAACCAGAATATTGTTGGTGCTTTTTATGAGTATTTTCCAACAGCTGCTTTGATGAGAATCCAGATTATAGTGTGCTGAAACAATCCCCAAAGGGAGGTAGGAATTAGACATAGTAGAGTAGACAGCTCTTAAAATTAGAAGAGCAAGATCATGGAGATAGTGAATTTTTTTGAAGGGTATATAAAGGAGAAAGAACATTTTTTTTTTTCTTTTGTTTTGGGGGAAGACTTTGTATCATTGGCAAGCTGAGGAAAAGGAGCCCATATAAAAGGAATAGTTAAACATTTGGGAGAGAAAAGGTGTTATTCTTAAAGTAAGGATGTGGGAAGGGAGTACCAGTTCAAGTTAAGAGAACTGACAATATCTGAATAAATATGAGCCAAGTCATATCCCTCATCATTTGAAAATGACATCACATGAAGTAAATAAAATATAATATGTAGAATTAATGGCTGTTTATAGGAAAAGTTATTGAGAATTTCTTTTTAATTTATGCTTTTATGAGTAGTAGATGTAAGAAAGTGTCCGTTTGAACAGTTTTTCTGTGCCTTTGTGGAACTACAGTTGATTTCCACTTTGCTATTTAATTCCCTTATATAAAGTTGGTCCCTTCCATTTACTTTGTACACTTCCATATACTCGGCAGTAATGAGTGTTTAACTCAATACATTTCTCTCCAGACAGCTCAGAAATAAATAAATGTCTCACTTTCCAGTGATATTTCCCTGGGAAGTTTATTACCCTCTGTCTGCCATGAACATTTCATCACTTTCCCCTTTTTGTTAAGCTATTCAAATCATCTTTCCCAACATTTTCTCCACTCCAACCCAAAATACTTATACTATGGCCTGAATATTTGTGTTCCCTCCAAATTATGTGTTAAATTCTAGGACAAAATGTGGTAGTATTTGGAGGTAGAGCCTTGAGGAAGTGATTAGGTCATGAGGGTAGAGCCCTCATGAATGGGACTAGTGCTGATATGAAAGGGACCCCAGAGAGCTCCCTCATTCATTTTTGCCATATGAAGATATAGTAAAATGAAGCCTGTCTATGAACCAGGATTAGAGCTCTTGACAGACATCCAGTCTTCCAGCACAATAATCTTGGACTTCCCAACCTCCAGAAACTGAGAAATAAGTGTTTGTTGTTTAAGTTGCCCAGTCTATGGTATTTTTGTTATAGCAGCTCAAACAAACTAAGACAACTGATAACTTTTCTTCGTGTTTTATGGAAAGAAAGGTAAGTAGAAGTCAGTAGACAAGATCTGCTCATCCTCTCATATACAAAATTTATACCCTTACCTGTGTCTGCTCTCCTTTTGGTTTCCAGGTGATCTAGAGTCCACCATGAGCTTCTCAAAGATTTCACTCCTTCAGTTATCATCTTTTTACTTGCCTTTGCTTCTTCTTTCTTTGTACCAAATCACTTGACTCAGCATTTAAAATAGTCTATGCTTCACCAATTAAAAACTAAAGCAAACTCTCCTGAGGTCTGTCTTCATCTCAAGCTACCTTTCTATGTCTGTGCTTTCTCCAGAGATTAGGATGTTCTGAGTTGCAATTCAGTAACTTGACTCAAAATTGATACAAACAAAATGGCTTTTCAGCCACAATGTGGGTTACTTGTTTCCTCATTTTGTCTATCAGAGGTGGGAAACAAAGAGCATTTTTTGTTTACTACTATAGCAGAATGGAGATAGTTTCTTTCCCATTAATTAAAATTGTGTCATATGATTATTCCTGCACCAATTTCTATGGTCAGAGAGATGGAATAAACTGGTAGGATTATGCCATTCAGAATCTATTCTGGAATTAGAAGTGATATCAAGCCCATTGAAAACACATAACTAGGAAATCTCTGGTCTTAAACAAAAGGAAATTTCTGGTCTAACTTTAAGGGAAAACTGGAAATGGATGGTGGGAGCAACCAAAAACTCATCATACCTTCAGTCACACTTTTCAAAGAAGTTGTTCATATACTCTTTCTGTACTCCATTTACTACTAAACACATTTCCATTTTACTATTCAATGAATTCCAACATAGGATCTGCCCCCACTGCTCTTTGGAACTACATTCACTAATATCTCAGTTACTTTCATGTTGCCAAACCAAACTTTTTCAGTCCTCATTTTAGTAGGCCTCTAAGTCACTTTCAGTGTTTTGAACAACTCCCTTATTCGAACATTTTTTGACTTCCATAATTCACCCTCTCCTGATTTCCAGCCCACCAATATGACCATTTGTTTTCAGCCTCTATCATATTTTCCTGCTCTAAATACTCAAGTTCCTTGGGTGATTTAGCTATATATTTCTGCACAATAAATTGTCCTGAAACAAAGATGTTTAAAACACCATTTATTATCTCACAGTTTCTGTGAATCAGAAACCCAGGTTCAGCTTTGTTGGAAACTTCTGGTCCAAGGTCTCTTACGGAGTTGCAGTTAGTCTGTTGGCTGGGGCTGTATCTTATCTGAAGGCTCAACACAGACTGCTGACTGGAGGCCCCCCTTAGTTATCTGTCATGTGGGCCTCTCCACAGGGTCCCTAATAACATGAACAAGCCAGAGAGCAAGACAGGACAGGCAAGACAGAAGTGAGAGCCTTGTATAACCTAATCTCAGAAGTAATAGTCCATCATTTTTTCTGTCTTCCATTTAGCAGTACTACGTCCAGCCCACACTCCAGGGGAGAGGCTTACACAAGGGTGTGAACACCAAGAGGCAGGGTCATTGGGTGCCATCTTGGAAGTTATCTAGTATACCATGGCTTTAGTCTTTTTCTAATTCCATCTTTTTTTGCTTTGATAATGTCATTTATTGTCCTAGTTATCATATTACTTGTATTCCAAAGCTCTCAAATTTATACTGCCATGTTAGGCCTCTCCTCAGACTTCTATAATCTCTTTATTTGGCATCTCCATTTAGCTTTATCCCAAGCTCTCAAAATTAGTATGTTCCAAGTGAATGTTTTATTTTCCCTTCCCCTACACTCCAACTATTCTTCCTTTTTTCTGCTAAGCTTTTCTACCTTGGTAAATGGTACCTCCATTCACTCAGTTTCTCAGGCCAGGCTGTAGAACATTTTTCTTGACCTTTACCTCTCCATCACTTACCACATCATTCTATCACTCCACTCTATCATCTGTCACTTCAAAATTACTACGTTTCCTGGATGCCTCAAAGAGCACCTCGATATGTTTGTCTGTTTTCATTTTTGCTCTGTTGCAATCCATTCTCACCAGCAAAATAAATGAATCACCCAATAGTGTAAATAAGGGCTAATCCCATCTCTTTCTAAATCCTTCAAAGCCTTCTCATTGCTATGCATGATCCTGCTTGATCTGGTCTCTGCCTGCTTCACCAGCCTTATTTCATGCAGCCTTCTTTTGTTCTGAGTTCTAACCATGCCTGGAATTCCCTCTGCTTAGAAGACTTCTCGACTCTGAAAAACAAACTGAGGGTTCTAGAGGGGAGGGGGGTGGGAGGATGGGTTAGCCTGGTGATGGGTATTGAGGAGGGCACGTTCTGCATGGAGCACTGGGTGTTATGCACAATGAATCATGGAACACTATATCTAAAACTAATGATGTAATGTATGGGGATTAACATAACAATAAAAAATTAAAAAAAAAAAAAAAAGACTTCTCCCACAACTGAATAGTCCCCGCTCAACCTCAGAGATGTCTTCCAGGACCATTCAATATTACACATATTCTTAAAGCTCAGTCTTTCTTCTTCATGACACTTGTAATTTGTAAGCTCCGAGTGAGAAGAGACTATTTTGTTTTCTATCTATCAATGCCTAGACAGCACCATTTGAACACACAACACTTTGTAAATAACTTCTACAGTAAGCAGAAATTACACCCAAAGAATATGCTTCAAGATCTTGATTAACATTTTCTCTGCTATCTCTTATTTTACCCAGTCTAGTTATAGTTGTTCTTAATTAGTCCTTTAATAATTGTGTTTAAATATGTATGTTGTCTTTTTTTTTCTTTCTAGTTAGCCTTTTTTGGAAAGGGTGTTAGGGAAAATTCCTAAAGACAGATTATAACTTATTCGTCTTTAATGAAGTTAAGAGGAGGACCTTTATAACAATGACAACTACATTTTTTGCCTGAGACGCTTGTAAGATTGAGTATTTATTAAGGTGGAATGCTTTTAAGATCTCTTTTTGAGAATCTTTGGAAGTTGGGGGCTAGGTGTTGGGGACTTGTTTTGTCTTGGAGAGATGGTCTGGCTTCAGGTTTTCTCACTAGTAATAATACCCTGGTTGTGCATATACCATAAAAGAAAGCTGTGAAAATACCCACCTGACATCCACATTGAGATTGCAATCTTCCAGCTGATGTTTCTGTTCAGAGCTTTTGTGAACTTGAGAGAAGTAATATACCTGGAATGAATCACTGTACTGGTGACATTCTAGTTAAAGTTGACTGCTGCTGATAAAATGTGCTACGTTGGTGTAAAGAGCCTGAACTACATTCAATAAATAATAAAACCACAGAATACACACAAATAGAAATGAAAACCATTAACCTTTTGTTACCCAGGAAAACTTTCTGGTAAATGTGACGTGGTATGTGGGTGGGGAGATGGGTTGCAAAGTGTTAGGTGAAGTCCACTGTGAAAGCATGCACTGAATCTTCTGCAAAAGAACTTCTTCTCTTCATGTCTTTGGGAGAGAATTGCTCTAGGGAGGGGGTTAAATAAATCATTTAACCCTATTTTTAGTCTTCTTCTGAATATTTTTATTCTAGAAGAAAATGTATTTACTCCCCAGGTCTCATGTTTACTTATTTCAAGTTCTGCCTTCTCTCAAAAAATAATAATAGTTCACTGACTCCAATCAATGTGACTAGAAGATTACATTGTTCACTTAATGCTGTGAACAAATCTTTTTAAACAGATATTTGGGAATATGAGGGAAAAAAAAAAAGAGAAAAGTAAGGAAAGCATGGGGGGGAAAAGAGCTGAATTTAAGTATATGGAAAAGGACAATATGAGCCAGAATGTGGAAAGAGTAAAGATGAAGAGCGAGAAATCAAATAAGATGCTTCCTACTATTTTTGTATATTATGGTAAAATACACATGGTACATTTTATAATATATTACAAAACTACATTTGTCCACATCATTGTTCCTATACATCTTTTGTACACATACTTTTCTAATGTGCATAAATCCCCATCTGAGCAAGGGAGAAATATCCATCCATTGCTGTGAAAAATCAATCGCTCTTGATTTGGAGTGGGGCTCTAGCTAGTAGGGAAAATAGGTGGGTTTGAAGCTGTCAATATGATTACCACAGCTCTTCTGATTTTTTATTTTGATGTCAATGATAATTTTTTTTTTTTTTAACTGGATTCTACTTGATCTGATCTGAGTGCCTTAGTTTGGAGGACAGTTGAGTGACTTGTGCTAATGAAGTCTTTGCCCTGTGTCTCACCAGATTTAAATTCACATTAACCATCTGTGATAGATTGATGTCATTTGCAAATTAGCAATAATCTACATAAATATAAGTGTAAAAGACCATTTATATCACACAGCAGTGATTATCTGATTGAGCTGGTATTTAAATTTGTATTTCAGTGTGTAAGTTGTTTTTAATTGTCTGCAGTTCTTCACATATTTTCAAAAAATACTTTTAGAACCATTTAGGAAGTTGATGAAACCTTCCATTCGGCACCTTCTTTTCTAATAGAATCACATATACTAATACAATAATACAGCGAGGTCCCTCCAGTTGACAACTAGTTCTGTCTTCCAGAATCTGGGATAAAGCAAAGCCAAACTCCATAGGATTTACCTTTGTATTAACTTTGAGGAAAGCTTCTATTAGCAAAACAATAAACAAGCTTAAGCTAGGTTATAGAGAGGAAAGCTAAAACCTTGTAAAATTATACTCATATGTCTATATTTCAATTTATAAATTGAAACAAACATTTTGCAAAAAAAATCTACTTATGGAAATTTATGTTAAGCAAATACTCAAAATGTATAAAAGTCACATACACAAATAAATCCATTATGCAATTTTTAGAATATCAGGTAAATAGTAACTGTTATAATAGGTAAAAGTAAACTTTTGGCTAAGCCTGTCAGTGGATAAATATGCAAAAATTTAAATTTAATAGATATGATGTACCTATATGAAAACTATTTAAGATATAATGTTAAGTAAAATTGGATGAGTATTAAAACATATGCATATTTTGAGTGCATGTTTGAAATTATGAGAAAAAAAGCACTCAAAGGAAATAAAGATAAAAATCAATCTTTTTAAATAAAGGGTATTATGGTATTTTCTGTGTTTTCAAAGTGATCTGTAATCTGGTTCATCATATCATTTAAATGACTAAAGGAAGTAATTTATGGAGAACCTTACTATTTATAGGACACCGTATGAATTATAATCCATTTTATCTTTTAAGGACTGGATGAAATGATTACTCATTTTGAACAATAAGAAAATTTGTGCCAAAATTGTAAAAGAGATCTCCTCAAGATCATGCAGGTAAATAGAAGAACAAGACAGGAACCAGACACAGTGGTTCTAACCACTGTTCACTCTCCACAATGCTGAACACAAGTAAATAAACTTCTAAACTCAGATATTTTTAAGTGCCCACTTGGTTGGTTAATGTTCTTCTTTTTTTTGGTGGGTGGTTAATAGTCTTGATATAAATTTGTGTGTCAACTTGTTGCTTAATTTGTAATAACCAAATGAGCCCTACAAATGACTAAATCATTGAGAAAAAATTCTGATCTCCTCCCTTGTTTTTTTGTTTTTTTGTTTTTTTTTTAAATAGAGCAAAAGCTCATCATTTAAGAAGCATAGAGAAAACCAAAGCCACAAATGAGGGCATAGGACAAAAACTAACAAATTATGTAAGTTAAGTTACTGGGAAATTTAACGTAAGCAGTGACAATATGCATTATCTGATTGAGATTTAGCCAACTCAACTCAGTTTTGACTAACAGGCAGTAGTACTCCTGAGGTGGTAGAATGAAGAGAAATAAAGTGTTAACGTATACGTTATTGTGTTAGCATTTCTTTTGTATATTTGGTTTTAACCTTGACCGGAAATGACACCCCATCTCCGAGCATTCTCTGACATTCCTTTGCAGCTGCTTAGGCTACTGACAGAACAGACCCAATTTCTGAATTCCTTCTGACGATATCACCACCCTTAGCCTTCTGGCTTAACTGAAGGTGATTAACACTTGTTATGCTTGGATAATATACTTTAATTTGTTTTAACTTTACGTGTTTTTTCCCGAAAGCAGAACTCAAATAAAATTTATTTTTGTGTTTCTTATTATACAGTAAACACACACACACACACACACACAAACAGAAAACTGTCCCAGACAATTGTATTATTTGTTGAATAATTATATGGTGAGCACACTTGTAACCACAAACCAGGGCTTTTTCCAGCCACCCCAGAAACCCGTGTAGATGTCCTCCTCCTAACTGCTCCTCAACTTTCATAGCAATCCTTTGCTTGCCTTTTTAATAGATTTATCCACCAATGTTTATCTAAGATCCCATAGTTTAACTTTCTGTTTGGCTTTTGAATAGGTTTTTAAAAGATCTCTTTTAATCTTCAGCTTTCTGCTTCATCCCTTTCTTTTTCTCGTAAACTATCTGCAGGATTTTCCATAATGTGCTGCCATAAGAGAAATCTGTCTGTGGGAAACTGTGTTGGCACAGTTTAGCATGTCCCCTTGTCCTCTGTATTTCCTCCAAATTGGCACTTGGGTCCAGGGACTTAGTGGCACTCAAATTCACTTTTTATGAAGCTTACAGGTGTTTTCTCTCACGTGTGGGGAGGAAGGATCTGGTTGTTTCGCTTCTTCTGATGTTAGCAGCAGTTTGTGCTGAATGCACTAGTTCTTACATCTATGTATCTTCAATCATTTTGATTGTCTGAAATTCATTTCCAGCATTACCCCGAGTTCTTGCGTTTTGCTAAAATTGTGTTTGTGTGCCCTCTTTACTTGCATGTCCGTTTTCTTGAGATATAAAATTTGTGGTTCTCTTGTGTTCTGAAGTATATTATCCTTTTCTTTTCTGATATACACTTCCGCTGCCAAAAATATGGTTGTCTATATTTGGTTTTTCCCTTGTAAAATAGTCACTATTTTTGCCTAGATTCTCAAATGATTTTTCTTTGAAATTAATTTCACGAGAATATGCTCTTCTGTTGGTCATTTTTGTTCAATATTCTGAGGCTTGGGGTATTTTCAAAGGAAAGTTTTCTTTAATTATAGCTTTAGATATTCATTCTGTTCTCTTATTCTGGTTATCTTAGTTCCAGTATTTTTCTTAACTATATATTAGATCTCTTTCTGTCTCTCTAAATTTTCCACAAATTCCTTTCAGTTCTTTCTTCATTTCACTTTTATTTATTGTTTGCACTTTTTATTCGAGGTATTAACTATTGTGCTTATTTGCTCCTTTGTTCTTTCTGGTTTAGTCTTTTCTGTGGTTGTTTTTCTTAATTTTTAAGTGCTCTCATGTCATTTCTGACATTTACTGGTTCTGATTTATTCTTTTGTGTTTTATCATTTTTAATACCGTTTAGCTTATTTTGAAATAGTAGGTTATACTTCTGATCTTTTTTTTATGAGCATATCTTTCTGATGTGCCTCCATTGTGTTTTAGGATGCTAGTTTGCTACAAATTCTGTCTTTAAAACAACTCCGCGAGATTTGACCTTAATCTAAGTGACATTAGTTTCCCCAGACTTTTACAGGGAGATGTGGTATAATACGGGGTATCTAATTTCACAGAGCTCCCTTTCCGTTGTTTTTATGTAATGCCCAAAAGTGTATATCTTGTGTGTCTCCCTTTTGGAAATCTCCTGTCTCTTTTCTATGTCCCACTTTTATCTGGACCATTTCTTTCTTTTGTCCTCATTATTCCACTTCTGCTCAATTTTGATCCTTCTTCCAGAAGCCTGTCCTTAATGTGGAGTCACATTCTTCAAGAGCACATTGTCTGGTTATCTTCCAGAGTTTATGGTGGCTAGATTTCTCCTGCCACTTCAAACCTTGCAACATACTCATTGCCCACACCCTCCATTGGGTTGGGCAAAATTCTCCCCAGTTCAGCTGTGGACATCAAGTTGACTCACCATGGTTTTCAAGGAATAACTCCTGGCTCTTTGGGAATTCTCCTGTTCTAAGGGACACTACGCTGTGCTTTCCTCTGTATCCTCCTTCACAGACTCTGAAACCTGACATCTGTGGCTGTTGGTGGTGTGTCCCAACCTGTTTGTATTTTGGGGTTCATAGCACACCTTGTTATTTAATTTTGTTTTAAATGTTGTCCATGGGATTTCTGTTTTACGTTCTAGCTGCTCGATGCAATTCTGTGTGGGGATCCGGGGAGATTCGGATCTATGCAGTTATCATCATCACCTTTCCAAAATATCCTTTTACTTCTATGATTCTTCTAAGAAGAAAATGGATGGAAATTGATATAAAACTGGTATTTTAATAAAATTCAAAATTCTTGAAAAATCACTGATTTTGCAATGTATGCTATTTTTCTCTTTGGCCTGGAGTCCCCAGCAGATGGTTCAAAACTCAGACCACACAGGCTTTTTTACATTAATAATATCACAGAAAACAGCAGTTAAGGTGCTATGTATGGGTATTCTTATAACTTTTTCTTGCATGTGCTTGCTTAAGGGCAATAAATACTTATGTGAAAGACCATATTCACAGTAAAAAATATTGTTTGCTGTAAATAGGTCTTTGATAAATCTGTTATCAGTAGGTAAGTTCTATGGCTGTAATGACCATACTACATTAATGTATGCATATTCAAGAAAAATATTTCCTAAATGTTACAGGTGGTTATGCGTAACTCAATAACAAGCACAAGTGGGAAGTATGCCTGGCTTCGACTGACAAAGTCAATGACAGTTTTGGAACAGAACACAAATTTCTCAATTCCCTTTTACCAGGAGGCTACATTTCATCTATTGTGTTTATTTTCTGAAATACTCTTTTATTATATATTTTCCTAATGTACGAAAAAGGAAAAATCTCAGCCTTCCACCTGTGAGTCTCCTTTGCCTTCACAAAAACACTTCACTTCTGACACTCCTGGTCACTACACGGTAGAGGTTTTTACCCACACCAAGCAATTCTCCATGACACCAGCTGGGTGTCCTACAATTTAATTCAATTCTGACATGACCTACCTGGTGATAATGTCAGAGTCCACACATGAAAGACAGAGCCCTTTCAGATGCCAATCACAAGTAGTAGGTTCCCAGGTTATGCACAATTTCTGTCCAATTTGGCTATAAATCAGAGGTTCCCATGACCTTCTCCCTCTTGGGTTTTGATTAATTTATTAGAGCAGCTCACAGAATTCAGGAAACATTTGACTTACTGGATCACCGGTTTATTAAAAAAGGATATAGTTCAGGTACAACCAGAAGGAAGAGATACATAGGGCAAAGTATGGGGGAAAGGGCAGAGCTTCTTGCCCTCTCCAGGTCTGCCACTCCCCTCACATCTCCATGTGTTCATCAACTTGGAAGCTCCGGAACCCTGTCCTCTTGGCTTTTTATGGAGGCTTCATTACAGAGGCATGATTGATTCAACCATTGGCCATTGGCAGTTGATTCAGCCTCTAGCCTCCCGGAGGTCAGGATAGGGTTAAAAGTTCCAACACACTAATCACAAAGTTGGTTCTTCTGGCAGCCATCCCCCATCCTTAGGTGGGATCTAAAAGTCACCTCATTAACATAAAGAAAGACACCTTTAAGCTGTCAACACTTAGGAAATTCCAAGGGTTTTAGAAGCTCTGTGCCAGAAGTAAGACCAAATACATAATTATTATAAATCACAGTATTGTAATAAATACAATCACACATATTATAATATATACAGTGGTGTTGTTAAAATGTGTGTGTACGTGAGTGTGTGTGTAAAATCATGGACTGGGAATGGTGGTGCTAACAATAAATATATCTAATATCTTACAAATAATTCACCAATTCATCAATCCCCAATAACACAATCTTAAAATTCCATTTTTTCCTGTATAAAGTACAGATTTTTAATTGGTCCTCCTGCTTGTCCTCTCTACTCCATTTTCCACAAAGCACTGTTTTGAAACTTGAATTAGAATGGAGTTTCCACTGCTAAAAACCCTTCAATGAGCTTCCATTGCATACAGAATTATATATGAATTTTTGAATAGCCCCAAAGATCCCACAACCAATAGACTGCAATACCTCCCCAGATCTACGCTTTTCAGTATGCTCCTTCCAACCCAGAATATCAAGCTCATTTGCACCTCCAGGCCTTTGCACAGAGCTGTTCTCTCTTCCTGGAGCACTGCTTCTTCTGTCTGGATCAATGTTACCTAACAAAGAGGGCTTATATGGCTACTGTTCTAAAATTGTCCCATTCCAATCACTCTGTTACATTTTTCTTCAGACAATTTGCAACTGTCCTACATTATCTACTTATTTATTATTTTTATTATTATTATCTGCTTATAAGCTTCATGAGAACAGGAACTGTCATTTTTCTTTGACATTGTATCCTAGTGACTAGAACAGCACCCACCACACCGTATTAATACTTGAACGAATGACTAAATCTGGGTTTGCACTATGGCTAGCAGCCTATCAGATGGATAACTGCATGTCCAGATTCGTTGGCAGGATAATTTAAATTGAAAATGGGAATCGAGGTCAGGATTAAATAGGAGGAGTAGTTTGGTTTCATCAAGAACCCAAGGGAGCATTCTGGGTAATTCTCAAGATATTTTGTTTTGTTTTTTAAGTTATTTGATGCTTTATATAAGTGACAGCAGGCCACACCTGCTTTGTTACCTTCCTTGGTTTGACACTATTACAAAGTAGGGAGAAAGGAAATAAAAGAATAGGGAGTTTGTTACCTTCCTTGGTTTGACACTGTTACAGAGTAGCAAGAAAGGAAATAAAACAATAGGGAGTAATTGAGAAGAAAAGAATATAGAAGCACTGGGAACATAGAAGTGGTGAGAAAGGAAGTAAGGCCGATGGGGGGAGCCCCACCCCTTCGTACTTTACCATTTGCCCAACGTTTGGTTGTTTATCAGATGAAATACGGCTAAAGCTGAATTTTTCTGTGACTAACTTTCATGGGGAGAGGTCTCAGTGCACTTAGTTACTATTATTAATCAACTTGATTTTTTTTTTTTTTAAGTCATCCTATTTTCTGACTTAAAATTTTCTCAGGCTTTCAATGCACAAATGAGTTTCTTGAACTAAATAGACAAGATACGTAGGAGTGCCCATGGCTAATTTAAGTAATATATGGAATTTTATCATTCTTCTTTTTCTCAAACTAAAGCACCAGGGCATGATGAAGGAAATCTCCTGCATTGACCTCAAAAATATTCATATTTTTTGAAACCTAGGGGAAATACCTGCATGAGAAAATTGCTATCCAAACTAATTGCCAACTTAGCATAGGCAATTGTTGAACTTACCAGTTGTAGCAAATTATATATTTAAATCAGCGATTTCTTCTGTTTTATGCACAGGGTAAATGTGTAGGTCATGTTCACATAATGTTCAATGAAAATTCTAATCAATTAAAATAATGATAAGAAAATAATGATCTATCTGATTTTTGAACTTTCTTTAAGAACTGTAACATGTAAATAGATTAGTGTTTAACTAAAATTAAATCAACTGTTTAATATTAACTTGAATTAAATGATCTTGAGAAATTGTAAGACTTTATAAAATGCCTTCTGAAAAGCAAGGCATGTGATGAATTGATAAGATTGCTGGCATGATGGGTTAATGCACTAGATGGCACTAATTGTATGCCTTTTATGTATTATAAAATCAAATTTAGTGTGAAAAAGAAAGTACCTCACACTTGAAATGTTTTTATCAGGTATACTTTATGAAATTTCTTTGATATGTTATTTGTAATTTCTCATTATAGCTTTTCAGATCATGAGGAAAAAAAGAATTAATTATAGCCACTTTGATATTAAGTGAATTTCAAATTGAAAAATATAATTCCCAGATTTTTTTTTAACCTAAAGAAACTAATTTACTCCAGGCAAGATGCAAAAGTATTCTAGTACAGAAGGATTAAGCGATTCAATTCAAGTGAAAAGTTCTATACCAATTACATGGTTTTCCATGAACTTTACTTATCAAAAAGATTAAAGCCTCAGAAAATAAATAAATTCTTCAGATTTTCTAAACAAAGTCTAAACCTTAAAGCATAAAAGAAATTCTGTGCTCTGCAAAATTCTTTCCTTGTGGTTTTTAAGAACACAAATGGGAAAAGGGGGAAGGGAATAAAATCTTGTTATTTAGGGAACAAAGCAAGACTATAACTAAGATAATTTTCAAAATAAGCAGTTTCCAATTAAGTTACCTGCTCTTTAAAGACAAACTTCGGTATTATTACACTAAAAAATAAGCCAAAATTATTAATATAATTAATATATGCCTACTTTAAAATATATAAAATATTGATGTTATGGTCACTCCAGTTAATTATAAACCTGTTTGAGCTTATAAATTTTGATCTAAATAATTTAGAATTTTCAGCCAAACAGAAACACTGTCTGTTAAGAGTGCAATTTTCCTTGCCTGATTTGGACAGTCATCATGACTATGAATTACTCATGGGTGCCAGTGTGTCAGTTCTTCAGTTTAGGAGTCTCTGAGGAGTTCCTACATCTCTGGTCATCCAGAAGTTCCTAAATTAATTAGTTGAGAAAAACTGAACACACATACTGGGATGGAATATATATAACTCCAAATAGTTAATAAAACACATACACATATCTACACACATGCCCATGACTAAAATTGAATGGGGTTTCCCCCAACATTTTCCTTCTTAATGAGGATTAGTAAAACCTATACATCCATAGGGAAGTTTTAAAAGCTTGTTCCATATAAAAATTTTCCTTCCTTCCATTTTTCTTTCTTTCTTTCTTTCTTTCTTTCTTTCTTTCTTTCTTTCTTTCTTTCTTTCTTTCTTTCTTTCTTTCTTTCTTTTTCTTTCTTTCTTTTTCTTTCTTTCTTTCTTTCAAACTTTAGGTGGGATGATGTTTAGGTGGGGTGATGGTGGTGATGGTGGTGATGGTGGTGGTAGAAAGGACAGGATAATATGGTGGAGATGATGGCTGAAGGGGAGGGTGACGGACACGGTGAAGAGGAGTAATACAGATGGCCATAATTCAGATAATTTACCAGGATCTTTTTGGATCAGAAGCCTCCACTGATATGCTACTCTGACTCTGATCAATATTGCTTCCTAAATCAATCTACAGTCATTCCTATAGCACTGATCATTTTTAAAAAATTCAAAATAAGTAAGTATAAAGAATTAATTATCCCTCTTTTGATCTCCCTCACTTTTTCACTTGCTTTCTTGGTCTTTCTTTGTAATTACTCCATGTTCAGGCTTTTAGAAAGTACCAATTTTTATTATAACGGTTTTTATTTAGCTACAGATGGGGTCTATGCAAATATAGGATTTCCATTCCATCACTGAAAATGTGTTCTACAAAATTTATTCTTTTATGAGTGACAGAAATGATGGAAGAAGTTTTGAAAGGTACTCTAGGTTTGAATGCTACCTAGAAAATCCCTCCAATACTCAGAAAACATATGCTCTAATTATTTCCTTTCTCACACTTAATATCAGGTTCTCCCTCTTTCCATAGTGCTACATTAAGTTGAGGTTAGCTTTCCAAAATGTACAGTAGAAACTTCTAGTATCAATTTCTCTTCTCATTTTAAAGATTGCTAATTTCATTTGTATTCTTTCAGAAATAAAAATTCATTGTTTTAGAGGGATATGTGATTTATGTGAATTTGAAATCATTTAAGTGTAAGAAAGAGAAGAAATATACTGATTTGGTTTTATAGATTGCTTCAATAATTCAGATGTTTTTGCATTTTGAAACATAGACATTATTCAGAAGTAATTCATAAAATTAGAATTTAGAGACCAAATAAATGGGCTGATCATTCATATTGTTAAGGAATTCTTTTTTATTTAGTAAAGGCCTTTAATTTTTAATGATTTGGGTACTTTTCCATGCATAGCATTATTGGGTAAAAAAGAGAACACACACATAATTTTACGTTTTTTTAAAAATTTGTATATTAGGTTAATATTCAGTTTATTATTAGGAAGACACCAATTTGCATAAACAAACACAGATTATAGGGTTTAGGGTGAAGGTCCAGGGCTAAACAGCATTGATCTTAATACTGTATGTATGGGAAGTTCATTTTGACAGATCAAAGCAGAAGAGATACATCTCCCTAACTGCCAGTTTTGGTGGCAAGAATGCACATTTTACTATACCTTTATGCTGAACTGTAAGAATGGAACTTCCATCTATGGCCAATGTCTCAGCTCTTCAGTGATGCTGGCTAGGTCTCTGACTTGGCTGTGTAATGAAAGATGGGACATGTCTTCAGGGGCCAGAGAGAGAGAGGAGTTGATGGGACCTGGAGAGAAGAATCCATCCTACATTCAAGGCCATCCTTTCTCAAGTGGACTTTAACTTGCTTAAAAAAAAATGCAAAAAAATAGGAAAAAAAAAGACTCTATTCTTCTTTTGTTATAAAAATTTACCTAGCTCTTGTTGCATAAAACCAAAACCAGTTATCTTAATTTACTATCTAGTAAGTGAGAAGCCCTGGATTTTTCCTTTTTACCCCATCTCCATCTTTTTCTAATATCCATATGAGTTAGAAAGGACTCAGGGGGTGCCTGGGTGGCTCAGTCGGTTAAGCATCTGCCTTCAGATCAGGTCATGATCCCAGGGTCCTGGGATCGAGCCCTGCATTGGGCTCCCTGCTCAGCGGGGAGTCTGCTTCTCCCTCTACCTTCTCCCCCTGCTCCCCTGTACTCACTCTCTCACTAAATACAATCTTTAAAAAAAGAAAGAAAGAAAGGACTCATTGTTTACAGTAGAGAGACTTAAATGCTTACTGAAGGAGTTAAATGGCAGAGTGAATCTTCTTATACACAAATGTCCAAAGGAGTTGGCTAAAGGTGAACTTCTGGAGTGGGGTATGGTTGCATGTTGGAGCTCAGGATGCTGAATGTAAAGCTAGAATAATAGTAGTAGTGAGGCTTGGCAGCCAGGATTACACAGTACTTTAGGACTTGCCTTCATTTTTTAGTAGACACACACACACACACACACACACGTGTGTCTATATACTGCCCTAGTAGGAAAAAGAGCATGAAGATAAATGAGCTAAGAACTGAAATAGAAAAAAATGTCCCAGGTAGCAATAGAGCTTAGCCATGGCTCATATATAAAAACAATGTGACTTATTATAAATAAGCCCAGGTTCCCAAATCTTGGGTTCCTCTCCTCAATGGAAATATAGAGCTCAGATAAAAATCACCGTGTCTTTTCATTTTGTTGATTGACCCTACAGGGTGGTAGTAAGTGTAACACAGTTTGGAGACACAGAAATGTAAAAATCAAACAGTTATAACCCAACCTGATGTGTTGTTATAGAAAAGCTCTAAAGTGTCAACATGGGGTGAATTCTGAGTTCCTTATTAGTTTCTCAAAACTTATTCTTATAACTGGCTCACGTCCATACAAAGCTATGTACAACACAGGACAGTTCCTAAGCCACACTGACAAATTAAAAAAAAAAAAATCACATTTGAAAAATTAGTTATTTCAAATTATTTTTTCAGGAATTAAGTACATATCATGGATAAATAACAAATTGCTGAAGCTATGAAAAAGTCTGTAGTTATTTTTACAATCTTTGCTTTTATGCCACTAAGAAATAGGTTATTTCCAAGATCTTCAGAAGTATTTAATAACAGTACCGTTAAGAACTAAGAAATCATCAAAAATGCAAGACTGTTACCTCTGAATGCATACAATAACACAAAAGGAATACTGAAGCAATGCTATATAGTCAGCTAAACCTATTACAGGTGAAGTCTTTTGTAATTAGCAGATTAATCATGTAGAAACCATTATTGCTGAAGTACATTTTAATTGTTGAAAGTCTGTTGTTTTTTTAAAGTTGTCTAAATCTTCTTCTTCCAGTTTGAACTTTTACTATTGACATGCTTAGCCAACTCTCTTCATAGATGATCCAAAGATAACTTTAAGCTAGTTCACATCCAGCTTACAACACATTTCAAATGAGTAGGGTCAAATTACTAAGAACTTAGTTGTTTGCCGTGTGAGTAGAAAGAATGAGTCAGAATTAATGAGAAGCTGACTGGTTCTGGGTGGACACTCAGCATAAGAAAATCAGAAAGAGCTGATTTTCATGGGATATGCAGACCTGCCCTACAAAACTGGAAGAATGATTATTCAATCTCTGATTGACAGCAAACTGGCTATTTCATTATTCAGCCCATTAATTAAGATTTCCTCAATTCCTTTTTCAAGTCCTCACTTTTTTAATTCAGTGAGAAAACAGTAACATTTCCTGTGCAATTATTTTTTGCATGCTGCATTTGGTCTACAACTATAATTGTCAAATATGATTCATTGAAATGAGATATGGTATTGAAATATAAGAAAAATGATTGCAGTAAAGTAATAATAATAGGAAGAAGAAGGAGAAGACGAGGGGGAAGGGAAAGAGGAGGAAGAGGAAGAAGAAGAAGAAAACACATAAAAATCTTCATGTGTAATATATCAACCTAGGAAAAGAAATATATATGTATACATATATATGCATGAAAATGACCAGTATTAATATTGATTAACATATGGTGATGGAGATTTAGGAGAATATATTTCTTTTTATGCTTTTTTTTGTATTTTTGAAGGTTTTTTCTACAATAAGCATGTATCATTTATGTAATCAGGAAAAAATCAGGGGTGCCTGGGTGGCTCAGTTGCTTAAGTGTCTGCCTTCAGCTCAGGTCATGATCCTGGAGTCCTGGGATCAAGTCCCATGTCCACCTCCCTGCTCAGTGGGGAGCCTGCTTCTCCCTCTCCCTCTGCTGCTCCCACTGCTTATACTCTCTCTCTGTCAAATAAATAAATAAAATCTTAAAAAAAAGAAAAAATCAGTAAAGTTATTGGGAAATAATAAAAAGTTGTCATGAATACTGCTTTTGTATCCTTTAATATTTTCATCACCTTAATTCTGTACCATCTTAAATACTCATTGTTTCGAGTTATACCTGTTTCATCATAACAGTGTCACACTTCACAATATTGTATACTGCTGCTGTGATTTGCATTTGAAAAATTAATTAAAAGCATTGCTGATTGCTGTAGTGTCACTGGAAGTGTCATATTAGATTTCATAAGTAGATAATTTATTTAGTTGGAGGAAAAGACATCTGCAATCTAAAAACTTTCTTTCTTGGAAATAGAAGGGAAGGGAGAAAGATATACCTCACAGCTGAACTACTACTTTTTTGATTTCCATAATACTTTGGAGTCTCATCTAGATACTTTAGTATTAAATTATATATGGCTTGGAAGTGATTTTTCAATATGTATTTATCTTTCCTCCTCATACAAAACATATTTTTTAAGCACTTATATTCAAATCACCTACTTAGAATTGTGTGAAGCAGCATGTTAATTAAATTACTAATATTTGGGGGTTTTCTTCACTATTTTTATGTATTTATCATACAAAATAAATAATGCAAAAGCATGCCTTCTCCTCTTCTCTCTTTCTCTCCTTCACATTTTCCATTAAAAATTCCTCTGGAAGTGAGGAGATTTCATTTGAAATCCATTATATAATAGGTAGGGAAACATGTATACCTCATCATCTCTTTCGTGGATTACTAAAAACAAAACAAAACAAAATAATGGCCTCATTGCTTCCACTTGCTTCCCTAGAGTCCATTCTCGATACAGCAGCCAGAGTAATGGAGCACATCCCGCCCATCATTTTTTAAATAAAGTTTTATTAGAGCACAACCACATTCATTCCTTTGTTTTGTCTATAGCTGCTTTCATGTAATAGTGGCAGAGCTGAGTAGTTCCAACAGAGACCACATGGACCACAAAGCCTATTTACTATCTGGCCCTTTACAGACAATGTTTTTCAATTCCCGTCCTCAACTGTAAGTCATGATCAAGTTTGTCACGTGTCCCCATGCTCCTCAGAGTCAAAGCTCAAGCGCTTGCAATAGCCAGTTAGGTCCTACATGAGCTGTTTTGCCTTAAGTCTCTAAGCTCATCGTGTTGATTTCCCTCTCTGGCTTCACTCCAGTTACAAAGTCTTTCTTGAACACATCAAGCAAACTCTTGCTGTGGGGACATATTCTTAACTGTTCCTTCTCCAGGAAATGTTTTCCCCTTAAATTACTGTAGCTAACATCCTTATCTCTTCCATATGTTTGCTCCAGTGTCACTTCCTGAATGAGGACAAACCTGTACACACAATTTTAAATCTTTCCTCTTCCCCATCTCACCTCTCAGAGTGCCTGGCCATGCTTGATTTTTCTCCTCCATAGCATTATCCCTTTCTAACATACCATATTAGTTTACTTGTTTGTACTTACAAATTTATCTGTTCTTTATCTGTCTCTTCCCACTAAATACAAGGTCCTGGAGGGCAGAATTTTTTTTTTTTCCTTTTTTTGTGCATCGATATATCCCAACTGTCTCAGATGCTGCCTGACATATGGTGGGCACCCAATAAAAACATGGAGAATAAATAAGCATCTGTACACAAATGGTAGAAATCAGGACTATTTTCTGATACTGACTCTGCCATTAACTAATCCTGCCATGTTGGGAAAATAAATAGATATTGTAGGGCACTAGTTTCCTTATCTTAAGTAAAATGAGAAGATTTGAAAAGTTTCTTTCAGGCACTTAAATTCATTGATCTTCTGATCATCAGTACAATATAAATGCACTAAGTGCATTTCTGAACCTCTGGATGTTTTACAGAGAATATAATTACAATGAGACAAAAATTCCAAATGAAAGGATCATTTTAATAAGTGTACAATGTTATTTCTGGATGTGTAATAACAACCCACATGTTTGCTTCAGTTGCATATGTGTGTTTGGAAACTGATCATTTCAACTGATGAGGAAAACAAATGTTTATCTGGGGGAAAGGAGGATAGCCAAATATATATTTCTTCAAATATTTCTACAGGCTACTTGCCACTTACCTTATTTCATTCACTATCAGTTTGCCTTTGGTAGGATGATCAGATTTTTTAAATAAAATTTTAAAAATTCTTTGGAAAATACATGGTATTGTGTACAAAGTCATTATTCTGTAAATTACCATATTCCAAATTACATACTTATTTTAGATCTGAATTGAAAACAACAAAATACAGCCTCTTCATTATACTCTAAACCCATGATTCATTGTTCAAGTTAGTAAACATCTATTACCCCAAGATTCCTTCATGATGTCAGTTACGACATTGCTATTTTGTTTATTTACTAATTTTTTGCTAAGGGCTCAGTATGTGTGAAGCACAGTGTTTTGTTGCAGGTACAAAAAAGTGAGTTTATCTGTTTTCTAAAATATATAGAATATCTCTTGGTGTAACAGGGAAGTCTGACATGCAGGGAATGCTTTTAGTTTGCTCCTTACTTAGGGGTCTCTATAATATTTTCAAATGACGAATATTATCATTAAACTGGAAGGGACCGTAAGAATAGTGTAGGCATGTTTCTAATTATCTAGATCGAGAGATCCTGGCCCAGATATTCAGTACAAATTTTCAAAGGTCATATATTTAATTGGTGCTGAACAAAGAACTAGAATATAGAACTCCTGTGGTCAGGTCAGTGAAAATCTGTCCCATCTCCTTAAGGACCTAGGTATTGAATATAAAAATCTACGGATAAATAAATCAATATGCGTGTCCTCTCCCAAACTCCATGTGCAAAGAATCATAAATTCCCCATACAGTAAGCTTTTTTTTATTAGTTATTCTTCACAACTTTGTTTTTGCTCTTCCTTGCAGATTTGGTAAATGTCTGTCCTATAATTCTGCTATTTACTTCTGACTTAGAATGTTGAGTTGACTCATAGTCAAAATGTAAATATGGCTTTCAGAAAAGCACATTTTCTATGTAGGTCACAGATTACATTGTGAAAAGGCCATTTAAAAAAGTGATGTTATTAAAAGCATGGCAATGATGATAAGCCTCATTGCTTCTGTGATAGAGAGAAATTCGACATGTTTGCTGTTACCAGTATAGACTGACCTGAGTAGGAACGGCAATGGGCCCTGAATTAGGGATTTATGGACATCCCTATCACATTCCAAGCTTTAAAAATTCACCCGTGTCACTGCTAGAAACTCATTGCAATCAAAGTAGTTTCTAGTAAACTGTTGGAAGCAGTTAATTCCCCAGAAATTTCTGCTAAAAATAGCATTTGAATCATGAGTCTCACAATTCTCCTGGCAGAATATTCTGCTTAACCCCATTCCCCCACCTTCCTCCCATTTCATAGTTCTGTTACTTCCCCTGGTTCATTTTTCTTCCCATTTAAAGTACACACACATGTACGCCCCCCCACACCCCCCCCACACACACTAAAGAACACTATCAAGAAGCATAAGGCCTAGATACCTAACAATGAATCTCTTAAAAAATCTATAGTTTCCTTCAACTTTATGTGAACAGTTGTAGAGTGTGATTTTCTACATATTGCTGTCATCTGAACAGAATTCCAAAATACTTAGTTTTGAAAAAAAAAAAATGCCATTTGGCAAAACCCGTTTACTCATGAAAAGTAATTGTGGTCAGACATATTTAGCTTATATTACTGGCATTCGTCTTGAAGTTCTGTAAATATTTATAGTGAATTTAAATGCATGTAAATACTGTATACCGTTTCAGCAATTTAATGGGATTCATTTATAGGACATGAAAAAAAATGGACTTAGCTGCCACAGTTCAAAGAACTGAAGATATTTTTTCATTTATTTCCAAATGTGTATGTTTCAGAATAGTGAAGTCCACATGGAAAGAGAATGTGTGCATGCCTCTATGCAGGATGTACTTTAGATGTGCAGTTTTAGATGTAGGTATTTGAATGGGATACAAAATTGGGAACTTGGGCTCTGGGTTGAAACAACTTTCCTGTCCTTGGCATTTTAATGAAAAAAAAAAAAGAAGAAGAAGAAGAATATTGAGGTTTGGGACCATAATAATTGTCCTATTTTTCACTTAATTTTGCCTGTGTTACGAAAACAGTCCTCAAGATTCTATTCCTACACAGATGCAAATCAACATACACGTACAAAAATATACACATTCATTCTTGAGTGAATTGTGATAAACTTTTGATCAACAATTTGAGAAGTATTTTAGTTTGCAAATTAATTTAATCAAAATTGTATTTATAAGAACATATAAGAACATGTTAATATAAGCTTTGCAGGTCTGGTTTTTTCACTGTGTGCTGTTTCTCTCCATATAAACATCAGAAAGTACACATTTTAGGAAATATTTACATAATCGAAAAAATACATAACACAGCCATTAAAATTGAATAGGTTACCTCATACAGAAACAAGATATATATAGATGTTTTCTTTTAATACAGGGCTTTTAAACAAAGTGCTTTTATATACAATATATTGCTAATCCTTACAAGAAAATGTACAATTACTGTCATTCTACCCAGTTCATGGATGAGAAAAAGACCTTAAATAGTTTAAATAATTTGTTGAAGATCACACATTTCAAATATAGTAATGTAGCTGCTAATTCTGATTTTTAAGTCTCATGCACGGTCCACTTCAGACCAACTACTTGATATTCAAAAGCATTTCAAGAGAAAGATTTGAGGGACTATAAAGGTAAAAACTAGATGAACTTTTGCTAGGATGAAGTAGAAAAAGTGTTGTTGAGAAGTATCCTGTAAGTCAGGTCTTGTCCTAGTACTGTATCTAAATAAGATGCAGGGTACGTATCATCAAAATTACTCCAAATCCATGGGAAAACAAACACATTTACAATTAATAATAATAATGCAATGTGCCAAGTGCTAAATTAACATCATATTTAAAGCACCGACATACCAAGAAAGTAGAAATTAATTTGGCTGGTGAAGTTTAGAAGAAATAAGGTGGGATGCTGAGGCTCTAGAATTTTCTGGACAATGCATAAATTTGTAAATTATGGTGGAATCTATAGCCATAGTATTACTATGGTCAGTAAGCTCACCTGTTTAAACAAAGTATTCTTAAATAAATTAACCAGGTATACCCTAAGGTATAGAAATTAAATTTTAACATCCTGCATCCAGAACCTTTTTTTTTATAGATAAAGTCAAAACATTTCTTTATTGAAATGAATCTAAATTACCTCTGTAACGCCTCTAATATTGTTTTTCACATTCAAAAGTTTTATTCTTTGCAAGACTGGTGTGTGTGTGTGTGTGTGTGTGTGTGTGTGTGTGTGTGTGAAAATGCAATGAAAAGAACCATAGAATTTCTTTCTAATCTAATCTAAACTTTGTTCCAATACCTACCATTCTCCATTAGCAAATAAATTACTTTCATTTTTAGAGTAGGTAGTCAGCATATTTATAAGTTACGACCTGAAACTCAATTGAAAATCTTCATATTAAAGTGCTTGGATCCATGTCTACAAAAGGCAAGGCTAAGTTTCAGTGGTTTTTCAGCACAGGAGGGGATTCCAGTGGGCACAGTGGGTGGCTGCTAATACTTTGTAACGTGCACAAGATGGGTTCTGCTCTTGTCCATGGCTCCAGACATCCAAAACACTGCATTTTCTCTGTCAACCCTATTGTGCCAAGTCAGTACTACAAGCCACTATTTATTTTAAAAAGTTGATAATGACTGGAGTCCTGGGGAGTGCTTTCTAGTGATAAATACTCTTGGAAAATGCCATTTCCTTTGTTGCTATTTTTGTCTCTTCAGTATTACATAATAGCAAGCATATTCTAAGGAAAGGAAATGGCTAGGTGTTTGTAACATATGTCACTCACTGTTTCCATTCCCATCATGGTGTGGAATGTTTAATTTCTAAACTCTAAGTGCCTAATGACTACTGGTTATTTTCTCTTCTCTGCAAACATTACCTGTTCAGTGGTAGTTCATGGAATTCTGCTCATATAATAAACAGTACCATGTGAACCCCCCTCAGGGTTTTCTGTCTGTCTTGGTTGAACAGATAATTTCTAAGTTACTTTTCCACTTAAAGATAATATGATTTTATTTGGATGCCAGGGCTGCCAAATTTGGGTTTATAAAACTCTTTAATTGTAGTTAGCATTCTATAATAATTCCTTCTAGCGAGGTAGGTCTTTAACTCAATACTCATCCCTTCCCCCACCATCAGAGTTACTAGTTGAAATACTGTTTGACAGGATACTGCATTCATTTAATGAACATTACTCTCAGGAAAGAAAGCTTTTAAACAAGACAGAGAGGAAATTAAGAATAGTAGGACCAAGGAGTTTATATCTAGATTTTTAATGCTGTCTTTGAATGCACTAGTCTTACCAGCTATGCCCACATATCTCATTTCATAAGTTATGTGTATGCTAAGTGTTGTGAGTAAATAGCTGTTTCAATTTCAGTGACTTAGAAAGGAAAAAAAAATGTCTTTTAGAAATTTCAAGTTTGCTCCTTCAGAAAAGGAGAGAGTTCCTTTATGTTGATAATT
The DNA here is from genome assembly GCF_004348235.1 of Phoca vitulina. Classification (NCBI taxonomy): domain Eukaryota; kingdom Metazoa; phylum Chordata; class Mammalia; order Carnivora; family Phocidae; genus Phoca; species Phoca vitulina. The sequence goes on along the minus strand of NW_022589736.1, from coordinate 10,731,752 downwards.
TCTTTTGACATTGCTACTTTAAATTGTAAATTTCTCCCTACATAAAATTTTCTGCACATGAAAAAATCTTGTTTTATATCAAATTGTTAAAAAATGAGGTACTTAATTTGTATTCTTAAGTATAAAATTATACAGTATTACAATTGGACTTTTGTCTCTCTAGGTGTGACTAGTTGAGAGGACGATATTTAGGCCACATCTATTCTACTGTAATAAAACAGAAATATACTCCAAAATCTAATGTTGAGAAAACAACATTCCTAGAAAAACAGGCTATTCCTAAGTTGAAATTCATTTATTTATCCAAGGTGGTCCACAAAACTCACCCAAAGACATTTATCTTTTTTGTGACTATAGATGTGACAAACAAAATTGGTGAGGAAATCAGGATAAGAAAAAGACTATTAAATTTGAACTGAGGTACATAGTAAAATATGTAATATCTAGAATAATTATAATCAGTAGAAGCTTTAACCCAGAATTAGCTTGTGGTTTAACAATTAAAATAGGGGTTTGCTTTAAAAAATAAAACTCTGTGGGGGTGCCTAGGTTGCTCAGTTGGTTAAGTGTCCAACTCCTGATCTCAGCTCAAGTCCTGATCTCAGGGTTGTGAGTTCAAGCCCCACGCTGGGCTCCACGCTTGGCTTGGAGCCTACTTAAAACAAAACAAAGTAAAATTCTCTGTTTTACTTAGAGGTAAAACAAATACACATCTACTCTCTCAATGAAAATGACTTTCAACAATGTTGCCCATTTTTGTTTAGACCAGAGGTTCTGCCCTAAGTCACAGGCACATCCTTCCTTTTACTCTTCGTCTTCTGGAGATTTCCTCATCACTACTGATAGCCACTGACTAAAGATGAAGTCTGAATAGAGATGATACTTAAAAATGGATTTAATAAAACTAAGAATGTACTCTTGTTAAAGGAGCTATTTGATAAACAGAGCACAACAAATGTTCACTACAGGAAGTAGCTGGAAGAGCTTTTTTAGTTCATTAGCTGATATTGAGTCTAGAAGGATTAATGCAGTCTTTTTTGTATGTCATGTACATTTTTGATTGCTGTGATTAAAACCATGATTAAATGACCTCACACAAAGCAATGGAAGAAAAACAGAGCTGCCCTCTGACTTACATTTCTATTGTTGTTGAGGTTTCTATGCTTTAAATATGATATGGTTATCTTATAAATATGTTTTAGTTGTCTGAACCATTGTGACCACAATTGCACTAATATATTGCTAGTATTTTGAATATTTTATGTTAATATATGCAACAGTGTAATTCTCTTGGCATAAAAGATTTTTATATTAAAAAGTAATTTAGTATAAAAATGTATAAATTGAGATTTTTGCAAAGGAAACAAATTTCTTGGTGTTGTAATTTTTAAGAACATTTTGAGATAAGATGTGGAAAGAATACTCGGTGAAATAAAAAAAGATTGAAAATAGTTTTTGGAGAAAATCTTAATTCACTCTACTATATTATTATTTGAGCTGAAATAAATTTATAAGAATAATGAACTCTATAACAAATACAAATATCAATAATGTGCAATATTGGTTTTTATTACATAGTTTGAGTTCCACCAAATAGATTTCCAGATATATATATATGTACACATTAATTAATCTACCTTTTAATATGATTGGTCATATTCTGTGATACTTTTTTCTTAAGGATTTAGGGAAAATAAGATTTAATCCATGTTATATAGAAACCCTATTTTAATTAAATTCTGCACTTTTTATCTCTGTTCAGAGACAAATATCTAACTTAATAAATTTATGCATTGGCAGTATTTGGTATAATTGGGATTGAGGGAAGGGGGCCATAATTAGTTGAATATAATAAAAGTCAGGACACTGAACAATTCTTAAAATTCTAAAAAATTTATTTATTACTTCAGAATAATTAGTTTGGGATTATGCAGAAGCTACAGTGTATGGCTCAGGAAATAATGCTGCTCTAAGGAGAATGGATTATAAGTAAGCAAGACGTGAAGCATAAGTGTTAGGAATCCACTTAGAGAAGTCTAGAACTTCTTAGTATTTGGACTTCATGGTATCTTGGAGTAGGTGGAATTTAGATGGATTTTGGTAATATCAATAGAATTTGCTAATTGGAAAGAGATGAATGAAGGAGGACTCTTCTAATTTTGCTTGGATACATGGGTTGATGACAGCACCTTTTTTTCTGGGAAAGGAAAGTTTGGCAAAAGAGAAAGTTTTGCAGCTGGTGGTGAGAAAAAGCAAGGATTTCATTTTGAATATGCTAAGTTAAACACCTGCTTAATTTTGATAGGGTACTCTGGAAGCAGAGGCTGAGAAGAGATTCTTATGAAAATGCTTTTTTTTAAGATTCTGTTTTTTATTTATGAGAGAGCGCGAGGGCCCTCATGAACGGGTGGGGAGGGGCAGACAGAGATGGAGAAGCAGGCTCCCCACTGAGCAGGGTGCCCAACACAGGGCTCAATCCCAGGTGAAAATGCTTTTTTAAGGAAGGATTTTCTAGAGAAATCTCTAAAAACATGAGAAGGATAGGGAATGGGAAGCAGGTGAGCAAGGATGTGGTTTCAGGTAGAGTTGAGTTTCAGCAGAATCCTGTGAGGAAATTTGAAGCATGATTTATGCCCCAGAGAAGGTACTGAGAAAAGGATGTCATATCAGTCAGTCATTGACTGCAGGCTGTCCTATGGGAGATACTTAATCTCCAAAGCCTGGTGGCTTCCAGCAGCTGAGATCAATTCCCCAGAGAGTGGTGGAACTTACCTGCCACCAAAGAGCCAACATTCATAACCATCAGGCTAGGTAGAAAAACCACAGGAAACAAAAAACACCTTCAGGCCTTATGGCTTTATTATTGATTAATAGGTAATGTTTTTTTGTTTGCTGTTTTTTTTTTTTTTTTTTTTACAAAATTGTGGCATATCCATATAATGAGAGTATTCAGCTCTAAGAAGGAATATATCAAACATTTATGAAAGAAATAATACAAGTTCCACATTAAGCCCTAAAAAATTAAAAAGGAAGAAATACTTCCTAACTCATTCAATGTGGCCAACATTACCCTAATATAAACATAGAAAAAGACATTACACAAAAGAAATGTACTATCAATGTAACTTATGAAATTTGATGTAATAATTCTAAACAAAATCTTAGCAAATAAAACCCAATAATATATAAAAAGTACAATATATCATACCTAAATCTGGTTTATTCCAGGAATGTGAGATTGGATTAACATTTGAAATTCAAATAATATACTATATTGAAACTAAAAGAGGAAACCATATGATTGTCTTAATAGACACAGAAAAAACACTTGGCAAAATCCAACATCCATTCCTGATAAATGCTGTCAGCAAACTAGGAATAGTAGAGAACTTCTTCAACTTGATAAAGCATACCTACAGAAGTTTTACAGCTATAGTAAGATGCAGTTTTCATTGATGAAAAAATTGAAGATGACACAAAGAAATGGAAGAACTTTCCATGTTCATGGATTGAATGAACAAACATTGTTAAAATGTCTATAGTACCCAAAGCAATCTACACACTTAATGCAGTCCCTATCAAAATGCCATTAGCATTTTTCACAGGGCTAGAACAAACAATCCTAAAATTTGTATGGAACCACAAAGACCTGAATAGCCAAAGCAATCTTGAAAAAGAAAAGCAGAGCTGGAGACATCACAATTCTGGACTTCAAGCTATATTACAAAGCTATGGTGATAAGACAGTATGATACTGGCACAAAAACAGACACATAGGTCAATGGAACAGAATAGGAAACCCAGAAATGAACCCACAACTATATGGTCAATTGCTCTCCAACAAAGTGGGAAAGAATATCTAATGGGAAAAAGACAGTCTCTTCAACAAATGGTGTTGGCAAAACTGGACAGCAACATGCAAAAGAATGAAACTGGACCACTTTTTTACACCATACACAAAAATAAATTCAAAATGGATGAAAGATCTAAATATGAGACAGGAAACCATCAAAATCTTAGAGGAGAACATAGGCAGAAACTTCTTTGACATTAGCCATAGCAACTTCTTACTAGATATGTCTCCTGAGGCAAGGGAAACAAAAGCAAAAATAAACTATTGGGACTTCATCAAAGTAAAAAGCTTCTGCATGGCGAAGGAAACAATCAACAAAACTAAAAGACCACCTATGGAATGGGAGAAGATATTTGCAAATGACATATCTGATAAAGGATTTCCAAAATATATAAAGAACTTATCAAACTCAACAACGAAAAAACAAATAATCCAGTTAAAAAATGGGCAGAAGACATGAATAGACATCTTTCCAAAGAAGACATACAGATGACTAATAGACACATGAAAAGATACTCAACATCACTCATCATCAGGGAAATACAAATCAAAACTGCAGTGAGATATCATCTTAAACCAGTCAGAATGGCTAAGATTAACAATTCAGGAAACAACAGGTGTTGGCGAGGATGCAGAGAAAGGGGAACTAACTCTCTCACACTGTTGGTGGGAATGCAACTGGTGCAGCTACTGTGGAAAGCAGTATGAAAGTTCCTCAAAAAGTTAAAAATAGAATTACCCTATTATCCAGCAATTATACTATGAGGTATTTACCCAAAGTATACAGAAACACTAATTTGATGGGATACATGAACTCTGATGTTTGTAGCAGCATTATCAACAATTGTCAAATTATGGAAAGAGGCCAAATGTCCATTGATTGATGAATGGATAAAGAAGAGGTGGTGTATATATATATATATATATATATATATATATATATATAGAATATTACTCAGCCATCAAAAAATAAAATCTTGCCATTTGCAATGAAATGGATAGAGCTAGAGAATATTATGCTAAGCTAAATAAGAGAAAGGCAAATACCATATGATTTTACTCATGTGTGGAACTTAAGAAACAAAACAAATGAACATGGGGGGGAAAAGAGAGGAAAACCAAGAAACAGACTCTTAACTATGGAGAACAAACTGATGGTTACTGAAGGGGAAGACGGTGTGGGGATGCATTAAATAGGTGATGGGTATTAAGGAGGGCACTTGTGATGAGCACCAGGTGTTGTATGTAAGTGATGAATCATTAAATTCTATACTTGAAACTGATATTACATTGTATGTTAACTAACTGGAATTTAAATAAAACCTTAAAAAAAGGTGCAGTTTTCCACAAATTGATTTATAGTTTTAAATCATAGTAAGGAATTTTTGTAGAAATTGGGCAGCAAGGGAAAAAAAAGAAATTGGCCAGCAGAGTTTACAATTTATATAGCAGTGCAAATGATCTACAATAGCCAGAACAATTTTGAAAGGAAAGAACAAAGTCAGAGGACTAGAACTATCTGACATCAAGACTTACTATGGAGTATTCAAGCCAGGGTGGTATTGTCAAGTAGAAAAATAAATTAGTATAACTCAATAGGAAGTCTATTGACCCAATGAACTTTTAACAAAGATGCAAAGGCAATTCGAAGGAGAAATGGTAGTCTTTTCAAAAAATGGTGCTGGAACAATTGGATATCCATATGTGACAGAGAGAGATAAAAAAGGAAGGAAGGAGGGGGGAGAGAGAGAGAAAATAAAATCCAACATCTATTTATGCTTATTTTACACAATTATACCAAGGCTAACTCAAAATGGGTCATAGGCCAAAATTTAAAGCATAAAATTTAAAGTATCTAGAATAAAACAAAGAAGAAAAATTTTGGACCTTATAGTTAGGCAGATTTCTTAAATATGACATCATATGTATAATTTAATTGGTATATTAGGTAATCAAAATTTAAAACCTCTGCTCTTTCAAGGATAATGTTAAGAGAATAAATGAGCCACAGACTAGGAGAACATATTTGCAAAGCCTATGTCTGATAAAGGACTTGTGTCCATAATATATAAAATATATAAAGTCAAAATCTAATAATAAGAGAACCATCAACTCAGTGTGCTAACATTTGAACAGATGCTTCAACAAAGAAAATATCGATATTATAAATAAGCACAGGAAAAGATGCTGAACATCATAAGTCACTAGGGAAATGCAAAATAAAACAGCAAGGTTTAGTTACAAAGCTAGAATGGCTAAAATTTAAAATAAAAACCAAACCAAATGTTGGCAAGAATGAGGAAGAACAGGAACTTTTGAATAAAAATGCTACAAACACTTGGAAACAGTTTGGCTGTTTCTTAAAAAAAATATTAAAATATACTTACCTATGATCTAGTCACTTCACTCCTATGTGTTTACCCTAGAGACCATGCCAATATAAACTCTTTTAAACAAAAGTTCATAGCAGATTTATGGTAATAGCCAAAACGTGTGAGCAACCCCCCAAATGTCCACCAATAGGTAAAAGGATTAAAAAACATTGTATACATCCACACAATAAAAACATACTCAGCAATAAGAAATAAACTACTCATACATGTCACAGCATGGATGAATCATAAGGTAATTATGCTGAATGAAAGAAGCCATAAAAGAGCGTATGTATAGGATGATTTTATTTTATATAAGACTTTAGAAAATGCAAAAAAATCTATGGTGATCAGCAGATCAGTGTTTGAGTGTGAAAGGGATTTTCCAAAGGTTGTGGTGGGGATGTTCCCCATCTTGTTGTGGCCGTGGTTTTATGGGGGATATATATATGTCAATATATACATATATATATGTTAAAATTTACCAAATTTTTCACTTTAAGTATGTGCAACTTATTGTATGGCCATTATACCTCAATGCTAAACACCATATGTTCGCTATATTGATAATGAATCTAAAATCTAAAAGGTTTTTCTATAATTTCTAAAACAGAGCCAGCATAAGAGAAAGAGGAATTGGGCTAATTTGAGCAAGCAGGTGCTCCAGGTAAAACATTTGTTTATCGGAGACCATAGATTTCTGTCCCTGATTGCTTTATCTAGTTTCTGTTTGTAGTAACTAATAGGGAAAACTCTAAAGTGCATCAATTCATTTTTGGAAGGAAATGTAACACATGAAAAGCATAGGCTCTGGGGGCATAACAGCTGCCTATAAATTCAGGCTGCACCACTTGATAAGTGTGTAACTTTGCTCAATTTACTTATTCTTTTTAACCTCAGTTTTCTCATCAGTAAACTATCTTAATTACATGACTTTGTAATCTATAAAGCTAGCTTCAAGCTCTGAGCCTGCATACGTGCACCATCTACAAAAAGTTAGAATTTGCTGCTTTAAATTCGCAAGGTGACATATTCACCCTTCCCTTCCCCCTAGTGAGCTGTGTTAGGAAGATTAATCAGGGACGGCTGGAGAGAAGAATTATGTGGTGGGGGCTTGAGGGTTGAAATGAGAGATATGCAGACAGGGTGGGGGTGGCAAGGAGAAGCCTCTGGAGCACGGGCATTTTGGCAGAGAGATGAATGCAGTGAGGGAGTAAACCAGGGGAAAACCTGGGAAGAAAGCTTTTAAAGTGGAAAGAAGAAGTACAGTGACACTGAGGTGAGGGTAAGCTGTGCTTTTTGACCCAGGAGCTTGAGCTTGGATTGAGTGGCAGGATGAGGGTGAGGTAGGCAGGTGCTAGATCATGTTAGACCTTGTAAGACTTTGTAAAGCATGTATAAGTTTTACCTATTGCTTAATTCTAAGTAGGTAAGCCATAAGAAGCCTTATTCAAGAAAGTGGTCTGACTTTTATGTTTAAAAGTGTACTGTAGCTGTTGGGGACAAATTATGAGAATGCGAGAACCTAACCAGGGAAACCGGTTCTCTTGTGGATCTCTCAACCAAGCTACAAAGTTCAAAACTTCCCCATGGTACAGAAAAAAATGTACAGAACTTATTCTGAGAAGTCAATTCACCTTTCTAGAAAACTTTTAATCTTATTCTTTTCTGTTAATCCGCACTTAAGGGTATTTCTGTGCAAATTGCATATATGCATTATTTAGAAAAGGTGGCATTTTTATAACATGTATGCTTCATAAGTCTTAATACCTATATTTTAAACAAATAAATAAAGGGGGAGGGAACTGAAGTATTTGATAAACAAACCAAAGCAATAACCATACAGGCCATTTTTTAAAAGAATAACTGACAGAATTTTTTATTAGCTTCTGGTGTATAACATAGTGATTCAATATTTATATACATTATGAAATGGTCACCAGAATAAGTCTAGTTACCATCTGTCACCATACAAAGTTGTCACAATTATTATTGACATATTCCCTATGATGTACATCTCTAAGTCTTATTTATTTTATAATATAAGGAAGATTGTATCTCTTAGTCCCTTCACTTGTTTCATCCATCCCCACACTCCCCTCTTCTGGCAACCACCAGATTGTTTTCTGTATCTATGAGTCTGTTTCTGTTTTGTTTTGTTTGTCCATTTGTTTTGTTTTTTAGATTCCACATACAAGTGAAATCATACAGTATTTGTCTTTGATTTATTTCACTTAGCATAATACACTAGAGTTCCACCTATATTGTCACAAATGGCAAGATATCTCATTCTTTTTAGTGGCTGAGTAATATTCCATTGAGTATATATGCTACATCTTCTTTATCTATTCACCTGTCAGTGCACACTTAGGCTGTTTCCCTATCTTAGCTATTATAAATAATGCTGCAATGAACATAGGCATGCATATGTCTTTTCAAATTAGTGTTTTTGTCTTTTTCAGATAAATACCTAGAAGTGGAATTGTTGGACTATATGGTAATTCTATTTTTAATTTTTTTAGGAACCTCTATCCTGTTTTCCATAGTGCCTGAACCAATTTACATTCCCTGTAGCAGTGCAGTAGGGTTCCCTTTTCCCTACATCCTCACCAACACTTATTATTTCTTGTCTTTTTGATTCCAGGTGTAAGGTGATACCTCATTATGGTCTTGATTTTAATTTCCCTGATGGTTAGTTATGTTGAGCATGTTTTCATGTGCCTGTTGGCCATCTGTGTGTCTTCTTCAGAAAAGTATCTATTCAGTTCCTCTACCCATTTTAAAAATGAGATTGTGCTTTTTTTATATTGAATTGTATGAGTTCTTTATATATTTTGGGTGTTAACCTTTATTGAATACATCATTTGTGAATATTTTCTCTTGTTTAGTGGGCTGCCTTTTCACTTTGTTAATGGTTTTCTTCACTGTGCAAAAGCTTTTTGTTTTGATGTTATACCATTTGTTTATTTTTGCTTTTGTTTTCCTTGCCTGAGGAGAGAGATTCAAAGCAATATTGCTAAGACTGATGTCAAGGAGCTTACTGCCTATGTTTTCTTCTAAGAGTTTTATGGTTTCAGATCTTATATTAAGGTCTTCAATTTATTTTAAGTTTATTTTTGTATATGGTTTAAGAAAGTGGTCCAGTTTCATTATTTTGCATGTAGCTGTCCAGTTTTCCTAACACCATTTATTTAAGAGATTGTCTTTTCCCCATTGTATATTCTTTTCTTTTAAAGATTTATTTATTTATTTTAGAGGGAAGGCATGTGAGCAGGAGGAGGGGCAGAGGGAGAGGGAGAGGGGAAGCAGACTTCTTGCTGAGCGGGGAGCCTGACATGGGGCTCAATCCCATGATCCTGAGATCATGACCTGAGTCAAAACTAAGTCAGATGCTTAACCAACTGAGCCACCCAGGCACCCCTCCCCATTGCATATTTTTGCCTCCTTTCTCACAGATTAATGGACCGTGTAAATGCGGGTTCATTTCTGGGTTTTCTATCTTGTTCCATTGATCTATGTGTCCTTCTTTGTGCCAGTACCATACTGTGCTGGTAACTACAGCTTTGTAGTATAGTTTGAAATCTGGGATATACAAGCCATCTTTAAATTTAATCCCTTTATAGCACTTTCTAAAAAATACTATGCATAATAGAAATAATCTTTATTAAATATTAAAAAAATCATTACTAGTCTTCAATTTCCTTCCCATATATTCTTCACACTTATAATTCTGACTGTCCTTCAATTTCTATTATTTCTTATGGACTTGAATAAGTTCCTTTTTAAAATACCAATCTCTTAAGGGCCTACCTTTTATATAAATGACTTTATATAAATGACTCCAATATTTATTTTCACAGATCTCTCGATTTCTCCATAACCACTGAATCTATATCCCTCTCTATTGTAGTTTAAATCTCATTATTTGTTGTTCAAACACCAGCCAACATTAGTTATGTTGGCACTTGCTCTCATAAGAGAATGATATATTCACAATATATCTTGGTTACTGTACTGTTATATTTTACATTCTCTAAAAGTTAGCCTTGGAGCAACTTTATGTGTCACTTGTCAAAAGGAAACATTTCTGTCTTGCAATTGCATGAATAACAAAATGCAGTATCTTTTACAACATGACTACATGCTTGTTGCTTATGGCTCCTTTTGGGTTTATATATATATATATATATATATATATATATATATATATATATATATATATATATAATTATTTATTTCTCCAAGTTAAACACTAAGTTTAAACTCCTTTTATTCAGATGTTGGACTTCCTCATTTAATTTTTAAATCCCCTTTTCCTGTTTTTTGTTGCTTTGTCTTTTTTCTCTATTCTCTGAGGACTCTTTAAAAATTCTTTCAAAAAACAGTAAGATAAAAATTATCTTTCAATCATTTCACTGAATTTGAGTTTTCCATGTCTGCTAGGTTTTTTTAATTTGCTTTTTAGTAAATGGGAGTCTCCTGTTTTCTAGCATACTGTTCCTGTTTTATAGATAAGATATGTTCTCTTTTTTAAAATTTTTTATTGTTATGTTAATCACCATACATTACATCATTAGTTTTTGATGTAGTGTTCCATGATTCATTGTTTGTGCATAACACCTAGTGCTCCATGCAGAACATGCCCTCTTTAATAACCATCACCAGGCTAACCCATCCTCTCACCTCCCTCCCCTCTAGAACCCTCAGTTTGTTTTTCAGAGTCCATCATCTCTCATGGTTCGTCTCCCCCTCCGATTTCCTCCCCTTCATTCTTCCCCTCCTGCTATCTTTTTTTTCTTAACATATATTGCATTATTTCTTCCAGAGGTACAGATCTGTGATTCAACAGTCTTGCACAATTCACAGCGCTCACCATAGCACATACCCTCCCCGGTGTCTATCACCCAGCCACCCCATCCTTCCCACCCCCACCCCCCAAGCAACCCTCAGTTTGTTTCCTGAGATTAAGAATGCCTCATATCAGTGAGGTCATATGATACATGTCTTTCTCTGATTGACTTATTTCGCTCAGCATAACACCCTCCAGTTCCATCCACGTCGTTGCAAATGGCAAGATCTCATTCCTTTTGATGGCTGCATAATATTCCATTGTATATGTATACCACATCTTCTTTATCCATTCATCTGTCGATGGACATCTTGGCTCTTTCCACAGTTTGGCTATTGTGGACATTGTTGCTATAAACATTGGGGTGCACGTACCCCTTCGGATCCCTACATTTGTATCTTTGCAGTAAATACCCAGTAGTGCAATTGCTGGATCGTATGGTAGCTCTATTTTCAACTTTTTGAGGAACCTCCATACTGTTTTCCAGAGTGGTTGCACCAGCTTGCTTTCCTACCAACAGTGTAGGAGGGTTCCCTTTTCTCCACATCCCCGCCAACATCTGTTGATTCCTGACTTGTTAATTTTAGCCATTCTGACTGGTGTGAGGTGGTATCTCATTGAGGTTTTGATTTGGATTTCCCTGATGCCGAGCGATGTTGATATGTTCTCTTTTTAATAGCATTTTTCTGAGATTTTTATCTCCCATCATAGTTTCTGTTTTCTCCAAGATACTGTTTTCTGCATATTTGCTTTTGCCTCTAGTTTCAAGTTAGAGGCTTTCTTCAGAAAACTAATATGTCTATGTGATCTCATAATTAAGAGTGGGGAGGATTGACTTCTAAATGGAAGATGCCCTAAGCATAGGGATGGGGTTTAACTGTGAACTCTGCTCTAGGTAACACTGTCTGGAACGTTTGATTGCACAACATGTGATGTTGATGTATTTGCGTTTCTTCCACTTAGGCAAGTTATGTTCTCCAAAGATGACTCTTTGAATTACCAGCCATTACTGGCTTCAAACATATTAGGAGCTCAGAGGGTAAGAGAATGGGGATCTCAGATCTGATAGGTATATGTCACACCTATTTCAATAGGGTTCCTCTACCCTTACCTGATACCCTTGTCTTCTGTCTCAAGAGTATTTGTTTTACTCTCTCTAAAGAGTAATCATCTTGTATTTCCCTTGTGAGAACAGAAATAGTCCTTAACTCCACAGAAATGTGTTGAAGACCTGGGTGATTCACATGCTTCTTAAATAGAGTTTCAAAGAATCCTCTTCATCTGAAGTCACCTCTTATTTCATTCCCCTTTCCCAAAGTATGTGGCACCACATTATTCAGACATTTGAGGATTTTGAGATATAGAGTGTTATAGATCTCAACTTTTTCCCAGTGAAAGTATAGCATTCAATTCCTTTGGGTCTTTTAGGTTCTTGACTTCACTTCTATGTGATTTCCAGCTTCCAAAATCCCTTTCCAAGTCTCCTTGTTCTTGTGGATTTATATTATTAAAAAAAAAAAAAATCACTGTCAGTGGTAGACAGAATAGTGCTGTCCCACTCCAGAGATGTTCATGTCTTAATTCCCAGAACCTATGAATCTGTTACATGGAAAAAGGGACTTTGAAAATAGGACTAAAATTAATGGCCTGTGATGGATGAGTACTCTGGATTATCCAGGTTGTCACAGACTAGCTTCATGATTCTTTGAAAGGAGAGAATGACAGAGGAAGAGTCAGAGATAGAGGAAGGGGCAGAAGCCAGGAAGTTAGGGTTGACTCTAGAAGCCAGAAAAGCAAAGGAAAAGGATTCTCCCCTAGAGCCTCAACAGAGGAATACAGCCCTGCTGACACCTTGATTTTAGCCCTGAGAATGCTATTAGATTCCTGAGAGGCAGACTGTAAGATAATAAAATCATACCACTGTGAGCCACCGAGTTTGTGATCATTTGTTACAGCAGCAATCCCAAACTAGTACACTATTGTTTTATTGAGATTTTATTTTATTTTATTTTTTAAAAAATATTTTATTTATTTATTTGACAGAGAGAGACATAGCGGCGAGAGAGGGAACACAAGCAGGGGGAGTGGGAGAGGGAGAAGCAGGCTTCCTGCTGAGCCAGGAGCCTGATGCAGGGCTCGATCCCAGGACCCTGGGATCATGACCTGAGCCGAAGGCAGATGCTTAACGACTGAGCCACCCAAGTGCCCCTGTTTTATTGAGATTTTAAAAGGAAACAAATGTAGATTCACATGTTCAATCTGCCATCTTACCTGGAAACATTTATCTTTAGCTGAAATTTTAATTATTTAGGAATAGGTAATAGATTTATTTTTTTTATTTTTTAAAGATTTTATTTATTTGACAGAGAGAGTACAGCAGGGGGAGCAGCAGAGGGAGTGGGAGAAGCAGACTTCTGCTGAGCAAGGAGCCCAATGTGGGGCTCGATCCCAGGACCTGGGGATCATGACCAGAGCTGAAGACAGTCGCTTAACCTAATGAGCCACTCAGGTGCCCCAGGAATAGGTAATAGATTTATATGGTTTAAAAATTCAGAATCTTCTAAAGTGTATACATGAGAAGTTTCTTTAATGCTTTTATCTGCACTCCATGGAGATGACAAATGTTGGAAGTTTCTTGTGTCGCCTTCCAGAGACATTCTATACCAACACAAATAGAAATATCCTATGCAATGTATTCATTTTTTCACATGTGTTATACATATTTCTCTCTCCTTTGCTATTTTTACTTACCAATATATCTTAGAATATAGTTTCCTCATTCTTTTTTTTCCAGTTTTAGATGAGTATATCACAGTTTATTCAACCAGTACTCTATTGATGGACATGAATTATATTACCAATCTCTTATGATTTTAATGGTGAAACAAATTATGATAAATCAAATTTTATATGTTTCAAAATGCGTATTAGACAAATCCTGAGAAATGGAATAGCTGGATTAAAATTAAGCACATACGTGATTTTGATAGATACAACCTTTAAACAAGTAGATGTCTGTTTCCACATAATAATAATAATACAGTATGAAATGATGCACATTGAAAGAAATATATTGAGGTAAATGTAGGAAGGACAGGGATTTCTCTCCAAATTCTGTTACTCTTGGAACAGTGGGAGATAATCATTAAAACATCAAAGATAACCATAGTTTCAGGGTGAATAAGATACACCACTTGGGTAATAAACTTAAAGGGTTCATCACAGACTGCAGTGAGTAAACTCAGTGGAGACTCAGCTATGGGAGACATGATGAAAGCAACTGTGTATTAAATCCTCCAGCAATATGCAGCAGCCGGTATGAAGGCCTGAGCATTCTTGGCCGTGCTGCTCATAGGAAGTTGTGTGGCAGGAATGAGGGTAAGAGAAGCAGTTCTGAGAGGGGCAGGGGCAGGGTAGAAAAGGAGGTTGGGCTTTATCTTTTTTTTTTTTTTAACTTTTAATTAATTTATTTATTTTATTTTTTTTATTATTATGTTATGTTCATCACCATACATTACATCATTAGTTTTTGATGTAGGGTTCCATGATTCATTGTTTGCGTATAACACCCAGTGCTCCATTCAATACGTGCCCTCCTTAATACCCATCACCAGGCTAACCCATCCCCCCACCCCCCCCTCCCCTCTAGAACCCTCAGTTTGTTGCTCAGAGTCCATAGTCTCTCATGGTTCGTCTCCCCCTCCAATTTCCCCCCCTTCATTCTTCCTCTCCTGCTATCTTCTTCTTCTTCTTCTTTTTTTTTTTTAACATATAATGTATTATTCGTTTCAGAGGTACAGGTCTGTGATTCAACAGTCTTACACAATTCACAGTGCTCACCATAGCACATACCCTCCCCGGTGTCTGTCACCCAGCCACCCCATCCCTCCCACCCCCCACCATTCCAGCAACCCTCAGTTTGTTTCCTGAGATTAAGAATTCCTCATATCAGTGAGGTCATATGATACATGTCTTTCTCTGATTGATTTATTTCGCTCAGCATAACACCCTCCAGCTCCATCCACGTCGTTGCAAATGGCAAGATTTCATTCCTTTTGATGGCTGCATAATATTCCAGTGTAGCTTTATCTTAACGGTAAAGAGAAACTTTACCAAGTTTTGTTTGCTTGTTAGTTTTCTCTTTCATTTTTTAATGGGAGAATTCTTTTTTAATAGGAGAAAATGTGAGTTTGGACCTATTCACTAAATTCCAAAATCGTAATCAAACTAATTGTTGAAATTAGAATGAAGCAAATGTAGAATCAGTAAAAATAAGAAACTTTGTTTCACTTAAATAAACCTATATACATTGATAGCTGTGAATGGAGATTTAGAAAATGTTACAGAAGAGAAAGAATTGGGGGAAATGTGTGGATTGAAAGTTAGCAAACATAGCCATTGTCAATGTTGAAGGCTTGGTGTCTTACTGAGGAAACAATTATGACCTTCCTCTGGACTGAAAGATGGATCTGACCTAAGACTTCAGTTCTTACTTTCCCTATGTGGCTAGTCCCTGCCACCAGTCCAGGGTAGGAAAAACTCTCAAATGCCAAGACTGAGGCAACCACATTTTCCTTAGATACTCTGATCCTAATCTGTGATTCTGAGACATCACTTTGAATCCATATTACCTTTAGTTAGTATGCACACAGATTCCATATTTATTAAAAACAATTTTCAACAATCGCTAATTTTCACAGATTTCTGGAAAATAGAAGCAGTAGTATTGTTTGTTTATTTCCACATTATGGCAATTTCTTTATTATACATTTGAAATTACATAAAAATGAAACACAATTATTAGGATTACATAAAATTCATCACACGGTTCTACTCAAGCATTTGCTTCTATCTGTCAGGATGCCTTTCTATGGCTCTCTTTAATATTTGCCAAAGAAAACACATATATTTCCCTGCAGTTAAAGCATCAAAGCTCCCACGCAGAAACCCATTCCCATGGAACTCAAATAAAAACATAAAGAAGACTGTTGGTAGACTAAATACATTTCAGGCCTTCTCCAGGTTTCTATTTAAACACAGTCTGATTTTCATTTGGTTGACTCTCTTTGTATTAAGCCCTAGGCACATGGATCAGGATGTACTTTTATGGCTTTGCAATAGCAATGATGACAGCTAAGGTTAAACAGGCTCCCATTAGATCTAGCGGTGCCAACAGAGACACATTACACAGATTATTTTATAGGAACACCAACAAATGAACACTAACAGAATCATGCTTAGTAGCGGCACCTGAGACATAATAGGCACTTAATAATTGCTTTTTGCATTATGTCTGAACGATCCTTAAATTTGTTATATATTTCATGGTCTTAACCTAAAGAGGCAGAGGAGGAGAGCTGAGAAATGCAAAACTAAACCCTATATTTTAGTGTTTACTTTGTCCTAATTTTCAAACTTTTATTTGTATGGACTCTGACTGCTTATAGTTTTGAGTAACTAATTAAAATTATTGAGCAAAGGGTGCCTGAGTGGCTCAGTCAGTTAAGTGTGGGACTCTTGGTTTCGGCTCAGGTCATGCTCTCATGGGTCTTGAGATCAAGCAGCTCAGTGCTCATTGGGGGGTGGGGGGCTGCTTGAAAATTCTCTCTGCCCCTTCCCCCACTCTCTCTCTCTCTCAAATAAATAAATAATTTTTTTTTTAAAAACTCTCATGTTTAAAAAATAAAATAAAATTATTGAGCAAAAATGGTGCTGTATTAACTTATATGCCAAGTTTTTATTATGTTTTAACAATTAAGACATTAAACTGCATTTGTTTTCATGTGCTCTACTTTCTTGCTTTTTTTAAAGGCAAACTCTGCCTAAGAGGCAATTTAAGATACTATGATAAAATATAACCTTTAAGGTGAAGGAAATGGCATAAGAATGTTGAGCACACAAGTGATAACTTAAAGTCACACCAGGGAATTCCTAAAATGAATGGTTGAGAAAGAACTTATTTATTATTTTCACTTTTTCCTCTATTCTAGAGCCATAAAATGTTTAATTCATAGGTTGCATATTAACTTTAGGAATGGGAATTGGTCTCATTATCTCTGTGAAATAAGAATTATATGACAGGTCAGTAGTCATATGTGAATATTGACCCTCAGGATGGGACTGATACTGTTACTTAGGATATAACGTAGAGATTAGTGAATTCCAGGAAATGGGACATTTCAGAGGTCGAATTGTGTTGGTCACATTTAGCTAAAAGCAAGGCAGGTTACATATGTTCTTCTCATAAATTTTGGGACATTACACTTATTACAGAGACACAGAACCACATGGTCCCAGAAAAAGAAAGATGTCATTCTGGGGGAAATATAAAGTGGCACTTTGCATTGGTGTCTCCTTTGATTGTGTGCAATTCATGGCAAATACATAAAAATTGTTGAGGAAGTTTTTAATGCTCAAAGTGGCAAATGATGCATAAAGGCAGACCAAGAAATTAAGAAATCTGTAATTGTAATTATAAGGCCTAGTTCATTGCAAGGCCTAGGGTAACACCCATAGTTGGAGAAATCCCTGACTATACTAGATACAAGGCTATGCCTGGAATTCATTCAAAGGAACCTGACATTTACCATCTTTTGATGTCCTGAAAAGACTTCAGTTTATTTAAAATGACAACAAATGTGTGTCTATGGAAAGTGGCATAAAATTGAATTTTTAGTTTAGAAATTTATAGGGGACATTTTTAAACTTTACTAGTTTAGCAAAAACAATAATGTAGTTTAAATCTGATCTTCCACCTGAAATGCCCCATCCAAACTTTCATTCTACCCAAAATTACAATTCTAACTTTAAGAACTTTTTGATTTGACACTCATTCATGTCTCTTTTACCTTCCACCCATTTATACTCATATAATTCCAATAGTCAGGTAGACCTTCACTGGGTACAGCTACAAAGCTTACTGGGTCGTTCTCCAGATGTTACTCTAATACAATCCAGAGCTTTGCCTGTGACTTTCATTCATTCAGAGTAACAACTTATTTAATGTTACTACTTTCCTACCAGCCACTGGCCTGAACCCTTGGTGTTGAAACTTATATTCTAGAGGGAACAGACAGAGAACACAATATAGAAATATATTATGAATGCACATAAGTACAAAAGAATGTAATGAAACCTGATAGAGAGAACGATTAGGCAGGGAAGGGGGATAAGAAGTACCAGAGTTGTTGAATCTTAAATAGCATAGTCAAGTCAGAGATCTCTGAAAATGTTCCATTTGAGCAAAGACTTGAAGTAGGCAAAAAAGAGCCACCTGGGTAGATGGGAGAAGAACTCTTTATGCTGAGGAATGACTGAGGCTGGTGTGCTTGCAAAAAAGCAGGGATCTACTGTATCTGTCCCCATTACCTCTTGGACTTCATTTCTCCCTCTCCTCTGCAATATTTGCACACCAGATAATGGAGACCGATAGATTAGGGCCTTGTAGTCCCCAGCAAAGACTTTGGCTTTTACTATGCATGAAATAAAGAGCACTGGAGAATTTTGAACTGAGTGGTGATATGGTCTCACTTAAACTTTTAAAAAAGGTTATTTTAGATACTTTATTGAGAAAAGACTTTAAAGGGACAAATGTAGAAAGAAAGAGCTCCGTTAGTAGGCAGTTGAGAGGTAATGGTGGTTTGGACCAGGAAACTAGCCATGGGGGTGGTAAAAAGAAGTCAGATTGTGTAGCATTATATACAAAGTAAAATCCAGAATCTCTATGTGGACCCCATGCCCCCTCTCTGATGATTTTAGAAAAGCTTCCTTCATATGAGCAAGTAACAATCGGATATTCCATTCCATAGAATCCACCATGAGATGGGTGAAATTTCTATTTTAAGTTAGAAAATGTTATGGGAAAATGTAATTGGTCCAGAGTACATCATATGGCTCTCCTCTACTAGGGGGTCCTAAGTGCAATAGGATGTAAATCCCTGAATTCCTGAATCTTCACATGTCAGCCGACCTTATAGAGATATCACTGGTAAAACTCATTTATTTTGGTAGCACCTTTCAGAAATTACTTGGACCACTTTTATGCTTTGTCACCACATAACAGCCTATAAATTTTCCAGCTTACAGGCCTTGGAGGGACCAATTAAATAGATATTTCCCAAATGTAATTTTATAAAGAAATTGGCCAAGGAGTAGCAGAGCTCTCTATTTCATCCTGTTCCTCTTCTGCTTATGAAAGAAAAGCTATTTCATGTGATAGAGGAAGAATATCAAAGACTAGACCAAAACTGTGACTGAAAATAAGTTGTATGGTTCATTCATATGCTAATCTACACTCGAGTGGTTGAGATGTAAAAATCTAAACTCAGTTACTGTTCTGTAGCATATCTGTGTCTTGTTCACTAAGGTATTACCGGCACCAAGCCCTGTTCCTGGCACATAATCGCAAAGCGATAAATCCTTATTGAATGAATTAGTGAATCTTACCACACTGGAAAATAATGAATTTTCAATTTGCTTCTTTGTATGTCACTCTTTGGCAAAGGCCATAACTTATACATGCCATGGAGTGGGGGTGGAGGGGAAATGGATGTATCACCATCTTGTTTAAAAGTCTGCTTTAGCATTGAAAGGATTTCACATTGCTGTCCATTTTTTAATGAATATAAAATTGTTGGCTTCACAAAGGCAATATGTTTATTATATCCCTATAGACAGGGATGGGAAAGCATAAATTTCTAGGCTTTGTTCCTTTCAGATATCATCTTATAGCAATTAATAATTGTCAGGCATCCATTAGTTTTAAACATAGATGCTTCCTTCAAGGAGTTTACAAGCCAGTTTTGGAGATAAGGAACAAATATAAGTAAAATTATATATAAAATTGATATAATATTGCATAAGAAAGAACAGAAAGGTCACAGATAAAACATGATATTCCATAAATACTTGTCTACTATTTGGAAAAGGGAGATAGATACACCACTAGAAACATAAGGTACCCGTCATGGGCTGGATTGTGTCTCCTGCCCCCCACTCAATTCATTTATTTTTATTTATTTATTTATTTATTTATTTATTTATTTTTAAAGATTTTATTTATTTATTTGAGAGAGAGAATGAGAGAGAGAGAGAGCATGAGAGGGGGGAGGGTCAGAGGGAGAAGCAGACTCCCTGCCGAGCAGGGAGCCCGATGCGGGACTCGATCCTGGGACTCCAGGATCATGACCTGAGCTGAAGGCAGTCGCTTAACCAACTGAGCCACCCAGGCGCCCCAATTCACTTATTGAAGTACTAACTGCCAGCTCAGATTGTGACTAATTTGGGGGCTAGGTCTTTAAAAAAGTAATTAAGTTAAAATGCGATCATTAGGATGGGCCCTAATCCTATATGACTGGTGGCCTTATAAGAGGAGGAAGTTTGGACACAGACACATATAGCAGAAGAATGCCATGTGAGCATGAAGATGGCCCTCAATAAGCCAAGGAGAGAAGCTTTGGAAGAAACCAACCCTGCTGACACCTTGATCTTGGACTTCTAGCCTCCAGAATTGTGAGAAAATAGATTTCTGTTGTTTAATCCACCAATCTGTGGTACTTGGTTATGGCAAGCATAGTAATGCAGTATAAATATGGAATAGGTTTTATCCAGGGGAAAAATTAGCAGATAAGTAGCAAGGCATAAATAGTCCTATGAACTTGCATTTTCCCACAAAACTATGCTTAATTAGGATAGCCATAGAAGATTGGATGTACCATAGAAAGGGCTCTGAGAAAGAGACCCCACACTCAACTGCTCAGAAAAAAATAAACTATAGGGAAGGGAGGGAAAGTCATAACTAGGCCACTCTGTGACAATGAGACCTTCTGGCTTTCAGTGTCCAGTGGCAGATTTCAGCCAGTTGTATTGAACTAAACCAGACCTTCCAAGCAAGCTTTTTGTTCTTTGTTGTTCCTCACCTGTGTATGGCAAGTACCCAGTTTGGTCAGGTGACCACCAATAAAACATAGGTTATTTAGTAATATAAATGCAGAATAAGTAATTAGTTAAGTAATCATCACTTATTGAGCATTTATATTACTAAATATAAAGACTATCAAATGCTGAAGGGAATTTATCAAAAGAATGGCTATTATTTTGTAAGATAATGAAAAATATTCAGGGACACCTGGGTGGCTCAGTCAGTTAATTGTCCCAACTCTTGATCTCAGCTCACGTCTTGATCTCCAGTTTGTGAGTTCAAGCCCTGCATTGGGCTCCATGCTGTGCATGGAGCCTACTTAGAAAAAAAGAAATATTAATTTGTTAAGTCATGATTTATAAATTGGAGTGTGAATAAATTTGCATATGTATACAAATGTAGATATATATACAATACAGAGTAATATAAATAAAATAAATATATGTATATATTTCCTATGAGTCCCCAATTTAGTTAGTAAACACACCTTGCATTTGTAAACCATCTGCAAGTTGTATATATATTACACAAGTAAAGGCAAAAGAGAAATGGGAATGATACAGTTACTGTATTCCTACTCTTTGACTCCAATGACTAGTCTAGGTCACTCAGGAAACCACCTTGTTTGAGGGAGATTAGAAGCTGTAGGTCACCTGAGAATTCAGTTATATCTGAGTCTACTCCAACAGGAGACTGGAAAACATAATTTTGCACTTGCACATTACTAAGTAGGTCAGCATCTAGCCCTGGCTCAGCATTTGGCGATCCATTGGCCAGACATTCTCACACAGCTTGGCCTCTCCCTGCCACCAGCTTGTGTGGCTTTCACAATTACCCTCTTTGACAGTGTAGGCTCTGAGCCCTGGATAATTGTGACAAAACTGCCTCAAGCTGTGGGGTTTTTCCACTTGGAGCTTCTGAACCTGGCAGAGTAGGCAGAAATCACTACTTTCTCATGGGGCATTTTGACCTAAGAAGTCTCAGTGGCCAGTAGTTTGGGTATATATACCAAAGGACTTTAGGCAAACATATTACATAACATTAAAATGATGTTCATCTGATTTCCAGTAAGTAAAGGGAAGCGAGGTAGCCGTTTATGTTGCGTAAGCAGGTGAATGCCTAAGTAGAGTTAATTTTAAAAGAGCCAGTGTTTATTTATTTAGTTGCCACTCATTTTACATATAGATCACAAAGAAAATAGGGGCATACTTGAAAAGCTGTATAATTTTGGGAAGAAAATTACCGATATAAAAACTTCTGCATAATAAATTATGTTGATTGATTTTAACCTATATTCACAGGATGAGAACTTTCGGTTATGGTATATTATCTTCTCTCTATATTGCTGGATTCATATTCCTAGTATTTTCTTAGGTATCTTTGTATCTGTGTTCATGAGTGATGTTGGTATTTGATTATTTTCTAGTAATGACATTGTCAAGTTTGGAAATGGAGTTCTTCTCACCTTGTGAGATAAGTTGAGAAATAATCCTTCTCCTCTATATTCTGAGAGTACATGTAGAATTGGTAATATTTCCTAGCTCAATGTTTGATAGAGTTCACCAATCAAGCCATTTGGGCCTATGGATTTCCTTAAAAGAAGATTTTATCGATGAATTAAATTTCTTTAAAAAAATTCTTTTTGAAATAAATTTCTTGGCTAAATAAACGCTATTCAAATTTCATACTTCTCCTTGTCTCTGTTTTGATATGATATATTTTCAAGGAACTTGTTCTTTACATGAGCTGTTACGATCATTGACAAGATCTTCATAAAATCTGTAAGATCTATAATGACGTCCTATCATTCCCAGTTTTATATTCCCTTTTTCTTGATTAGTCTTCCCAAGGATTTAACAATTTTATTAATCTTTTCAAAAGAACCAATTTTTGATTTAGACTTTTTCCTAGGTTGTTTGTTTCCCATTTCATTGATTTCTACTTTTATCTCTACTATTTGTTTTCTTCTGTGTATTTTGAATAAAAAAAAAAAGAAGACGAGCTAATGATAAGAAATATTAAAAGGTGTTCCAAAAAAACTCCCCAAACAAACCTGAACAACAAATGGTATCATCGCTGTGTATTATTGGAAACAACTGAATCTTACATCTCACCTGGAGCTTCTTGATGCACATTAGCATTTTAAAAGCTATCATAAAGCAACATTTCCCAAATTGTATCTCTTTTGGAAGGAATATTCATTAACAATTTGATAACATTTTTCACAAAACACAATTTGGGGATGTTAGGGTTTTAAAAACTTTAAGATTTTTCTATATGAATTAAAAATAACTGTATTTAAATATATATTCAGAAATAAAATATAAATAACTATAAAGCACTAGCAAGGAAAACAAAAGTACATTTGTTTCAAAATACAATGTATAAAAGGACTTATACTATTTCAGTGATTGTATAAGATACTCACCTCTAGGTTATTTATTATAATTATTGATCCAATTTTAATGAAATAAATGAAATCAGCATTGATGTTTTGGAAAAATATATTAAAATTCACATTACACTTGAGAATTACTGCCAACAATCAATTTAGATACCTTTTTTTTTTTAAAGATTTTATTTATTTATTTGTCAGAGAGAGAGAGCACACACAAACAGGGGAAGGGGTAGGCAGAGCAGGCAGAGGGAGAAGCAGGTTCCCTGCTGAGGAGGGAGCCCAATGTGGGACTCGACCCCAGGACCCTGGGATCATGACCTGCACCGAAGTCAGACGCTTAACCGACTGAGCCACCCAGGCGTCCCTCAATTTAGATACCTTATCTGATTACCTGAGACACACTAGGAAGAAAGGAAATTGACATTTACTGATGACCTGCTGTATGCCCAGCACTATTATAAGGCCCTTGATATTGTTCTTACTAAAATCAACAAGCGCAAGCATTTATGGGGTTCAGTCATTGTTCAGACATTCTGTGAACCTCAAGGCAGAAGATGACATGGCTCTTGTGCCCCCCCAAATGCTTACCTTATCAGAGGGGATACACATTATAAAATGAGAAGTGCCATGAGGAGTACAAAGTACTTGCTGAACTAAGAAGAGGAACAAATTATTTTAGACCAGCATGTGTGATGTGTGATACATTTAAGATGAGGAAATATATGATGCTGAACATCTTTTCATATATTTACTTAACCATCTATATTTCTTCTGTGGTGTTTGTTCAGGTCTTTTGCCCATTTTTATATCAGGCTGTTCATTTTCTTATTGTTGAGTTTTAAGAGTTCTTTATATATAATATTTAACTGTCCTTCATCAGATGTGCCTTTTACCAATATTTTCTCCCAGTCCGTGGCTCATCTTCTCATTTTCTTGACATTGTCTTTTGTGAAGCAGAAATTTTTAATTGTAATAAAGTCCTTCTTATCATCTGTTTCTTTCATGGATTATGCCTTTGGTGTTGTATCTAAAAGGTCATCACCATACCCAAAATTATCTTCTAGGAGTTTTATAGTTTTGTGTTTTACATCTGTGATCCACTCTGAGTTAATTTTTGTGAAGAGTATAAGTTCTGTGTCTAGATTCATTTTCTAATGTGCATGTCCAGTTGTCCCAGTGCCATTTATTGAAAAGACCATCTTTATTCCATTCCATTACCTTTGTTTCTTTGTTAAAGATCAGTTGACTCTGTTTATGTGAGTCTACATCTGGGCTCTCTCTTTATCTGTCCATTATTTCATGAGCAGCACACTATCTTGATTACTGTAGGTTCATAAGAAGCCTTGAAGTTAGGTAGTACCAGTGCTCCAACTTCGTTTTTCTTTTTTTTACATATTGAGTTGGCTCTTCTGAGTCTTTTGCCTCTTTTTGTAAACTTTCATAAAAATCACTGACCACACGTGATTCTAGTTTCATTACTAATTTAATTCCATTGTGGTCTGAGAGCAGACATTGTATGACCTCTGTTCTTTTAGTTATTAAGATGTGTCTGATGGCCCAGAATATGGTCTGTCTTGGTGAATGTTTCATGTGAGCTTGAAAATAATGTATAATTTGCTGTTGTTGGAGGAAGGAGCCTATAGATGCCCATTGGATCCAGTTGTTTGGTGGTGCTGTTGAGTTCAACTATGTCTTTACTCATATTCTCCCTGCTGGATCTGTCCACTTCTGATAAAGGGATGCTCAAGTATCCGGCTGTCATAGTGGACGCATCTATTTTTCCTTGCATTTCTATCAATTTTGCCTCATGTATTTTGACTCTCTGTTCTTAAGTATATACACATTAGGGATTGTTATGTCATCTTGGAGTAATGACCCTTTTATCGTTATGTAATGCCCTACTTTATGGCTACTAACTTTCCTTGCTCTGAAGTCTGCTCTATCTGAAGTAACATAGCTGCCTTTGCTTTCTTTTTGTTAATGTCACCTGGTATGTCATTCCTCATCTCTTAAATTTTAACCTGTAAGTAACTTTATATTTAAAGTGAGTTTTTTTCATGTTAGTAGTGGGAAAAATGTTCAGCAAGAAATATATTAGTTTGTTTGTTTATTATTTATTTATTTATTTGTCAGAGAGAGAGAGAGAGCACAAGCAGGGGAAGTAGCAGGCAGAGGGAGAAACAGGCTCCTCTCTGAGCTAGAAGCCTCATGCAGGACTTGATAGCAGGACCCTGGGATCATCACCTGAGCCAAAGGCAGATGCTTAACCGACTAAGCCACCCAGGCATCCCAGAAATACGTTAAATGTAAATAATTGTGTTTGTGGTGTAGCTTCCTAATCTTTTAAAAAATGATCAGTATCTTATAATCGTATGTTATTGACATTTATTTTTTTTTAATTTTTAAATTTTTTTTGAGAGAGAAACAGCCCAAGGTGGGGGAGGTACAGAGGGAGAGGGTGAGAGAGAATCCCAAGCAGGCTCCATGCTCAGCATGGAACTCAATGCAGGGCTCAATTTCATGACCCTAAGATCATGTCCTGAGCTGAAATGAAGAGTTGGACACTTAACCAACTGTACCACCCAGGTGCCCCTGTAATGGCATTTAAACAGTATTTAAAAAAAAAAAAATATTGAAGCATTTACTTCATTAAAATTTTTAAATTGAAAAGTAACTAAGTGATTTTTTTGTAGATGGAATATATTTGGGCCTTGTTTTTTTATCCACTGTGACAATCTCTGTCACCACAATCTCTGTGGTGTATTTAGACTATTAATTTTTAAAATAATGATTGATATAGCTGGATTAATAAGCTATATTTTTTACCATTTCCTATTTGTTGCCCTATTTGTTCCTATTTTTTGTCTTTCACACATTTTCTGCCTTTTGTGATTTCAACTGAGCATTTTACATGATGCCATTTTTTTCTCATTTTTTAGCATATCAAATAAACTTTTTAAGAACATTTTTTAGTGGTTGCCCTAGATTTTGCAATATATCCAAGTCCACTTTCCAATGACACTGTACCTCTTCACAGGTAGTGCAAACGCTTTACAATAACAGTTCTCCTAATCTCTCCCCTCATCTGTTGTAGCATTGCTGTCATTCATTTCCCTTATATATATAATATATATACGCACACATATATATATACACACAAGCATACATAATCTAATATATTGCTGCTAGTATTATTTGATCAAACCATTATCTGTTAGATCAACTAGTACAAGAAGACAAAACTTTCACTTAATCTTCACTTATTCTTTCTTCAGTGCTCTTCCTTTCTTTATGTAGGTCCGAGTTTCTGCTCTGTATCATTTTCCTTCTCTCTGAAGAACTTCTTTTAATATTTCTTGCAAGGCAGGTCTACTGGCAACAAGTTCCCTCAATTTTTGTCCCTTTGAAAAAGTCTATTTCTCCTCCTTTTTTGAAGGATAATTTTGCAAGGTATAGAATTCTAGGTTGGTGTCTCTTTTCTCTCAACACTGAAACTATTTCACTTCCTTCTCTCTTTGCTTGCTTAGTTTCTGATGAGAAGTCAGATATAATTCTTACCTTTGCTCCTCCATAGGTAAGATTCCCACCCCCTTTGGCTTTTTTCAAGATTTTTCCTCATATTTCATTTTCTGAAGTTTGACTAGTATATGTCTAGGTGTGGCTGCTTTTAGCATATATCCTGCTTGGTGTTCTCTGACCTTCCAACACCTGTGGTTTGGTGTCTGACTTTAGTTTCGGGGGAATTCCTCTTTCATTGTTACTTCAAATATTATTTGTTCCTTTCTCTCCTTCTTCTTCTTTTGTATTTTCTTTATGTATATGTTGTGCCTCTTTTGGTTTTCCACAGTTCCTGGATATTCTGTTTGTTTGTTTATCTGTTTTAGTCTTTTTTTTTTTCTCTTTGCTTTTCAGTTGTGGAAGTTTCTATTGTCATATATCAAGCTCAGGGATGCTTTCCTCAGCAGTGTCCAGTCTCCTAATGAGCGCATCAAGGCATTCTTCATTTTTGTTTCAGTGTTTTTGATCTCTAGCATTTCTAACTGATTCATTCTTGGATTTCCCTTTGTTTTTACATTATCCATTTTTTGCTGTTGTCTACTTTTTCCATTTAAATTCTTAGCATATGAATCATAGACTTTTAAAATGGTAATTGTTACCTACCGGACATATCTGACCCTGGTTTTGATGTTTGTTCAGTCTCTTCAAACTGTGTTTTTGCCTTTTAGTATGCCTTATAATTCTTTGCCAAAAGGTATATGTAATGTATTGGGTAAAAGGACTGAAGGAACCAGGCCTCTAATAATGTAGTGGTGAGATGTGGGGAGTAGAAGTATTCTGTACTCCTCTGATTAGCCTTAGTCTTCTGGTGAGCCCAAACTCCTGGATAGTGAACTTGACAGTGTTTCTCAGTTGTTTTTTTCCCCTTTATGTGGAACATAATGGAGAAGCTTGGAGTTGTGTACTTTCCTTCCCCCAGAGAGGTTAGGTTCTGGTAAAATAGTTTCTCCTGAGGACACGTGTTGCTAAGAGAAGATGTTTTGGCATATTTCATATTGTTACTTCTCCCCTCTTCCCACTGGAAGCAAGAGAGAATTTTTCCTCAATCTTCTGTGAGAACCTGGTCAAGCACTTGGAGGTAAGACTCACAAAAGTGAGGGGATCCCCAATGACTGGGTTCAGCCTTTCACTTGTTAGGATAGAGTGGTGAATTGCAAACTGCTTGCATGCTGAACCAGAAACCAAAGTTGTTATTCAGCATCTGTTCATGTATTTCCTTATCTGACATCTGTACATTTTTTTTCTTGGTGAAGTTTCTTTTCAAATCTTTTCTCCATTTCTTATTGAATTATTTGTTTTCTTGTTATTAAATTTTGATATTCTTATATATTATGAATACAAGCCCTTTACCAGATAAATGCTTTGCAAACATTTTCTCCCAGTCTGTAGCTTGTCTTTTTATTCTTTAATGGGATCTTTTAAAGAGAAGTTTTAATTTCAATGAAGCTAGAGTAATTAAGACAGTGTGCTGTTGGTGTAAAGACAGGCAGATAAATCTGTGGAACAGAATAGAAAGTCAAGGAATGGATCCACAGTTATTTGGAACACTGATTATTAACAAAGGTACAAAAACAATTCAAATAAAGAAATAACATTGTTACTTTCAATATTTTTTAATTTAAAAATTTTAGCATAAGTTAACTGCCATGGCTCAAGAAATTAATGATATAATTATATTCGTAACAAAATTTTATAATATTTAAAACTATAGTTTTCATAACTATAGGTTAAATTATACAGTATTAGAGATGGAAGGAAACTGATAGGTTATTTAGCCCAACTTCTTTATTTTTAGATGTTGGAATTAAATTCCAGAAAGTTAAATGAACATGCCCAAGGTCCAATTGTCTACCCAGGAAAACACATACTATTTTAATTGTTACGTTTGATTGTTTTGAAAAAACACAGATAACTTTTGACTTTATTATTGTGGATTTCTCTATTCGGTGACTCCATGTTGGGAGGTTATTGAACAAGGTGGTTTTGGTTTTGATTCCACCCCAACCAGTGAATAATCATTTCATTCTGGGTACTGTTTCTTGCTCTTCACTCTCCCTCAATCTGTAAAATGAAAATAATGCATGGAATTAGACTTTGCTTTTCACAAATATTATGGAAGTCAATATAATTAATCCCATGTGTGTAGCAGTTACTTCCAGGAAGGTGACTTGGTTTTATAGAAAGAAAACTTGATTAGCAGAAAAGCAGACTTTCATTCAATTCCTAAATCTTCCATAAACTGCCCAGGGTGATTGGTCATGTCTGCTTTCCTTCTATAAAGCAAAGAAATTTCTTCTCTTAATTTGTTGAAATCAGTTAAAAATATACTTTGGATAGCATGTTGGGGAAATTTTTGAATCTCTTTTCTAAACCAAAAAAGACAAAAATGGTTTGTAACAGAGATAGAATTAGAACCTCTATTTTCTGAGCTTTAAGTTCATTTTAGCTTCAAATATCTCCCCTATGCAGTCACTGACTTTATGTTTGTTTTTGTCATTTCATAATTTATGATTTTACAGTTATATAGTTAAGTCCTGTTGAAATAGAGACAACACATCATTATAAGTGAATAATTGGAAAAGAAAAGATTCGGACTTTTCCTATATTACCATGAGTCTTTCAATTATATAGTTTCTTGTAAATGAATCATGCATAGTCACTAAGAGATCTTGGTATCTTTTGTCACTTTGAAAAAAAATTATCTTAAAAGAAGAGATTGGCACTTATTAAGAAGTGGTCCTTCACCTTCTCTGCCACATTTCATTGAGTGTTTCTTGTGTATATCACACATAAAGGAAGTAAACACTTCAGATTGAGGGTGTGAGCATCTGAATGTCATGGACTGGGATAGGATTTTGTCTGATATGTTCCCATGCTAAAAGGAAAAAATATGTCCACA
This sequence comes from Phoca vitulina, assembly GCF_004348235.1. Lineage (NCBI taxonomy): Eukaryota > Metazoa > Chordata > Mammalia > Carnivora > Phocidae > Phoca > Phoca vitulina. The sequence goes on along the minus strand of NW_022589736.1, from coordinate 10,701,905 downwards.
GATTGCTAAGATAAATCAGAAATATAATTATAGCTGAGAAGTTGATTCTTTTTTTTTTTTTTTTAAGATTTTATTTATTTATTTGATAGAGAGAGAGAGAGGGAGAGCAGGAACACAAGCAGGGGAAGTGGGAGAGGGAGAAGCAGGCTTCCTGCCGAGCAGGGAGCCCGATGTGGGACTCGATCCCAGGACCCTGGGATCATGACCTGAGCCGAAGGCAGACGCTTAATGACTGAGCCACCCAGGCGCCCTGAGAAGTTGATTCTTAAATGGAGAAACTTTGACTAGATCTCCCCATGAACTTTAAATAAAAAAATGTGTTAGGAAAATAAATAAACTATACTTTATGAGGGAGAAAAATATAAGAGGTAATCACATTTAACTTTTATTCATTGCTAAGCATTTGCTACACTTTGGTTTAATTCTTAGAACAACTTAGGAAGGTAGGTGATATTATTTCCACTTTACAGATGAAGGACTTAAGGCTCAGAGAGTTTCAATATACTTGTAAAGTATAGTATCTTATCTGAAGGTGAGAGTCAATAACTGGCAGAACCAAAATTAATACTGACATCTAACTAAATGCCAAGTACCTCTATCCATAAATACATATGCCATAACTGTAGTCAGATATCAAAAGTGTTAACTCATGCGGAATTAGAAAGTTGAAGAGGTAAAATTTCTTTTTACATGTATTTTGCTTGAATTTGTGATATTTCTAAAACTTCTCTTAGATTTAGGATATGTGACTCACTGGAATGGGGAACCAGAAAGGAACATTGGTGAATAAAGTTTTTATGAGGCTTTTGTCAAGTGCCCTGGGAAAAAGCATTCTCTCTGAATACCATCAGTCTTACCACACCCTCAGACATTTTTGTCTCCTTACGGGGCATTCTCTGGACAGATCTTATAGTAGCCTTTAGTTTAGTTACTGACACTCAAAAAAAAAAAGATGATTTTTTAATCTAAGCACTCCAGGCAAATTGGTTTTATAATAAATTAATTTTGTACTAAAGTAATTGATTTTTATAATTAATTGTGCAATAATTATCTAGAGATTTGTAAAAATTGAAACATTCATTTACTGGAAAAGTATTATGTTTAAATGTGCTACAATATAATATAATCAAATTTGATATATTTTTAAATGTCTGGATGTCAGTAAACTCAAAACTGCTAATAGATTTTTTTTTCTGACCCTACCCTTTATTATTTAGATCATTTTCTATATTTCCACTTTATGTCTGGTCTTTCATGCCTTGACAGTAAATCTTTGCAAATATTTCCTTATTTCATTTGTGTGGTAGAGAAGCTATGCTGCATTGGAATACACCAAAGCAAGAAAGAGGAGATCTCTTTGTAAGTTTAGTAAAATGGGAAAATACATTGGAAAATAAGCTTTATTAAAGCAAAGACTTTACAGACTGTACCCCTGAAACAAATCATATGTTGTATGTTAATAAAAAAAAATTCAAGCACACAATATGGGTAATTTAGGAAGTTGCTAAAACTCTTATAAGTTAATAAAGAAAAATATATTAAAAAAATAAATAAATAAAGCGAGGACTTTGGTGTCATCGCACCTGGAATAGTCCTTGGCACAAAGTGAGAGATCAGTAGCTGGTTCACATTAGGTTGTTCTTAAAGTCTATAAATTATCCTTTCTGGAGATCTCTGTTCTCATGGTTTAAATGATTCTTCCATGTCTAATCTTACAGAAGTAGTATTTGTCCTTGGAACATTTTCTGGTTGATGGACTTCAACAACTTTTACCCGTACTCCAATAAAAACATGTTATAAATAAATAACATTATTAAATTATTCTTCATTTTCCATTACCAGGGAGCATTCTAAGCAATCTCTGTTAGCATAAAAGGAAAAGGCAGTATCTAAGTTAATGATAATTTAAACCATGTAGCACTTTTAAGACAAAAATAAAGATATCTAAATGTACATTTATATATATATACACATTTATATACATCTATGTTTCACATATATACACATATATGTACCTGTATTTAGTAGTATAGATCAAGTATATAGATCAAGTAAAATAGATCAAGTATGAATATTTTTATATTTTTTTCCTTTTTTCACTTCTTTATTTTTTCTTTTAGTGAACTATTTTTGAGGACTAAAACCCAAAAATTAAAAGTAAAAAAAAAAAAGCAAAACTACAACATGCTACATTTCAGGCAACAACTAATATTTGCTCATCTCCTTGGCTCATTATATCTCAACTACTTGCAAGAGATGAATTGTGGGAAAGAAATGTATACATTTTGTGACTTGAGTATTTAACACCCGCTGACAAGGGTTTCTAAAATATTTGCATTTTTGTCTCTTTCCTACATCTTTTTTTTTTAAAGATTTTATTTATTTATTTGACAGAGAGAGACACAGCGAGAGAGGGAACCCAAGCAGGGGGAGTGAGAGAGGGAGAAGCAGACTCCCTGCTGAGCAGGGAGCCCGATGCGGGGCTCGATCCCAGGACCCTGGGATCATGACCTGAGCCGAAGGCAGACGCTTAAGGACTGAGCCACCCAGGCGCCCCAACCTGCACCTTTTTTTTTTTCCTTAAATCTCTCTCTTACTTTTTTTCATATGTGTAAATGACAGAAGTGAGTACATGAAAAGCATCACATCAACTGTAGACTGGCTCATTCACCTATCTGTAAGTAAATACAAAGGAAAAGCACTTATATTTGTTATACATGTATTGCATTCATACTTAAACCATACAAAATTGCAGTTTTTGTAAATTAAAATGATCAAACACTGACAAGTTCATGTGATTCAACTAATATAAATTTCTTTCCACTGGTATTCTCTGGTATTAAAACAGTTCCTCTTTTTCATGGTTAATGGAAATATATTCAATATATACAGAGCTGTTTAGAATTCTAAAGCTGACTAGTGTTCTATTTTCTGGTTTGGTTAATTCGATCAGTTAAGGTACTATACTACCGACCCAGTTAATTTCTCCAGAAAAATATCTGCAAAGGTAGGGTATTAATTACAAAGAGGAATGAGAAAAGAGGTCTGGATTTTTCCTTGTCCATCCAGGGTTTATTTCTCTTGTAACAGCCTCTTCATCTGTCACCTTCCTAGGATTTCCAAAATATACACGTTCACCTCTCTCCACTCAAATGCAATCTCAGTCCTCCCACCTGCTCTTTACTGCTTATTGGAGAAGTAAACTTCAGGGGGAAAAAAAATGTTTTCAAGTGGTCAATAAGTTTGTACGTTTTTTAAGAGATTTATTTTTAAACCAAGTTAAAAATCTTAGATAAAGTTATTTTTGGAAGGATAAATGAAATTCTTAAGACATTTTCACTGTAGCATTTGCTATCGGCCTTTCATCTTCCAAAGTATTTTCTACAAATCATGCACCCTGATTATGTTTATGCAAAGCTTTCTAAATATGATGCCAGTCAGCCCTCTACTATTCATATACTCAGTACCCTGTAATTTGCCTTTGCTGTACTTGTCATATTTATAATTAAATACTACTTGTAAAATTATTTTGAATTACACACTGAGAGAAAATCCATATTCATTAATATACTTAATTTATTAATTATGAATCATTTAGTGCTGTAGGTATAGAAACTGTCACAGTGCCAGGCACATCGGGTGCTTATACTTTCTGACGAAATGTCTGAATGATTGAAATGTTATAGTATAAATAAAACTGAAAAATCCACATGATTCTCTCTATAAACAGGAGATGGGCTCAATACGGCCATGTGGTTTAGACAATTCATTTGATGTTAGGAAAGCTGTTGTATAAACTTCACCTCTGCCATTTATCAGTCTGGTCATACTGGGCATCATATTAAATATCTATTAGCCATAGATTTCTTTTTTTTTTTAATATTTCTTTGTGTTTCTGTTCTTTTTTTTTTTTTTTTTTTAAATAATCTCTATGCCCAATGTTAGGCTCAAACTTACAACCCCGAGATCAAGAATCACATACTCTGCTGTCTGAGCCAGTCAGGCGCCCCCAGATTTCTTTTTTGTAAAATGTGCATAATAGTTCCTATATCATAGGATCATCAGAAGAATGAGATTAGATTCTTTTGTTTTTTAGATTCTTTTGTTTTGGCCTTGTTTCTTGAGCTGGTAAAAATCAGAAAAAAAGATACACAAATGGTTAATGATTATATGAGAAAAGTTTAAACCTAATTCATGATTAAAGAATACAAATTAAAGCAGCAAAATGCCATTTTTGCTTATCAGATTGGCAATGATTAAATGGTTGATAATATCTAGTGCTGGTAAGGATGTGGTGAAATGTTTATGCTCATACGCCTTTGGTGGCAACATAAATTAGTGCAACATTGAAGAGAAATTTGCCTTTCTTTTAATATTTAAAGTTTTTAATCCAGTGACTCAGCAATCACACTTCTAGGTACTTATCCTATAAATCTGTTCACACAAATGACAGATGATGCATGTGTCAGTTTATTTATGGTAACATTTCATAAAATGGAGGGAAAAAACTAGAAACAAACAAAATTTTCCCTATTTTTCTAATTTTTAAGAAAAGCTCACAAATATCCTAAATGGGACCCATTTTCCCTTATACGTGTTGAAGGGGTAGAATTAGGGAATGAGAGAAACATTTTTTTCTAAACATCATATATTATATATACATATTCTTTGTCGAATGTGCTCTAGCTCTTTCTTATTACAGGTAATTTATTGTAGGTAATTTTAGTATTGTAGGTAATAATTTTTATTATTTGCTTTTAAACCTTTTCAGATCATAAAATCCACTCTTTTTTAATAGAAGTTGTTTAAAATAGGAAAACTGTAATAAAAAGGTTTCATTTCAATTTAAAGTAGAGAATCTTGTATTAGATGGCATTCCCTAGTTTGGAACATAAATTTCATAGTTAAAGCATCTACCCCAATAATCCTAGAAGGAGATGTGCAAGTCAGTACAATCTTCTCGCTCACCCAGGTAAAAGTTTAAGGAAAACACAGATGAATCATACATTTCTGTATAATCTGTGCTTTTGTCAAAAGGTTGCCATGACTCATTTATGACTTTCCATAGTTTTAAAAGCAGTGTTTTTAACCATAGAAAATCTACTTCATGGTCCTATTATGATGACGCTTGAGTCAATAATAGACTTTCGTTCATGCATGAATGTTTTTGTAGAACTAAAACTAAGTACAATTGCCCCTTGCTATAATTCCACAAAATAGAATCCCATATGAAGGAAGAGTATATAAAATCAAGTAGTGGCTGTAAATACTCCATGCTGAGTGTTCTGTGTTGGGTGCCACAGACATCACCTCCGTTAATCCTCACAACTTTCTATAAGATCAACTTTACCTCAAAGCTCAAGTAGTTACAAAGAAGGCAAAGGACTAGAATTTTTTTTTTTTTTAAGATTTATTTATTTAATTGAGAGAGTGTGCGAGCATGCACGAGTGGGGGTGGGGGTCGGGGGAGGAGCAGAGGGAGAGAAAATTAAGCAGACTCCATGCTGAGCACAGAGCCCAACACGGGGTTTGATCTGACAACCCTGAGATCATAACCTGAGCCAAAATCAAGACTCAGATGCTCAACCGACTGAGCCACACAGGTGCCCCCAAAGGACTAGAATTTAAACCCAAATCCATATGATTTCCATATTTTGCTAAAATGACCAAATTACCATGTGATCCTTACTTAATTCATTTCAGGCTCTAGTCATTTTTTAGCAAGTCCCACAGTTTTAGGCACCAGATGTTTGGCACAGTATTATGTGAAGTAAGTGCCTTGTCACTCAGTAATAAACAGTAGGCTCCGGCATTGAGAAAGGAAGAGTATTCATCAATGATTCTGAAGTGTTGTTTTAACCAGTGATTTCATTGTTTTCCCATGTAAGATTGAAGGAAACAGAAATACAGTCAGTCCTCTGGATTTTCAACACCTGTAATAGTAATCAACACCTGAATAAGTGGCTGTTAACTGTTCAGTGGTGTCCTTTTAAAATCATTTCTCTCTGGAAGAATTGCTTCAAATGAATTAATTTTTATTTGACCATGAAGATAAGTCAGCTTGCTTCAGCAACTCAAAATATGTCAGGAGCTTAATTCCTTAAGAAATATTTTTTATGGGGCACCTGGGTGTCTCAGTCATTAAGCATCTGCCTTCGGCTCAGGTCATGATCCCAGGGTCCTGGGATCAAGCCCCACATCGGGCTCCCTGCTCAGCCAGGAGCCTGCTTCTCCCTCTGACCCTCCCGCTGCTTGTGTTCTCTCTCTAGCTGTCTCTCTCTCTCTGTGTCAAATAAATAAATAAAATCTTAAAAAAAAAAAGAAATATTTTTTATTTGCTTCATCATTCCTTTGAGGATTTTTTCAAGCTGGCTACCTTATTTTAGTTCCCATTTCATTTCACTCTTTGTTGAAAGAATAGTATTATTTAAAACAAAAGGATGCTGCAAAATTTTAAAATAATGAAGCTGTTTCTACTAGCTATGTCTTTATGTTTCTTTGAAAGCAACGGGAGGCTCATAAACACTGGAAAAAACTGAGGCTAACACCCCATCTCTGAACCATAAGTTACATTTCTTGTATCATAGCACTTATTCAAATGTTATGCTATTATTTTCTTTAAATTATTTAACCTGGAAGCTCTGATAAGGGAAAAATCTACCCCGAACATAAATCATGCTATATTGGAACTACACAGAGAAAAACTTTGTGTGTGTAAGAAGATGCTGCTCTGTCATCTTAGCTTTACTAATGTTCTTTATATCCCTGTCACGTTGTCTCTCATAAGTGACTGTTTGAGAGAGGAAATTGGGTGTGGGTTATTTATGAAGTTCCTACCTTTAATGAACTCCTGAAGTAGATACCCCCTATTTTTTATTACTCCAGACACTGTAGATTCTAGAGCTCCTACTTGGAAAGAAAAAAAAAGTAAATAATGTTAGCATAAAAAATTTGAAATTAATCACAACCCTATGATTTGAGCAGATTGAGTTCTTAAAATGCATGCACTAGCTATACTGAAAGGCTTAATTAATCCTGGCTTGCTTTCTGGAGCTCGTATTCTGAGAACTTCATTCTGAGAGTGTGAATATTTTGCTTTTGATGACACTTAGGGCCCCAAATTATCATACTGAGATTTCTAACACTGATTTAGCTATAATAATGGGAAAACAAATAAATTATTAGATCATCCAGACACTTCTCTTTACACTTTGTTACAGCTTTACTAGTTATTATTCATAGATGGGAATTTTCACAAATAACAAAAGCAGGGTGGTAAAGGCAGGTTGTCATACATCACAACCTTGAACTCTGTGAGAGCCATTTTCTTGAGTGAAGTTAGTAAAGTTAACAATTAGGTTCTCTAACAACACTTCGGTAAGGATCTAGTAAAAATCACATGGTCCTACCCCAAAACAGCCATTATCAAGAAGAAATTTCGTAGCTTAGCAAAACACAAAGTTTTCATATCAAATAGGATTCTTAAGAAAGCCATCCTGAATTGTGAGGAAGCTAAATAAAATATGAAGCTTCTTGAAATTAAGATTTATATTTTTTTCTTAAATGAAGCAAATGATTTTAATTTAATGAAAGAAGAAAATGAAAAATACATGTCTGTTCTATTTACCAATTCCTTCACTCATTTTTTTGGCTCTTTCTTCTACCTCTTAAATTCAGGAATTTCTCGAGGATCTGTCTGTCCATGGCTTTCCTCTTTGCTTTGCCCCCCATCGGGAGGCTCTATCCACTTTCCTTTTCAACTAGCATCCCTGAGTCTTTGCTCTTTGGATCCACATTTCTCACTGTTTTTTTGGATATGGATAAAATTGAACTCATAATCTGCGCTACAAATTATGCCACTAACTTTACATTTTAGAGCCAATCTTAATGGTAATTACTCATTAACCAGCTACTATTGTAAGCACTTTCCATTGTCTCACTTAATTCTGACCACAAACAGTAAAGGTTTATAATGGTTCTTGATGTACAGAAATGGAAACTGAAACTTAAGGAAGATTAAGTTCAAGCCACTCCAAAGTGACACAGCTAATGGGAGATAGAGCTGGGACTTCAAGTGGTTCTGCCTCCAAAACCTGTGTGCTCTTCCACTAGGCTGTTGAAAATCACCTTTTTCATCCAGATTTGAAACCTGAGACGTATCTTTGATATTATTTTCTCCTTTAATTCATGCAGTTATTTGACTTGCTCGTCTACAGATAAAAAATACAAATTTTGAGCCCCATAAGAATACTACTATGGTATATCATATATACCATATGTAATATATATATGATGCTTTTTATTTATATAAATGCTCATAGCATCTTGTATAGTCCTGAGAATTAGGTTGAAAATCAAATGTGTTGAATAAATTAAAGACATTTTAATTCTATCTCAAAATTTACTTCCTACATCTACGTTTTTCATACATTCCCTGTAACTTCTACAGTGCAGACCTCTCAACACCTTGACTTTGGTTTTTCCAAGAGTCTTCATTGTTCTTTTAGTTTCAACCACTCCCTAGTGTCAGTCACAACACATTTCTCCTTGAGCAAATTTTCAAAGTATGAAGTTCTGAATATCTGCTCAAAACCCCAATCTGCAGAATAAATATCTCTCACCTAGAATTTATGGCCTCTAAGAATAATATCATTTGATTTTCCCAATGTTTCAGGTAAGCTAGGACACAAAATTACGACCTCTACACTCAGGATCCATTTTTGTCTGATGCTTTTCTCCATACCGGTGAATCAGAGCTTTACTTCCTCAGCATGATAAAATTTTACTGAATCATCTGGGCTTAGCTTTTCTACAGGAATGGATGGTTTATCCAATAGGAATGAATGAATGTACACGATGCATTGTGCACCTCTCCTGAATATTTATCACTTCATCCTTAGTGATTTTAGTATGCCTTACTTTATATATATATATATATATATATTATATATATAATTCTTAGCACAGAACATGGTCATATTTGTATGTTCCACAGAATGATGATCATATTAGTAACAATAAACGTTGATTGAGTAAATAAATAAATGAGTGAGTAGATGGATGGATGGATAGATGAAAGAATGAATGGATAGAATTGAATGAATAAGTTTTCAGTGGAATAGAGCATTCAGATGGGCCTAAATGTTTATCAAATTCTTGTCTCCCCGAAGAAAAGAAAAACTTATAAAAAGAAATGCATTGGCATTTATTATTCACTCAACAGTCAGTTAATGGGGTTCTACCACATGATAGAGACTCTGCTGAGTATTTTGTTATCATGTCCATGCTCATTTATAAATATATCTTGCCTAGCAGAACATTTTTGCATACCTTAGACACAAAGGAGTAATAAACTGTGGTGTGGGTAAGCTGCCACTTAACAACTCTTTCAAAGCAATATATTTAACTCCTAATGTTAAAAATGCAAACAAACCTTTAACTTCCAAGATCAATTACACCTATAGAACAAGCCTTGCTGGGAACAGCATTCTATCTTGTCAAGGACTCCTTATCATCAAGGAAGAATAAACACTCTAATTATTTTTTTTTTTTACTTTTTTGTTTATTTTCTAATTGGATCATTCATTACTTTCTCGAATTCAAATCCACATCAGATTTATAGTTGGAGGCTATTGAAATATTGATTTGGTTATAGAAATGTCGAGCTTGGCAGCTAAGCTGTCTTTCTGCCAGAAAATGTTTTTGCTTTGTTAAACTTGTGTAAAAAGGCTGATAGAATGTAATGAGCAAGCAATTTGCATCTGTATCAGGCATGGAGAGAAGTTTTTAAATTTTAAAGAGTCTCCTTAGCATTCCTCTGATGTCAAATTCCTGGAATTAAAGTAACAAATTTGAACCACAGTATACAAGTCTTAATTATTAAAAAGTCTGATGTTCATTTTCTGTTTCTTTAGGCCCACGCTACCCTTAAAGGGGCTCTAAATCGTACAAGGGTGTCATTATCCCGGTAGAGAGTGTCACTGGAGTTAGACACAGATTACACGTGGTTCTGCAATTTCTGGCCTGATAAAGGGAACACATCCTGTCATCTTTCGCATATATCTCAGTTTAATAGTCTTTAATTTAAGAACGACAGAGCTTCCCTGCTTATCTCTCATTGTTGTAGTGAGAAGAATGACTATATTTTTTGAAAGTATCGTCGATCCTCTGTACTTTTAAAATACACATTTTTTCCTTGGGAAATCATTACATAAATCCCATACATACGTGTATCTCTACAGGAAAAAAAAAAAAAAAAATTACTCTATTTCCAGTGAGCTAATCAGGAAAAAATAGGGGGTATTTCTTAAAAAAGTGGAAAAGTGAGAAAAGACAGTGATAGGAATGGAAAGAATGTGAGTCCCTGCATGGTGCTTAACTGTGAAAAGGGTTTTGGTATGTCAGAAATTATTTTCTACTCTATCACTTTAAGTAAATCTTATTATATGCAGACCTCTTTCTACTCTCTAAAGATAAACACTGTGTACACTTAGAATAGACAGCCAATTCTCTCCCTCAACTCGGTGAATGACAATAAGCTACCGGAAACCAAAAAAAGGGGTTCTCTCTAACCGCCCCCACTCACCCATAATATTTGTATAAGGGAACAGAGATTTGTTGTGCTTACCCATTTATGCATTAAGAGCAGAGAGAAGATCCTGGAAAAAGAGCAGCCTCCCCAGGTCCTCCCTAGAGCTATTCCTCTTTGCTTCTCTATCACACCGTCAGAGGTGGCATGACCTAAACCACATTGAGTTGGTGAGACTGAGTTCTCTGCTATTGACAGAACTGAGAAGGTGATCAATTCCAAAGTAGCATGCTGCAAATTTTGTCCCCAACTTCAGTGGAGAGAATCATAGCACATCAGTTTTAGTGACCATAGCTGCTGTTATTTTCCTCTATTTCATGACTAGGCTTTGCAAATAAGTGTTTTAAATCAAGATGGTATATCAACATCATTTTTTTTAAATTCTGGGAGGTGAGTTCCTTAGCAAGTTCTTCTGAACAAGCCCTACACACTCTCTGCCTTATACACCTCCATCTGATGATTCAAAAAAGAAACCTTTAATCTCACTTCACCGATCAGCTAAGATATTTTAATGTTTTAGCTGAGTAAAAATATATGCTTTCTGAAAGAGAACATCATCAGTCTTCAGAGGCCAAGACTCTAGAATTAGTGCTGGAAAAATTGGCCCTGTGCTTCTGTTTCTGCCCACGGTTTTCAAATTAAGAATGATGTCTTTATACTTCATGAAGGAACCTTCATTGCTTGTCAAGAGGACTCAGGATACCAACTCTCCAGCCCCTGACAGTACAGTGTAAGTACCATACACAGTCTTTTTAAACTCTAGGAAATATTTTCCCTCCTGGGTTATCACTTTGGAAATTCTAATTTTCAATCTGCTACTCAATCCAAAATAGCATTTTTATAAAACTCAAATTGTAATTGAATTTCCTTTTTCCCTTACTTTGTGGCATTCTTCCAAAAATTTAAAATATGTTCTTTAAGAGAAATCCTAAATCCACAAACCCCACAATGTGAAAGTGCATTCAGTTTACTCTGAAGATATGGAAGTAGTAGTAGGATTTAGTGGTAGGGTCTCGATACATACATTTGGTGTTACTATTACAGAAATATCATTCATATAAGGAAAACAAGTGTATGGTCCCAAGCCCCTGATTGGGTTGTCTGAGAAACCGGGCATACCAATGAGGCATTTTCTCTTTTCTATTCATAACATTTGCCAAGATTACATGAGCTGTAATTCTAAATGTGTAATTCTAAATGTATAACATATTAATTCTAAATTCCGTTACTTACTCAAAGAAGTGGTGGAGGAGATAGGCATAGTTAGAATCTGCTACTGCTGACAGAGAAAGTTAAACTGATGTCTTCTTAAATTATTGTGTTTGGTTTTGTTTAGATTGTCAGAAACAGAAAAAAAATGATGTGAGAATTCTAATGTTCGGAGGTCATATGGATGAAGCTCCTTATACATTACGGAATGCAATACAGATACAAAATGCTAACTGATACCCCTAACTGGACTGGACTAGTTGTCCCTCCAATAGGGTTTTAGATTTAGTGCACCTGCTCTTCAGATGGACTGGTGCACCTCTCTGTCCTCGTGTCTAGGAGGCTGATACGCAGGGCTGTCCTTCTTCCTGAACAGACTCCTGGGCTCCATCCCTAAAAGTCAGGTCTCAACGCAGCTGCATATACTGTCCTAGTCAAGTGCAGGCTGATGAGCTATTTTATTTCTTTGGAGTTTTGGCCATTCTCTGTCTTAAAAGGTCTAAATCTGCAATTTAACAAATTGGCATGACCACTCTCTGTGACGCTAAGCAGTTGGTCCCCTAAAACTGGGAATAACTACCGTAAAATCATGACTTACTACTTTCAGTTCTTAAAATCTTTTGAAGTGGAAGTATTTGATGAGACAAGCACATGTATTAAAAGACTTAAAAAGGTAGCATGGGTGAGAATCAGACTCCTCTATGTGCATTCATTTGGAAATACTTGAATGTAATTTACACATAAGGGGCCTGGGTGTTGAGAACCAACCAGCATATTTTCAGCCAACTGTGTATCCTTGGACATACACCCCTTTTCGGTCCCTTTCTTTGACTCCAAAATGGGAGTTTGGAGCAGGTGGTCCTTGTCAGCCATTTAGGATTTTCACCACTCCGGATACGGAGGTGTATGCCCTGTGGCAATCAGACTTATGAGTGGAAAAATCACTGAATTATATTAGACTGTTTGTGCCCCCCCATACCCAGAAGGCCAGTGTCCTCTCCATTTTGTCCCCAGCCTCTAACATTGCACTGTGTAGAAAGTATTGATGGAAAAATGAATTGATTTATATAATTAATTAATGATCCAATAATAATCATTTCAAACCATAACAATCTTCATTGCTATAAAATAGAGATTTTTCTCCTACTGGACTAAAAAAAAAATTATTATCACATCTTTACTGTATCTCAATCTGAATTTGTGTGCCAGAGGTGAATTTCCACTGACTCAGGTAGAAATTTAGAGAAGAGGAAAAAAAAAAAAAAAAAAAGAAAGGAAAAAAAATACATTGGAAAAATATTTTAAATTTTAGTTGTGGTTCATATTTTCTGCAGCTGATATTCTTAACTTACAAAAATTATTTTTAAAACATGAAACCATTTTAAGGCTCTCAAAAACATTTGCATTCAAGATGAAAACTTTGAATATGTTAAGCTCCCCCCAAATACATGGCTTTACTTTGTTTCTATTAGTCAGTTACACTGACATAGACCATGAAACAGTATCTAACTTATTACAGGCTTGGGTAAGAAGTAAGCTCAGAGGCTGTCCCCTAGAATCACTTAAACCCATTTAAATCACACATCACATGTTTGCTTGCAAGTCTCATCGTGAGCTTTCTGCCATCCCTCCATTTCCCTCTCTGCTGTTGAGCAAAGTAGTTTCAAGAAAGTCTCCTGGTTTGCTGCATTCACACCATTCTCACTATTAGGTTATTAAAGTGTGTCAAGTTTAACTAGATTCCTCCATGACTATTTATGACTCTATTTAATACATTTTTTATGTGAACAGCCTCCCTAGAAATAACCATTTTGTCCAATAGATGTTCAAGCCTTTAAAATAGTCTGCACCATTCTAAGAGTAACAAATTCAGTTTCTGGAAGCATCAGCTTAAACCATAATAGTCGGGTAAGTCACTATAGTCAGGAAACCACTTAAAGTTTTAAAAACTGCTTATTATTCTAAGAAAATATCAGCTCTGTTTGATTTCCATCACAGCACCAAGGAAAGGAAAAATGGGGCCTTCAAAAGAAGTGAAACTAATTTTTAAATGATTAAGGGGACGTTAAGCAGTGTTTGATGATCAGGGGCAATCATTACTTAGAGTAAATTGACTAATACTTCTGATAAAATTAATAAATGAACATTTTAGGATTTTTAAACATTTCTATAAAAACCCTTGTCTACTCTCCTTAGGATAATTAAAAAAAAAAAACAACTGGACTGTGAATTACACAGAAAAAAAAATTCTTTTGTGTTTATAAGATAGCCAATTTTATGTAAATTTTGATTTGATCCTTCCCAGATCTTTGCACTCCCCTCAACATGATTTTTCTTATTTAAAACCACAGTGGAGTGATTCATTTAGGGAAGATAAAAGCAGAGTCCAAGGGTCAGCACAATGACATAGTGGAAAGTGTCAAATGTTGTCCCCTGATATTTTCAGAGTTTAGAGGCGACTATTTCCTGGTTTAGTTCTGCCCACAGATCTCCCATAGAAATTCAGAAGAACTGATGAACCCTTTCAGTGTATCAAAAAGAGGCTGTGTCCCCAGAGAATGGTTTCATTGAATTGTTTGACTTGTACATCTTCCTCTTCAAAATGCTTAAGTTCTTGGCCAAGGTTAAATTACCTCATTTTTGTTATGGGAACAAATCTCCAAAATAGATTCATCTTCAACTGATAACAGAAAAGGATGGAAAAACTTTTCTGTTGGAAAGGAAACAGATCAAATAAATAAATGTCAAGACAGACTTTAGGGCTGTGAGTAGTAATAGTTTGACTTGCATAGAAGCATTGAGGCCAAATCTATAACCTCAAGTAGGAAGAACATTCTTCCTTAAGAAAATCAGCAATTCAAGGGGTAGAGATTACTTACTACTTAGGTAAAGATAAGAAGCAGAGAATTTAACTCCTTTAAGGGATTTGTTAAGCTTCATTTAAATTGTGTCTGACTAAAAAAAATCTTCAATATTTAGCTTCAAAAAAAATTCCGTATTTAAACTATTCTGACTGAACTGGGTGTGGGAGTGATTCACCTTCTCCAAGGTCACAAAGCTCACCTTACTCCTTGCATGGCCTTGTTGTTGCATCTATTAAATGAGAACACCCAAGGAGGGCACTGGGGTAGCCCTTCAGTTTTAAAGGAGTATTGCTTAACCTTTCAACATAATGATTTAAAACTACAACGTTCTCCTTTTTTTTTTTTTTTTTTATGTTATCATTTAAGTACTTTGGTGAAAGACCAAACATGTTCTGTAAGAAACTGACTTCCCAAATGGTAGCTAAACATCTTCTGATTAAAAAAAAAAAAGAATATGCAGGACAGATATATGCATATGCAGAGCTGCATTTTAACTGAGAGACTAATGGCCATTTCAGATGTTTGTACCACTAGCTAGTAAATTCAAATGTTTGTGGTAAAAGACAGTGTGTTAGAGGTCTCAAGATGATTTCATTATCCTTTCATGTTCTTGGTCACTTACTAGTTTCTGAAATCCCTGTGTATGTCTGAGTACAGAGTTAAGGTCTGGGTAGACATTGGGAGGTAAATAAATTCAGCTACTTTGAGTTACACAAAGAAGGAGTAATAAGGTTTTTTAGGGCTTCTTTCCTCATTTATTTTATGCTTAGATATAATAAGAATGACTGAAATTTTAAAATAAATACTTGTTTACCTACAGGAAGAAATAAAAAAGTTAAATCTGAGGAAAAAAATTGGTTTAAAACAGCAATGTTAGAAAAAAATGGAGCATATGAGTGCAAATATCTAACATCTTTATATCCAAGATTTATACTCCATGTAAAATATGAAAACAAAAGTTATCAACTAAAGGAGAAACTGCTGTAACACAATTATGAATGCTAAATTAGTTATATTTACATATAGATATAATAATATAAAACATAATTATATTTAAATAATATAAATTATTTTATATTTGTAGAAATCAGATTCACGTGTTGCTCTTTTAAGATATGAAAGCTGGAAGATAAGGTAAGGTTTAGTAATTTCAAATCTAATATTAATTACAGTATCATTTTTTTGGTAGTATGTATCAAGTTTATAAAGTCTGTTACATCTATTATTGGCAGTGTATATGGGTTTTTTTATATAGAATGAAGTGATATTTCTCTATTTTCTTGACTCCAAATAGGTCATCTAGCCAATGACTACCCTCTGGGGCTAAAAACCACCGCACGAGGGCAAAACCTCCATAAATCCTGCATTAACATGAAAAGATTAATAAAAAACATAACTCAAAAGATAACGTGCTTTGCAGTAGTAACCCTGGAAGTCTGAGTGAAGCATAAGAACAATGAAAATTGGGAAAGTAAATCTTGAAAAGGTATGGCATTGAAAAAGACACCAATAACCTACTTCTCGTAAGTTTGGTATTAATCTCCAGTAAATTCTTAAGAGCACTTATATTTTTAAAAACGAGAGCATTTTCCTGTGCAGGCACCACTGTAAAAAAATTCCAGAAAAATAATGTTCTAGAAAATATATAACATATGTAGGCTAATGTTCTTGCCACAAAGGTTGGAATCTTTTCTGTGTAATTACGAATTTGATAATACTGAAATTCCAATTGGAATGATTATTAAGGCCAAGCAAGGGAAATTGCATTAAGAGTAAAATGCTGGGCACCTGGGTGGCTCAGTTGGTTAAGTGACTGCCTTCGGCTCAGGTCATGATCCTGGAGTCCCGGGATCGAGTCCCGCATCGGGCTCCCTGCTCAGCAGGGAGTCTGCTTCTCCCTCTGACCTTCCCCCCCTCATGCTCTCTCTCTATCTCATTCTCTCTCAAATAAATAAATAAAATTAAAAAAATAAAAAAAAAGAGTGAAATGCTAAGGCTGATTCTCATATTAGTTTGATGGCCAAGCTTAAATGGGTGACTGCTAAAACATTTAGAATACTGACTTGGAAAAGTTTTAAATTCTGAACCTTCTGAATTTTATCTACATAATGCCCAATTTCTGCATTTTTGGAAACATGGGACAGTGTCACTGAGATTTTAAGCTATTATCTAAACTAATTTCAAATGCAACCATCAAACAATTTCAGAGTCAGAATCAGGACTTATAATATAAGACTTTTTTGTTGATTTTTCTTTTTTTCTTTCTTTTTTTTTCTTTCTGTCATTTGAAGGATCTGAATTACGCAGGATTTTGTAAAAGGATGTCCTATTGCCAAGGCAGTAAAATCCTCACCACACATGAGATGTATTTCTTCATTAAATACTTGAAATATTCTTTATGGATCACCAGATTCCCCAAGTATCTGAATGTAGCATAAAATTCTTGTTATCAGAAAGTTGCGGATGCTCCATGTAGTTCAGATCCTCTAGTCCCTCAGGCTATCAGCCCAGAAGTCTCCAGTTCTAGTCATTTGTTAATGATCAACGTAGCATTCATTTGATCCTGCAGTATCAGACTGCTTTACTACCAGGAGATTATAGAGCCCACCTGCAATTGCTATGTTTAGAAGTGAACAAACAAGCTGCTCAAAATATCTAGTGACTTGCAAGGTCACATATCTGAAGATAGTTAAAACATAAAAATACGTGGTAAACCTTTGGAAGAAAAATAGAGACATCCTAGTGATATCTTTTAGTCATACATTTTCTTTCTTCTTTCCTACCTTCCTTTTCAGAGGATTATTAGAGTATTTCTCATACTGCTTCCAAACCTTTGAAGAATAAAACTTATTTATGTTGCTCACAGGTAGATGATCATGTGGACTGGCTGACACTTTTAAATACAATTTTTACTTTACATTGTTTGATTCAAAAACAGATATGCTATCCTAAAATGATTCACTTCTCTTTTAATCAGTGAGGGTGAGGGGTGGGCAGGAGGTTACAAATGGCATTCAAGTGCCAGAATCTACCTATCTCCTAAAAAAATAATGTGCTAATAAAAAGTACATCAAAAGGAAATTATAGTTGTTAAAAGGAGATTAAGTAATAGAGACTACTATTGCCCTTTGAAGGCAAATTTCTTTCTAAATACTGATACAGTTATGAAAACTTCAAGTACATTAAAATCCAATGGCATTTGAAGAAACATGGCCAATCAAACACACTGTTTGATCAACTAATTTTAGAAACAATGAAGGAGATGATAGACTAGAACATAAATATGTAGGATTTTGGCTGAAAGTTGACTATAGGGTCTGTCAAATACTGAAATCTATTTTAGAAAAGTCCAGCACCAGTTTCTCTGTTTTTCCCTTGTATCATACTAAATTATACCCAGGGCAAATATTCGTTTGAGATTTTTACCTACAAACTAGGTGAGTGGTAATGTATTATTTTACAAAAACAAAAATCAGTACTCTAGATCCTTTTTGTAATAATTCAGTTATATAAATTTAAGCTTATTTTAACCTAGTCAGATTACCTGAGGATATTTTCTTTTTCTTTTTTTTTTTTTAAGATTTTATTTATTTATTTGAGAGAGAGAATGAGAGAGAGAGAGAGCACAAGAGGGGGGAGCGGGAGAGGGAGAAGCAGACTCCCCACTGAGCAGGGAGCCTGATGCGGGACTCCATCCTGGGACTCCAGGATCATGACCTGAGCTGAAGGCAGTCGCTTAACCAACTGAGCCACCCAGGCGCCCTACCTGAGGATATTTTCAAAGCTATTTTAAAATTATAGTCTTGTAACTTGTAAACATACTGTAAACTCGTGAGGAAACTTCACTTAGGGTCCAAGATTTCTCATTCACTGAACACTTCAGAGCATCTGATCGTTCCTCTCCTGTTGTTATTTTATAGTATACTTTGAATTGTAGTTGTACTTTGACTTGCCATATATATCCCTCTTCCCACAACATATCATGCGACTTGTGAATTAAAATTGCCTTATTATCTTTCAAGGTCTTAAGTGACTTGCATTTAATATGTTCTTCAGAAGCAATTTTTGTTTTGATTAAATAAACATAACTGATGCATTCTTTCAAATGATATTAAATTTAACAACAATACAAACATTGCAAAGACTCAGGGAATAACAGAGCTCACATGGATGCTCCTGATTTTTACTGACAATAATTCAAGTAATAGAATGTCAAACCTTCTTGAAGATTTTATTTTAGGAAAATATGATTCCATCATGTTGCTGTTACTTTTTTACCCTAAAAACTATCAGACCGATTATTGGAAGTGCTAACTACTTAGATGTCTAAAATAAATATAAAGTTCTCCCTGTAGCTCTGGGATTTAGGTCTAGCCTCGTAGGCTTTCTAAGTATGAATGTAGTCACCAGATGAATTCTGATAATTATAATGATCAGTAGGCATTTATTAATATTTTACATGTTGCCTGATAGATCCTATGCAAAAATGCAGACCAAGATGGGGTTAATGCATAGAAGTAGAGTAAAGAGAGCAGTAAACAAACTAGATGTGCTTCAATTTCAAAACAGCATTGATTTCAAAGAGGAAAACAAGAGTTATTGAATAGCCACCCTCTGTGTATCGTTTAAAGCAAAATAAAGCCGAGAACCAAGGCAGATGTGCTTGATTGTAGGGCTGCAAAGCAGGAAGTGGAAACAGGGTTGAGATTGTTATAAAGCAAAGCTGTGTGTGTCTTTCACCTCTCACTTTGAGGCCTGAGTGGTAAAATGCCACAACTTTTAAAAAACTTCCCTTTCATGGCAATCGACTGAAAAAAACCCAAACAAAATAAAACAAAAGAACAACCTGGCAGTTAGGTAGAGGTTCCTGTGTACATCATTGTATGAAGAAAGAACCAGATGAATAAAATTCCTCATCTTGTCGAAAACAATACTCTTTAACCTGGAGTGAACTGACTAGCAATGCCGACACACGCTCGCCCACCCACGCACACACACACGCACGCACACACACACACACACACACACACCCCTCAAAGAAGTCATTTAAAATGAAAGAAAGGCGATATTTTTTTTCTTCAAATTCTGATTAGTGAGGATCCACCTTCTTCAAGTTTCTTTCAAAAATTGAGATACAACATGAGAGAATAACAGCCTTCAAAATACAGTTTATAACCGAAGACTTGAAGAGGCAGGTTGTATTGCTCCTTGCTGGATTAAAAAAAAAAAAAAAAAAATACTGTTGCTGCTATTTGAGGAAGTGGTCTCTGAGAGAAGGAAGGATTCTACACAAAGAAAGATGTCCTGGATTACAGTGCATTTTCTTCTTGAGTTACTCTCAGATTTTTTTTCCCCATTGACTCATTCAAGGTCATACTCAACAGAAAGTCAACTGGGTAAAGGACCACAAGCGACTGTTCTAAACATCAGCATATCTTACAGCATGAACTACATTTGAGATAAGCGACAGATAATCTCACAAAATTGGTTGGTTTACCAAATAGTGTACTATTCGCCTCCCCGATATTTATTAAAGTGGAGTGTTCCCCTAATCTAATTGTTGCGATCACTTTATTTTCCCTATGTCCTCCTCCCAAGACAAGCTTTTGTTTTAGAGTATTACATCAGTTCCTAGAGAACTGAGATTATGCTTACTCCGATTACATTATTTTCTATTCTTGAAGCACGATGTCTTAGTCCGAGGACTTGAGCCTACTTTCTGAGTATCTTCATCTGTTTCTTAATACTAAAATGAGAGAGGAGGGGAATGTGCCCTGGGATGGTCATCAATGAACTTTAAAGAATCACACATTCACAATTAGCTCTTTGTTATTTTTGCCCCTACTAAAGCATTAGTATGAAGCCTCGATTCACTGAAGCAAATAAAAGATCGCTTTCTCTGCGCTGGATATTATCCACCATTTTCACTGATTACTAAGATTAGATAATTTGATTGCATCGGGTAGGTGTCTCTTTCCTTCAGCATTTCTCTCCATAGATTGTTTTTAATGCTAAAAGAGCAAGATTTGCACTAGAGAATTAGTTTTAGGTAAAATGTACACAAAAGCCTGTGTTTCCATTCTGCTCTGACTTTGCATTGACTAGGAACGCTGTAACATCTTGATAAGAATTTTTGGGTGTTACTTGAAAGAGCATAGCATGCTTTCTTTGCATATTAACGTATAAAAGATTTAATAAAGAGCTGGGAACTAATACTCTGTCTCTCTGGGGTTAGTAAACAGCTATCACATTTAATTGTCTGAACCTGAGGAAATCTCACAGGATTTGATGTTGGTCTATGTATTGGAGATGATGCTCTGTACCTCCTTGACTCCAGGAACCCACTTGCTGTCCCAATAAAGAGATATTGTTGGTTAGGCAAGATGCGTACCTTTCAGAATAATTATTTTGTGGGCAATGTGCTCAGACACTAGCCCATTTTTTTCTATGTTTTTTAACGAGTGTGCCAAACATATCTAAAATGATTTTCTGTGTAGGGTGTAGAACAATGTCACATACAGCAAAATCTATCTATGGCAATGAATCTACAGGTTTTATCACAACACCTTCACGGCTAATTGTGTGTGGAACTTGCGGGTGGCCTCAGCCTGTGTGGGACTTCAGTGAATCATAAATATATTGCTGGGAGAATACAGAGTTGGTAGCCATATATGCAAAGGAATATTTGATGTCCCGGACCTGTCACAGCACTGAGCAAAACAGAAAAGGGGAGGGGTAGGGTTGCTCTAGACAGGAAGGGGTAGGAAAAGTTAAAAGACCAGGATGGAGACAAGTATGTCTGTTTGTTTCACTGTGGTCCCTTAGATAGAGTGAATAATAGTTAATAATAAGAACTTGTGCTTACATAGCTTTTGAAACATGCCAGGCACTGTTCTAAGTGCTTCTACAAATGTTAACTTTGGTAATCCTCACAGTAGGAAGTGAGTACTAATATTCCTCCTATTTCATAGATGAAGAAACTAAAATAGAGAGAGTTCAAGTCATTTCAGTTCAAGTGACTAGAACGCAGAATGAGCCTATGGCTTCCCAGGCTTACACAAGTGTGTTCTTAGCTACAGCAATGTACTGTCTTTCAAATAGGCACAGCTCACAGCCACCTGTGAGCCCTCATAAAATTCCCATTTTATATTGACTATATCCTAGTCTTTTCAACAACACATAGGAAGACTTTTCCCCAAATTTCCACGTCTCTGAAGTGTCCCCCCCTCTTTTTTTGCAATCGGTAGCCATAACCATTTATGTTTCTAGTTATTTTGCAAAGTGAAAGTATGTTCTTAAAAACTGTTTTATGATAAAAATAATCTGTACTCACTGAGTGAAATTTGGAAAGTGTAAAGGTATAGTTGAGTAGGAGTGGGCCACACCGTTGTGGTTTTTTTTCCCCCCTTGAGCAACTCATTATTAATATTTTGAAATGTTTCCCTGAGAATCCTTTACCATTCATTAATTTATGGTCATAGTAAATATGTAATATTTGCTACTTTTTTATTTAGCATTAAATCAGAAAACAAAATTTCTCATGATTTCAAAACCTCCTCGAAAGTCTGGCTACATGTTGAATCCATCACATTGATTCATTCCATAACAATTCAGTACTTTGTTAGCTGCTGTTCTCTAAAATGGAGATGTAGCTGGGAGCAAGACATGTTCTGTCCTCATGAAGTTGAATCTCCAGTGAGTCTGACAATAAACATCTAACTAAACATAATCTGTTTAATAATAGGGGTCTCTGTTCTGACTAATAAGTAGAAGGGTTTAACTTTTAAGAAATTTGTTTTCTCTGAATAAAGGGAGTAGAATAAAATGATACACTTTACCATTCCAGTGCTGGGCAATAATATTGAAGAGTGTTTTTGTTTTTGTTTTTGTTTTAACTTTTTTTTCACTAGCAGGGGATGCTTTCAACTTAAAATAAATTGTGGCAATGAAAATGTGGAAATTTAGAGATCGTCCTAAAGTTTCTACTGTCTGTGGCTCTTAGAGTACAAATATTTATGTTCAAAACTAGTCAAGATTAAAAGGAAACTCATTTTTAAACCAATCTATGCATCATTTAATGCAGTCACATTTTTCACTTTTAATGTTCCATGTTACTAAAATATTTTGGTCCTAGGATGTATCTTTTTATGATACATTCCTTAAGTTCTGCCTAAACTCTGAGCACGGTGCCCTAAACATACTAAATGTTTTTTATAAGAATGCGATTGCACTGAGTTGTCCTGAATAATATAATTAAAACTAAGTTCTATTTTAAAAGGCTAAAATAGCAAAAAGACTACCAGAATTTAGTTACCTTGTAATGAAGAGCCACATTTCGTTTCTGATTCCTTCAGAAATTCAGTAAATGTAAATAATTTATTAAATTATCCAATTATGCATACATCCAGCCAACAAAGAAATATTTATTGCTTTGGATATCCACAATAATTTAATTTTATGCAACAGAAGAAAGGGGCACATGGTTTACTTTTCAAATGTACTAGAATAAAATTATTGAAATAAGAAAATTTTAGGCAAGAAATTATCATGCTGATAGTGAAAATTACTTCATTATAGTCTTTATAAAAGGTAACTGAATTATGTCGATCTCTATTTAATCAAGAGTCTATGTTAGTTACATATAATGAGCAATCATTTGTAAAACAAATTTGTTGAATGGAGTGCTGATTTTAATTATTTTTCATTTTAACAAGTTATGTTTGTGTTTATCCTCGCATGAAAATGTATGGATTAAATAAAATCCCCAGTGTGGATATATATCTGATTACATGACGGAAGTGTCTGGTTTAACATGTTCTTTCTCAATGGATTCTGGTGTAGCCTAGCTCCACAAAGGGGTTGAATGTTTGTTACACATACATGTGCGCATGTGCACACACACACTCACACACATCCCTAGCCTCATCTACACATTCATGTGGATATAGACAAACAATCTGCTCCAGCTCATTTTAATATTTTATTTACATTTATATCTGTATAAATATGTCCTCAGCTATATGAGTTGAAAAGCAAGTGGTGTTATCCCGTGTATGTGGATAGAGGTGTGGTTGTATTTAACTTTTATGGGAACTTTTGGTTGGCAACCTTGTATCCTTTGCTCAGAGTAGCCACTTCATATCTACATTGCTGTTCAGCAACTCACAGTTATGTTCTTATCCCACTTAACTCTCCTTCCAGCTTTGCCATTCTTCTGTCCAGGTAGGAGCGAATTGTCTATGGGTGCCTAGATCAGCAGTATCGGCATCACCTGAAAGCCTATTAGAAACAGGACCTCAAGCTCCCCCACAAACTTTCTGACCCAGAATCTGTATTTGAACAAGATCTGCAGCTGATCATTCTGCACATTACATTTTAATAATCAGTATCTATATTGTCACCATCCATCTTCTGCCAGTGCTTTGTCCAGTGGAGCTGTGTTAGAATAGACATACCCTATAAGCGTAGAAGCACACTCCTCAGTGTCATTGCCCTTCGTGTTAAGAACACATCACTAGTTCTGCTCATAAAGCAGATCACAGATAGAACTGAGTGTCACAATGCAGGAAATTTGGACACTGGGAGGACTCTGCAGGAATTTGGGTTGAACTGGAACCTAATTGTCCATACACAGCTTACTGCATGTTCCATGCTCCCAAAGTTGGAGGCATGTTATAAACCAATGAATCGAATTTTTATAAGTAACAGATGATGGAGTGTCCAGGACTTCTGAATCTTGCCATAGAAGCCAGTTCCCAATGCCATTCAGACTTGTTCAGCTTCTTTGCCTGTCAAAGTATAGTCGGCATTATATTCTAGTGGCAGCTTTGGAAGTTTCCATTTGCTTACGTTTCCATGGGATTTTTTTTTGTAGGAGGTTAGCAGTTCAAGTGCTTTAAGAAATCATGAAGGAAGTCAAATCATCTAGAAAGAGATCTATGCTTCCTTTCTTTGTCCCTATTCCCCTCTGGCCTCCATTGAATTATCTGTGTCTACTCTGCCCACTTCTTTGGGAAGAATTCTCTCAGCTCTGTTAGAAGCCAATAAATTAAATAAAAGCCAGCTAGCTCTTTAGAGTTCATAAGAGTTTTCATCTCCTTGAGGTTTTGAAAAGCTCTAGTATTTTACCCCTATTTTTTTTTAAAGATTTTATTTATTTATTTGACAGAGAGAGACACAGCAAGAGAGGGAACACAAGCAGGGGGAGTGGAAGAGGGAGAAGCAGGCTTCCCGCGGAGCAGGGAGCCCGATGCGGGGCTCGATCCCAGGACCCTGGGATCACGACCTGAGCGAAAGGCAGACGCTTAATGACTGAGCCACCCAGGTGCCCTACCCCTACTTTTAAAAATTTTAATTCTAGTTAGTTGACATACAGTTCAATATTAGTCTTCAGGAGTAGAGTTCAGTGGGTCATCATTTACATATAATGCCCAGCGCTCATCATAACAAGTGCCTTCTTAATACCCATCCCCCATCTAGCCCATCCCCCACCCACCTCCCTCCATCCACCCTCAGTTTTTTCTCTATAGTTAAGGGTCTCTCATGGTCTGTTCTCCCCCACACTTTTTTTTTTTTTTTAAGATGAGGGAGCTGAAATTTGGACAGAGGGGACTATAAGGAAGAGGCCAGAGGGAGAGTTGGCCTCCTGTCTTTGACTCTAAATGCTTCACTCTTTCCCCCTGAACCCAGCTTGCAATGGCTGTTTGCATCTCTGTGGGAAATGAAATTACCTGTTGCTTCCTATGAGCCTCTTTGCATTTTCACCCTCAGTTTTAACTCTAGATTTAAAGGTTTTGTGAAGAATGTCTCCCATTGGAGCCCACAGGGAGTTCATAGCAAGAGGTTCTTCCCAAGTCATTCCATCCTACCACCTGGGCTTGACAGCTACAGCCCTGATGAGGTCAACTCCCATCACTGTGTGGTCAGGGGAGGCACTAAGCGTGGTTGAGGGAAGAAGGAGATAGTCTCAGGGGCTGCGTTTGTGTGTACAACTGTGTACAGAATGAGATATTCCAAGTTTTACCCAGGTTATCATGACTTTTTTTTTTTTTTTAACCAACTTGTCCTTTTAGAAGAACCAAGAAATGGCAAGGACTGGTATACCGTGTAATAAAACTTGTGTCCTATTCAAAAGCTGTAATGCAGAGTATTTATGGGTTCTACATAATCTCTAAATATTCTATTAGAGTGGACTGCCCAATAGAAAGAAAATTTGCAGAAATCATATATTGAATTTAATGATATCAAGAGCATAGCACTGTTGCAGTAACATTTCACATTCTCTTACATATTGTGCTTTTGGTACATTTTTAATAGCTGTATAGATATCGTCAGAAGTTAGAGGGATTTTGTTGGAAGTGCCCATGTATCATTACATCACCAAATGACAGAAGAACTCATGGGGGAAAGATTCTTAGAGCTCTGTGAGAGTAAAATCTTTACTCCTTTTGAACAACCAATTTAATATTATACTGCTAAACATATGACTTTAGTAAATGACCATGACCTTCAGCTATGGTACAGACTTCATGACACACATTTACTTGTAATAACTTCCTTTCTGGGAAAATGTGTTTTTACTAATCTATATTTTTTCCAACAGTGTAATTGCTGTATCAGTTTAATTTTATTTTCTCAAGACACATCAAATGAGTTTAGGAGTGAAGAACAAAATGGATAGATAGATCTATACACAGGTAGGTAGATAAAATATGCTAGATAGAAAAATAAAGAA
Source organism: Phoca vitulina (assembly GCF_004348235.1). Classification (NCBI taxonomy): domain Eukaryota; kingdom Metazoa; phylum Chordata; class Mammalia; order Carnivora; family Phocidae; genus Phoca; species Phoca vitulina. Next base: position 10,675,510 of record NW_022589736.1, on the reverse strand, counting down.
CAAAGCACATATCGTTCATATATGGAAACACAGAATCAAGTTAGCTAACGATGTTACCATATGTAAAGATATTGCTGTGGAGTACAAATTAATGTTTTTATAAACTTGGATTAGCAAAAGTAATCTGTATGAATTATTTTAAATTATTTAGTTTGGTAGCTTGTTCAGTGGAAATAAATGATTCTGTGTGGGCCTAGAACATTCCGTTCCACCTGGTGACAACTACTGTTCAATGTAGCTACAGTTTAGTTGCTGCTTAAAACAAAATCGTGACATTGTTACTAACTTCCATATACCTTTACTTTTAAGTAAAACAAAACTACTGGAATGCTTTAATTGACCTCACATTATTCATGGTATTATGTAATATATATAGCCTCCTATTCTTCATGCTGTTCTACATATTTTTACAAATTATTTGGCTGTAAAATTACAGATTTCATTTGAGCACAAAAGTGTGGGGAATGAAGAAGATGCAAGATTAATCACTATATGAACCTTGTATCCATTACATAAAATCTAGAGATACTGAAGTTTTCCTCCCAGATATTAGTTAGAAGATTAAAGTAAGTCAGATATAGACACAAATGTGTCAGAAAACAGGACATATGGCTGTTCAGCTAGAAAAGACTTCAAATGGTAAATATTTTGTAAAAGAAAACGTGTTTGTGGGAACGAAGTGTGTTGCCCTGTAATTTGTGTAGCAGTTGATTTGAGAACACTTTTTCACTTTCTGGTTTGCTTGAGGTCTTTCTCCTCCCCACTTTCCACTGGCCAGGGTTTCTCTTCGTGTTGTATTTATCCTTTCTTTGAGTTCCTTTGAGATACTTAGGTGGTTAAAAAATGACACCCCAATGCCTTAGATTCAAAATAAGAATAAAAATGACTGCTTTTATTTTTACATCCCTAAAGAAAAAAGAAGGCAGGGAGGGGAGGAAGGGAGCCTCCTTGATTAGATGAGTACATACTATAATTGTCTCTACTCTTTACGTGCTCCTTAGATCGTTGTTCCAAGATGAAAAGGGTTTCTTAGATGTATTCTTGAGAGCTTGATTGCACTGAATCTCCCCCAAAATACCATTTGAGTATTAATTTGCAGTATGAATCAGTGCTTCATTTGAACAGAAAAGTAATATTTGAAATTTAAAGCAGTACTTTGGGATTGGGACTATTTATTTGGGACTATATATTTGTGATTCATCAGGAAGGAAAACAAAGCACATGAATCCCCTAACCTCACACTCATGCACATTCACTGTCCCTCTCTCTCTCTAACACACACACACACACTCACCCATCCACACACATACATTTGTTTCCAGGTTTTCATAGCAGAGTCTAATGGAATAATTGCCATTAGAGAGATTACATTATTCTCAGGGGTCTTACAATAGGAAGTTTCACCTGCAATTTTTTCCATGCAACTGTAGAATTTGGTATTCTTGTTAGGGCATTTAAATATACATGCAAGATGCTTTCTTCATTCCTGTATTCATTTACTCACTAATTCTTAAACAATTTTAGGACCTCTAGGCTATGCTAAGAATGATCCAAAATGTTATAAGTACAAAACTGAACTACATAAAACCCTTATTCACTTTCTCTGTAGCAGAATTTGAAAGGAATTATTATAAATAAAGGAAGTAATAAATTAAATATGTATTAAGTGTTAGAGCACAAAGTACACTGTCTTTATGTTATAGTGGGGCAAGTGGAACATAAATGGAGTTGGCAACTGGGACATTATGCAGTCTAAACTTGTTTCCAAATCAGTTCCTTAATCTGTAAAATAGAGATTACAACTCCTATCTCTCATAGTTATGATCTAGATCAAATTAGAGAAAGTATCTAACACATAGGGTAGGTACTCAGTTAATGTTTGTTTTCCTCTATCACTCTCCCCACCACTGCCTTGAACATATGATATTTAATCCACTACTGGTTGACTAGCTTGTTTCAAGCAGTTGGCCAAAAAATGGAGTTATATCTGAAAAAAAAAAAAAAAAATTGTGAATGGTCCAGGACAAAGCAACTTCTTTTAGCAAAATCTCAGCAAAAGATATTTCCAACAAAATGACAAATGGTTCCAGGTTTAGCATTGCATATATTGGAATTAATGACTATCTCAAATAATTATTTATTAGCCACACACCATCCTTCTCTTTCACAAATGCTGTAAGTTCAAAGCACTATTGCAACCATGAGAACTTGGCTTGTTGACAGTGAAAAAAATGACTCCACAAGAATCTAGGGAGTTCTAACATCTAGGGGCTACCTGAGGACCAATCTGTTGGTTACTCAACATATGTCTCACAATTCAACTCAGAGAGACTTTGTGGCCCACCAATGGGGTTGCAGAAGGAAGGGAGAGATTTAAAAATGCATATATGTTAAAGGATGCAAGTTGGGCCAAGTATAACAGAACTTGGCCGATACTGTCCCTAAAATGTCTTCAGTCACATCTTGCCAGTTTCCTGGACAAGGGGCCTTAAATTATTATAACTTGTGAATAAACTATTCGTGGTGAGGAAGGGTGAGGTCATTTGAGGAAACTGAAGCTCTCCTTGGAAATCACATTAGGCAAAGTGCTATTACACACTATTGGACAGGGAGCTGTTATTTCCAGGTGATAGTAAACCATATTTGCAACAAACAAAATTATTTACTTGAAGACCTGTGATCAGGGAATTACTGTTGCCTTAATGATAGATTATAGTCTTAGCTCAATTTTTATAATTCTAATCAATGAGGAGTTCTTTGTTATGAATCAAAATCTTGCCCCTTCCTTGTCTTCCTTGGTTGTTATCCTCTAGTTATTTTTCAAGTAGTTCTCGTGTCCCTCTGGAGTTTGCTATCTTCTTGATCTTGCTCAGTTTTTCCTACACAAGGAATCGTTTGGCATCCACTCATGACTGAGGTTGATCTTCCCCAGACAAAGTCCTTGAGCATGTGGTGAACACAACTAATGCATAATTTGACTGGCATGGAGTAGAGTGTCCACACACTTTAATTCTTTATTCAGTTCAAGGCAAATACAACTTACAAATGGAAGCACTATTAAATTGTAGACTTGTGCTGAGTCCATGATCAACCAAAATCCCTAAGTTGTGTGTGCAATTAATTTTTATCCTTTTCAATCAGAGTCTAACATTTATTCAATCAATTAGATGTGGTCCATTCTTAGAGCTGTTTAGTTCATTTTATACCCAGATCCTGTCAAACAAATGAAATTCTCCTCAAATACATTCTTATTTTAATATTCTATCTGTAAGCAAACCCACTTTTATTTGAACTTTTAAGGAATGTTATTTTTCCTAGCCATTGTATTTGAGACATTTTAACTTGAAGGGTTAATATATTTCCAAAGGAAAATAGGTAATGTGATCTATAGAAATCTCAGGTCTTACAAACCTGGAAAGATTTGGTATTATAATGTTTCAATGTTTCCGGGTGTTTGGGGTTCAGTAAAAAAACCTCAGTCATACTTTGCCCAAAGCAAGTCTTAAATTTTTAATTATGTGTAATAAATCCAGGCATATTTAATCCATATATTTCATGATTCATTTACACTTCAATCACTACATTGTTGTTTTTGAAGAGACATTTGATGTCTATAAGCTCTTTGAGCCTTTAAAATATGCTTATAAAACCAATGCCTCCCCACATGCCTCCCCATGCACGTACACATTATTTGAAAATAGATCATTATATTTTGTCCAGGGTAAAAAAAAAAAATGCCTATACTTGGGGTGTGGTGTTAACTTTTGTATTACATTTGGCTATATATTGTACTCAGCTAAAAATCATTCCTATCTGAATTCTTTGTTTACAAAACACATTAAGGTTTAAATGTTTTAAATTACCGTTTTAGAGACTCTTACGGCTAACCACAAACAAACAACAACAAAAAAGTTGTTAAAAATCTAGAAGAGGATTTATTAGCCTTACACTTCCTTTCGTCTAACAACTTCCCTACAGAAACACCGCAGAGCCCATCCCTGTCCTTATCTCTTTTCTGATGTTTAGAGCAAAATATCCAACTGCCTGCTTCACTTCTCCACATGGGTGCACAAATTCAGTATGTCCAAATTGAGATATCTTTGACGTCCCATATCTCTGCTACCCACAGTCCTCTACCACATCCCCAAATATCCTCTTTTCCTTTCCAGGTTTCTAATTCTTTTTCTTTTCTTTTCTTTTTTTTTTTTTAAAGATTTTATTTATTTATTTGCAAGAGAGTGAGAACTAGAGAAAGAGAGGGGACACACACAGAGAGAGAAGGGGAAAGAGAAGCAGACTCCCCGCAGAGCGGGGAGCCCGATGCGGGGCTCGATCCCAGGACCCTAGGATCACAACCTGAGCCAACGGCAGACGCTTAACGACTGAGCCACCCAGGCACCCCTCCAGGTTTCTAATTCTAAAAATGCTATTAGCTATCTACCCAGTTGCCCACTTGAAAACTTGGCGGAATTATGAGATGGGAGAGGAGAATGCTTACATTTTATTCTGGACATTACCTACATCATGAGATCTTAGGATTTCCAACTCTTTTTTTTTTTTTTTTTAAGATTTTATTTATTTATTTGAGAGAGAGAGAGAATGAAAGAGAGAGCACATGAGAGGGGGGAGGGTCAGAGGGAGAAGCAGACTCCCTGCCGAGCAGGGAGCCTGATACGGGACTTGATCCAGGGACTCCAGGATCATGACCTGAGCCGAAGGCAGTCGCTTAACCAACTGAGCCACCCAGGCACCCAGGATTTCCAACTCTTAAATACTTCCATAATCCACCCAATTTTCTTTACCCCTCCCTCCACAACTTGAATTCAAACTTCCATGTCTGAAATACCTTCATAGAATTCAAAACACTGAATCAGATTGAAGAGCACCAATAAGTATCTTTCCAACCCTTAGAGTGTCATCACACATATAATCATAAGCTAAAAGGTACATTAGGTAGCTTCTGGATAGACAACCTTATTTTCTGGAAAAACAAACAAAGTTAGATAGAGCTATCATGAACGTCCTCTTCTCCCATCCTCCCCTATCCACACATGAGAAAATATTGTTACTTCATCATCTTTGTCAGAAAGGTTGAAGGCGATGAGAATTCTAACCAAATTGCGTCTTAGGACCTGGTTTCAATATGACCTAAGCATTAGAACTATGAATACTGCCCACCAGATCAGATTGCACAGCCCACTGAACAGACATCAGGCACAGTTTGCTTGTGGCCATTTAGGATGAGCTTGAGCACATTCCTTTTGGGGGAGTTATTGTTGTCTTAGCTGCCCTCTTTAAAAGATGTAGAGTACCCCACAAATGATAGCATTGGAGACCCTAAGGCTTTTTGAATCAGTTATTTTTTTTTCTTCCACCCTGATGAGAAATATGGGGTCTCCCAACATTGTGAAACACCAAGAAGAGGAGAGGTTAGTGAAAAGGGGAAAGAAAGTTTGACACAAGAACAAGGAGCACCTGTTCTGGAAGGAAAGATATTGAGCTATAGAGAGAGAGAGAAAAGTGACATAGAATCCTACTAAGTACTTAGTAATAGTGCATCTAGTCAATCGATCTAAAGTCTTTAAGACTCAACTGCCTGATCTGTGTAGTCAGAATTTTAAAATTTGCTGTGGCCATTTCATAGGCAATGAATAAATTCATAAGTGATAATGCATATAATTTTTTTTTTAAAAGTATAAGTACAAAGTAAATAATAATTCACAATCCTACCTGGGATTTCTTCTGGGAATTGCTAATGACAGCTGAGTATATAATGAACAGATAGAGGTATTTTGGTGCCCACGTTAAAGGGACGCACTCTACATTTGAAGATAAAAAAGATAAGAGCAATTTCAGAATTTGCCTTTTACACAAAATTTCTTCATATAACATCAGTCTTTCCTTCATACTCATGAAGGTATTAGTTGGAGTTTTGGAAAATATGCACTTAGTTGAACATGTAGCCTTTTTTGGTATATAGATACATTAATGAAATTTCCCAGGAAACAGGAGATTATTTCTCACTAACCTCTGGCTTTTATAAAAATAGACAAAAGTGATTCTAAAAGTGATGAATGAACTCTTGCATTTTCAGTCATTGTTACCCATTTCCTACCTTTAAGCATCATCAAAACAAGATACCAGTTTAGGGATTGGAGTTAGTTAAAAAAAAAAAAAAAAAAACCCTCAAATTTTATTTTATCTACTTTTTAGGAATTCCTTTCCTTTTCAGAATAAATACAGAAGAAAATACTTGTTTATCCTTAAAAGGTAATGGCAGTTAAAGTAATTCTCTATGCTATCAGCATTTAAAAATATAAGGTTATTTGCTTCTCGCCTCTATTATCATGTGTTAAAGTAGTTTATATAATATACTTTTCAGTACCATCCAGAAAAATGTTTTTTTTTTTTCTTTTTACCTATGCAACATCAATGGAAAGAAAAGTGTTCTCCCAATTTCATAATCCAGTACTGGAATCATGTGGCAAGAGAAATTTCTTCTTTCTCTTTTTTCAGTGGCATAAACCATTTTAATCACATTATTCTGTTTGGAGCAGTTGACTACAGACTGAAGCTTGATGCTGCTGGAACCACACAAAGCTTTCAAAAACTGTCTCTCTGTCTCCTTGCTGGGAATTGGGGATCACAGCTGTGACCTTCAGGAGCCATAGGTTCAGAAACTCACTCTGGCCACAGGCATAACTGTCCCCATTTTACATCCTGCTGTCCTGGACATCCCCAGGAGCAGTCAGTCCCTGGGGACTCTCTCGGGGAATCCCTGATGGCATGTTCACCTAAGGGGTTTACTGGCAGTCCCTTGACTCACCTGGGAATATCCCAAGGAACTCCCTCCATCACCAAGAGGAGTGTGAAGAAGGGTTCATTATTCTGGTGTTCAAGCTTAGAGTCTTGACCTAATTAACACTTCCTTTCAAGCTCTGTCTTCTTGAAGCCAAGGAGCCTCAAAGACATGAGACTTTGCTGTTTTAAATCAGGTGCACCAGAGACCTCATCATATTTTATAGGTGATGCTACCTCCTCTCCCACATCTGGATTCACCCACAGTTTTGGAGAACAACACATGCTGGAGAGAGATCCCTAGCCAAAACCTCCAGGAAACGGAAAGAGCCCTGGGTGGCGGGGGCTGACAATTCAGGGAATCTTGGTTTTTTTTTTGTTTTTGTTTTTGTTTTTTAAATTCTTTTTTTTTTTTAAGATTTTATTTATTTATTTGAGAGAGAGAGAGCATGAGAGAGGGGAGGTCAGAGGGAGAAGCAGACTCCCCGCCAAGCAGGGAGCCCAATGCGGGACTCAATCCTGGGACTCCAGGATCATGACCTGAGCCGAAGGCAGTCGCCCAACCAACTGAGCCACCCAGGCGCCCTCAGGGAATCTTGTTTTTAATTATATATGTATTTTAGTTTTGAAGTAAGTAAATTAACCTACATATTACAAATAAGTAAATTAGTCTAAGATTAATTGATTTAAGAATGCACGAAAATAGGGGTGCCTGGGTGGCTCAGTCAGTTAAGGGGCGGACTCTTAATTTTGGCTTAGGTCATGATCTCTGGGTTGTGAGATTGAGCCCTGCATCGGGCTCCATGCTGAGCATGGAGCCAGCTTGGGATTCTCTCTTTTCCTCTCCCTCTGCCCCTACCCCACTTGTGTGCGCGCTCTCTCTCTAAAAATAAATAAATAAACCTTGAAAAAAAAAAATAATGCATGAAAATATATAGAGTAAACTAAAATTGCCCTAGATGAAATTTCCAATTTCATTATAGAGCTTAAGAAAAATATGTGCTTCAGAGGCCATTCATCTTACTTCTTTTTTAAATTTTTTTTATTTGAGTATATTTGACACACAATGTTAAGTTAGTTTCAGGTATGCAATAGTGATTCAACTTCTCTATCCATTATGCTACCCTCACCATAAGTGTAGCTACCATCTTACTTCTAATTAAAGCGACAGTGTAACATTATTCAAATCATGATATTTTGAGAATGAAATGAGGGGTTAATAATAATTGCATAGGAAAATGGATGTAAACCAGGACTTTCCCCCCAAACTGGGATGTATGGTCCCTCTAATTCTACCTGATGGAGAAAAGAGAAGTGAATCTTTTGGGGAATGAGTCACTGGAGGAAAACTTAAACATTCTGTTTGGGGTTCCATGCTTGTGCCTTAAGAATGGAATCTCACTGTTCCATAAAATCATTTAAAAAAATATGTCATGGAAGATAATGTTTTTGTTATATTTAGAGAAGAAAATGACTGTTTTGATACAATTGCATTTGTTTCAACTAGTTTTTCTATTTCACCTACTTATTTTTATATGTGTATCCTTTACTGCTCCATTGTAAATAACTTGAATAATTTTTTGTTGTTTCATTTCATTTTGTTTTTGAAGTACAGTAAGGAACTATTGGAAGGTAGATTCCATATCTCCAGCTTAAAACTTCTAAATCAGAATCTCTGAAAGTGGGGCCCAAGAATTTCCTTATTTTAAACAATTATCTCCAGTGATTCTTATGCCATAAAGTTGAAGAACCACCACCCCTGAAAAACTACTTTGTAGAGAAAAGTGTTTAAGCTTTGTTGTCAGGCAGAACGTGATGTGAACCTCAGCTCTGCCCTGTCCTGGCTGCTTAATCTTGGGCAAGTGAATCAGTCTGAGCCTCAGGTTACATATCTTGAAACTGCCCTGAAATGGTCTGTAGTTGCCACAGGGACAACATATTATCTGTAAATGAAGCTCGGGCCCAGGGCAGGCAATTGACAAATATTACTCACTTACCCTAGCCCTCTTATTTCCTTGAGAACAGGGGAGCAGCTCATTTGAGTTTTAACTCAGCCGTTGTATGCCCCCAGCCCAGCACCCACACTTATTGTAGGACTGCCAACATATTTTGCACAGAGCAGGCACTTAATAAAGAGTATTTTGGGAGAAAGGCAAGTTTGACTGTCACTCTTTCGTGCAGTAAAATACGGTCAATTCTCATCATTTGTGGTAGTTAGGTTCTTTAAAGCCTCCAGGAACACTGACTTAGAGAATAATGAACCACGGCTCCTAAAGGAAATTCAGGGTTAGGTTCCTTTGAGCCTCTAGTCACATATTTTTATCAACCAATCAATGCATAACCTCGTTTTATGTGTGTCTCTGTTTAAAGACATCTCAAAATATATTATTGATTCATTAACATTGAACTCACAGCCCACAGCACTGTAATTCATGCCTGAATGAAGCTTATCTAACATGTATTTTCTCTGTAAGGCTCATTAGAGCCTCCTTGCACTTCGGAACTGGATAGCACTTCAGCTCTATAGTTGGGGTCCATTTTAAACAGCAAAATTGCCAACGAAAGACATGAAAGCAAGAAAAAATGTGACACAAACAGACCCCACAAAGGACACTTGTTTACAATATAAGAGCTGAAACAAGAAGGGCAGAATGTCACCTTCTTCAGCCTCAGTTGGAAACATGCACATCCAGGAACTCAAAATTTTTGCTGTTTTGCACATGTCCATGAATGACCATGAGAGTGCTATGAGTATTGATTTGGGGTTACAAATGATTAGCAGTGAGTAGGCAAATTTGTGAATCTGGAATCCATAAATAATGAGGATTGACTGGAGGCCATTGTCCTTAACCCTGATATGATCTTTCATCACAGCTGGGTTACCCAAGTAGATTCCAAGTGGTATTCAAGAGGTCAATTTAGATGGAGAACAAATGACTGCAGGAAATGTAGATAAAAGATAACTTTTCAAACTGTTTCCCCATCGGCAATGTTTGAGTGATACAGGTCCTCTGCCTCCCCTCCACGTTTGGTGCCATCCCTATTGTAGTCATTCTGATAGATGTGTAATGATATCTCACTGTGATTTTAATTTGCATTTCCCTAATAGCTAATAGTATGGCAGTTTTTTGAACAGTTAAACATACAACTCTCATATGACCCAGTGATTGTACCTGTCAACACTTTTTTCCAGGGAACTGAAAACTTTGCTTCCTGGTACCTTTATTTATAATTGCCCCAAAATGAAAATAACTCAAAGTCCCTCCATGTGTGAATGGTTAAGACAAACAAACAAAAAACATGCTATGACCTACCATGGATCACTACTCAACAATAAAAAGAAATACCTATGGATTGCACAACAACCTGAATGAATCTCTAGAATGTTACGCTGAGTGAATAAAGCCAATTTCCAAAGGTTACATACTATATGACTCCATTTATATAGCATTCCTGAAGTGAGAAAATTATAGAAATGGAGAAAAGGTTAGTGGTTGCCATGTGCTAAAAGGGCGTGTTAGGAACGAGAGGGAAGTAGATGTCACAAACAGGGCATGGTGAGGGATCCTTGCCCTGATGGAAACATTCTGTACCTTGACTGTCATATCCTGGTTGTGATATCGTGCCATAGTTTTGGGAGAAGTTACCATCGGGCAGAAAATAGATAAAGGGTACATGCGAGCTCTCTATAGTATTTCTTCTAACTCTGTGAATCTATAATTACCTCTAAATAAGAAGTATAACGAAAAATAATGAAGACACAAAGGAACAAAAAGATGATTTTTCCTTTCCAAGTATCAGTTGATTCTTTGAACTGATTCTTGTTCCCCAAATCACTCAACAGATCTTATCCTTTAGGAGACTAAGGAGAGACTTAGGTGTTGGTCCATTTGATACAAGATTTTTAAAGGTAACATTGAAAATATATGCAGCACACAATTTACTGAAAGTAATAAAACTTTAATGATAATATTGGAGATCTATCATACATTTAGTCATCATACTAAAGCAAATACTTCATCACCTAACTTTCATATCAAAGAAGTTTTTATATGAAATAAAACATACATAATAAAGTGGGTACTATTATTATAATTGGCTCTTTTCAAATGAGGAGGCTTAACGCCTATGTGGAGGTATGGATGACATTCCTAATACTGCATGATTGACTAGGACTACTTTGACTATTGATGACACTTTGGGACCAAAAAGACAAGACCAGATGTGCAAAACCGTGATGTGTTATTATTGATGGTCCACTTCCTGTACAAACCAGAATGCCTGAGGCATAAGCAAAGTCTGAGGATGACACATATTATACTAGTCCATCTTATTCTCTTTCTCTCTCTCTCCCTCTCTCTCTCATACACACACACACGTATGATTTTGCAATATATAAGGAAGGGGCCAACAATAACTATGTGGGATACATAAAGATTTTCTTTCTCTTTTTTGAAGATTTTATTTTTTTATTTGTCAGAGAGAACGAGAGAGCGAGCAGCTGGCAGAGGAAAAAGCAGGCTCCCCGCTGAGCAGGGAGCCCGATGTGGGACTCAATCCCAGGACCCTGGGATCATGACCTGAGCTGAAAGCCAACGCTTAACCAACTGAGCCACCCAGGCGTCCCAGTAAGATTTTCTTTCTGAAAGGGAAGAGAGTGGGTCTCCTCAGTTGCATCCTGCATTCATTTTCTAAAGCTGCCATGACAAAGTATCACCAACTTGATGGCTTAAACAGCAGAAGTTTATTATCTCATGGTCTGGGAGATAGGAAGTCCGAGACTAGGAATCTATTCCTTCTGAGAGCTGTGAGGGAGAATCTTTTCCATGCCTCTTGCCCTAGTTGCTGGTCATTTGCCGGCCATTACCGGCAACTCTTGTAGAAGCATCACCCTGATCTCTGACTTCACCTTCACATGATGTTCTCCTTATGAGCATGTCTGTGTCCAAATTTCTCCTTCTTAGGAGTACACTGGTCATATTGGGCTAGGGGTCCACCCTATTCCACCAAGTATGTGACCTCACCTTAAATAATTGCATCTGCAGCACATTTTAACTCATATCAGATTCTCTCTCCCATTCTTACCAATGGATGTGAGAGACAAGGCTGTCATTAAGTTATCAAATGAGCTAGGTCCAAGGTGTAATGGTAGAAAATTGTGCTACAAATTTAAAAAAGTAAGCAGACATGTTAATAGCTATATTTTGGCCTTCTCTAAACCAAGAGAATTAAAGTCAAAACTCTGAATTTGCTATATTTGTAAAATTCTTGGGATCAATCTCATAGCTCACTTGCATTAATAATAGAAGAAAACCAAACATTTTCTAAAAATTATTTCCTTTCTAAATGGTTTGCGAGTGCCAGTGTTAATGATTTCAGCTCTTTCGGTGCAGGTAGATTTACTTGACCAAAATTAATAGATTGTTCAATCTGAAATAAGTTTTAAACAAACACTGTAATTCAAACCAAAAGTTATTGAAATAAGAATGTCATTAGAATTAGCCCCCAAACTATTTATCTTAGGGAAACCGACTATATTAAGAAGTAAAAACAAATATCAGAGTGTTTGTGAATGGTCACTACTTTTCATTATGAGCACACTATTTCATTGTGTCCATGGCAAGATCTATGGGAGGGTCGGAGGCCCACACTCAAGCTGACTGGTCTTTTTTAATTGCACAGAGCAGTAATAAATGGAGCAAAAATACCCATCAGTGGTGTAAAACTGTGTAGACCAATACATCGATTGACTGCAGGGTTTTTTCCCCAACTTTTGAAGCAGTTATGCTGACATCCTGTATACATATCCTGAGAAGATTATTCAAAGTGCAAATTAATGTCATCCCCCACACATTCAAACCTCTTCTGACTTGGGTTCTTTTGCCCTCTTACTCGCGTGCACATCAAAGCCATTCAGTGGTGGCAGTGATGGAACTTTGGTGCTTAGGGAAGGTGAATGAACATTTCTGCAGAATGCCACCGTGGAGCCCTGAAGAGACCAAAAATGGGTGGGCGGCTTCAAATGTACGTAGGGGGAAAAACAAATTCTAAGAAATCAGAGAGTTTGGTACCCATTTGGAAAGACAGGAGCTATTTTTAGATGTAAAGAGGATGTGGTGATTAACATGAAGCCTAAAGCCATGTAAATCCAAATACAGCACTGTTCAAGATCAAAATGCATGGTGGCACGTTACCATACTACCAAAGTATGAGTAGGTAAAGGCAATTATTTTCCATTTTTAATCCAAAACTAGCCCTCAAATATAAATGGAAGATGTTGTATATTATTAGATATTAGGTAGGTAAAGTGACTTTTAAATTGTATTGACACAAAATGCTACAAATGTAAAATACTAAAAACAACCTCCTACGAGAATTATGTGTTTTAAATGTTAGGAGTAGCTAACTCCTAAATGTCATTCGCACAGCTGTCAGGGAGCTAGAATTCTTTTGTTTTGAGTCTTAATAGTCTCTAAATATTCCATCAACACATAGCTATCCACTTTTCACAGATGAGATTCTGGAGCTGTTGACTCAAGTAGAGTATTTTCCTGAAAATACTGCAAATAAAGTTAGGAAATTCTACACCAGGGCTCTGGCCATTGGCTGGCAATGGTTGCATGTATTCCTAAACTGTCTTCTTGTTCCTTTGACTCTCTCCTCCTCTCCCTTCTGTTAACCAGCTTAAGGTCACATCCCTACCCCAGTACAGCCTCAGGTTCATTTAAAGCAGGTTTCAGTTGACAAAATTACAAATGAAGAGCTATTTTATACACTTCTAGGTGAAAGGAAAATAAAAAAGAATGAAAGAAGATAATTTGACAGTTTAACACAAGGCATACCTAGATTTGAAATGACAGATATTACTTAACTTCCCTGAGCCTTTGTCTCCTTTTCATCTATAAAAAATTAATAATGATTTTTACCTCCCAAGTTGTTATGGGAATTAAATGACATTATACATAAGGATTTTGGTGAATGCTACAAACAGCATTATTACTATGATTCTGTAAATAAAATTCTGTGCTTATTACCGTTAATGACACCACTATGGCTCTGATTAAAATTACAAATCCTAGGTTAAAAGTTACAAAAAGGCAAAGCAACAGTAACAGTTTACCTAGATCTCTTCAAATGAGAGAAAATCCCTTCTGGCAGAAAATTGTTAATCAAATCTAAGCACTCCCTTGACCACAACTCTCATTGATGGTGGACTTTTTTCTTTATAGTCACTTCACTTCTGAAGCTAGTTAGTCCATATATTCAGCATAGTCAATGACATGCGCGTGCAGTTATCATCATTTCATAAATCCGTCTAGCTAATTTATTACTAAGGAATTGGAGGTGAAAAATCCTTTATCTTTTGCCATCTCATTTTTTTGTTTAATGTCTTACCGCCAGAAAAGATCTCCTTAATGAATCTTTTCTCTAAAGCATTTGGAAAAGTTAATAGGAAAATCACTAAATACCATGTTTATTATATAGAGACTAGACTTACCTTCAAAATATCTAGCCTGAGGGGATGGTATCTCTTTTAGTCAAAAATGTCTAATCTGGGCTTTATCTTCTCCATTTGATCTATAGTATAAAAAAATTGTTTTTCATCATTATTCATTATTATTTATAAAAAGTATCTACTCACTTCTCCCTGATGATTTTGTTAAGACTGAACTTAGATAAAGCTTCTCTGCTGACCCTAATGTGTGCAGACACTGTAACTCTAATTGTTCAGCTCAAGGAGCATAAACCTCTCTCTCTCTCTCTCTCAATCACTCACTCAAATTTTGTCTTTCATGCTTCGCAATAGGGAGATGTGTAAATCCATCATTTCTAAAGAAAAGTGCCACATTTGTAAAGAATCCCTGCCATCTTCCTCAGAGGGATAGTGAGTGACCTGGCATCCAGGACTTTGAGACACTAAGATTATCATTCACTTAAAGCAATTGCTTGTTTCACATTCTTTCTGCTAAGACACAGAGAATTACCCGAATCCCTGTCCTACCATAGCAAAAGGAGTATGTGAAGACTGCAGGTCAAAATATTAAATGTATTTTTCCCTTTGGGGAAAGACATTGAACGGAAAAGGAGATATTTTGATACAAGATTCTGATCCCCATATTATCACTTTCCTGGGAAAGCCAACAGACCTTTTATTTTATAACAAAACCATGTGACTCAGTAAGTATAAGAACTGAAAAAGGAGTAAGGAAGAACTTCAGAATTAAAATCTGGGACCCAAGGGGAAATAAATCCCGTTAAAGAGAAATTACACTGATGATAACAGAGGAAAGCAAGAACAAAATCTTGTCCTAATCCAAGGGTAATAAGTGATATATGACTATAGACGGACTGCTAACCTTTGAGAGTGGAATTCATGACCGTTCCATTTTGGGGCCAGCATAGTCGTTTCTTAACTACTTTTCTCGGGCTTAAAAGTCTGCAGAGGTTCTTCTTCTAACATATGTATCAAGCTCACTGGGGTTTTTTGTTTCTTTTAAAAATTTTTTCATGACACTCATTTAAATAAACAAATCCCCAATTCCTAGGACAACAGAAACATGAGGAAATTATTCCTAAACAATTTTATTGTTGCTGTTATTAATCTCTAAATATCGCTGTTAGTCCACTTTGTTCCATCTTGCATCAGTTATGTGCTCTCCGAATGAAGAATAATTTCTTAAGAGAACACTGCCACACGATCGTGGGAGGATGGGACAGTTTATAAACCACCATTTTACTGGCAGTGGAAATTCCTCAACAGAGGGGCTCTGATTTGACAAACGTATAAGGAAGTCCAGTGTACCATCCCAACATAGTAGGTTGTATATTCAGTGAGAGTCCCAACTTGAACATACATTGGATAGAAATTGAATATTGGACTCAGGTCGCACCCAAAGAGTTTGATGTTCAGCATTCTAACACTTTTTGGAAGTGAATCAGTCATTTTAGAGAAAATGACACCTTCTCTGCTAAATTAGAAATCAGGTTTTCACATTTTTTTTTAAATTTTTTTTCAGAATACTTTTGTAAAGATAACACCAGTTTGTCATACTACCACACTTAGACGCTTTTATTTTTCTTGTCTCCTTCTTCCTATAAATTGGCCTGTTGACTAAAAGACACCATTATCTAACTACGCTGGTGCCTTTGTTTACCCTCAGAATAGATAGTACTCGTTTACAAACCACTTTGACAGTCTTTCTTGGAACCTTCTGTATAAAGCGCAAAGTGTTGTCATTTGCATTTTCTACGGTTGGTGTGAGGTGATATGTCCAGGTATTGAGTTTACAGTGGTAATATGAACTCAGTTCTTTTCTAAACTCAAGGGAGACACTCAATCATGAAGTGGCACAGAGTGTCTCCAATGGAATAAAACAGAGTTATCAGGATACTCTGTCTGGGGCATTCTAATGACTCTGTTGGTGACAGTTTGTCTGCTGCCTGGTGGTGTTAATAAAGAGCACTTTTTCTGGGGGAAACTGTTGTGCTGGTTTTGCTGTCATGTGATCTGACAAGGCGTATACCCTGTCAAATGGAGTCACTTTGCATTTCACTACAGACAAGTGTCCCTTGCAGCATGGTACCTGGGTTTCACTGTACCAGTACATCTTTTAGTCTCAAGAGGGACCTTTAACCATGGAAAATAGACAGTTGCATCCACCACCCAGCAAAAACCAGAACCAGCTCATTTACATATTTCAGTGTAATTATTCCTACTCCACTGATCACAAAGCACGTACATTTAAAAGAGGGTAGTACCACGATCTATCTTCAGGATACAGTTAATAATCTTGGTAGTAATTTCACATCCTTCATGCTCCATAGAGGGCAGTGGTTGTCTCATCCAGAGATTGTGAATGTAAAGGGGGAGATTAGGCTCTCTCCAACCCTATCTTTATTTCTTTCTTTATTTTTATTCCACATTCTTCAGGAAATGTAGTATGGTCTCTAAAGCCCTACTTATTTGCAGAGTGGGGACCCTCTGCCTTTTTATTGGTAAGGGGAAGACAAAAGCCAGAAGCCAAAAAACACCATTGCTTTGTCAATGTCTGCCAACTACTCGTTCATGACATATGTCTGAACATTGGTAACCGATGGCTATGGGGACATGACGGGTGTGGGACAGGGGATTTGGGAGGGATTCTCAGGAACAAGAAACTCAAACAGGCTTCTGTTTAATGGAACAAAAATAGACTTCATTCAATTCAGAATTAGTGACCCAATTCAATCTTATCTGAGGTTCAAAACAGCTTATTTCATTTGTTTTTGACAATTGTACATTTTGTTATCCTATAAGGTTAATGAGAGGAAGTCAAGGTTTAATGAGAACTACAAAAGGGAAATACCACACTAAAGTCTGTTTTTTGTGGTGATTTGACCTAAAGAAAAAGCACTTAGATTCTGAATTCTCATAAAAGCCCATGCTTAATAAGACTCATGATAGTGGTTGTAAGAAAAGCTAATCTCTGGAGACTTTCTGCATATTTTTTTATATCAGAGAGATTGGTTGATTTAGATAAACTACCCTGAAAACACATTTAAATTCTTATGCAAATAATCTGAAAAATATCCCAGAGTAATTAAATCCTACTTACTATCATATGGCTCTATCCTGCCATTAGTCAAATAGAAAAAAGGAATGAGAGAGAGAGAGAGAAGAGAGAATAAAAGACAAGAAACATTCCGGTTATAGAAGCTCATTCATTCAGCTCATTTAGCTCATTTATTTAGTTAAGTAACCAAAATGTTTACTGTGACTCATGAATGTGGTTAATTTGAAAACCAGCATATTAGTGAGTAATGTCTGTCCAATTAAACCCAAAAGCCCAGTTCACAAGCAGCTGACACAGTAAGGGAGCAAACCTGAAACCAGCAGAAGGCGGTCTTTTCCTTGGTCTACAGCAGAAGTGGGAGAAACACAAGCTCACCAACAGCACATAATACAGTGCTTCAAGAATGTTAACCAGAAAGCTGGGGTTTCTACCCTTGACTAATCACCTCCGGGTGGAAACATTTTTCAGTATTTTCAAATAATTATATAATAAAAATATTCAAAAAGAAAAAGAAGGGGAAAGAATATATAAGTTTGCTCTGTAAGTACACATTTATTTATTTATTTATTTATTTTTAAAGATTTTATTTATTTATTTGACAGAGAGACAGCGAGAGCGAGAACACAAGCAGGGGGAGTGGGAGAGGGAGAAGCAGGCTTCCTGCTGAACAGGGAGCCCGATGCGGGGCTCGATCCCAGGACCCTGGGATCATGACCTGAGCCGAAGGCGGACGCTTAACGACTGAGCCACCCAGGCACCCCATGTACACATTTAAATTCTTACTCAAATAATCTGATCTGCAGGGAGACACATTAGCTTTATTCCTCTTTCCTCATATCTCTTTTGTTGTTTGACTAAAAAGAACAAACTGTTCACAAGCTGCGGGATGGGAAACCGTACCTGTTTCAGCACTACCAGGACATGACAACTGTGAAAAGCCATGTGAATGGGGAATCCTATTGAACACACTTCCTTGGCAGACCTCTGAAAGATCCCCTTTATTTGGACATAAGTTAGCTGCACTTCCCTGACATTGCTCATGCAATTCCTTAAATTCCTGTACAATTCTCTTACATGTAAAAGGGAGGATTGTTCCAAAGTTTGTTCCTCTGTGATGATATAAACCATCCTTTCACCTACTAGAATGAGAGGATCTATTGAGGGCAGTGGTAAAGTGGATTATCTATTAATAACATGAATGAAGGTGTATATGGGGATATGACCTATTCTGCATTTGTAAGCAAATTCTAGAATTAATTGAAGGTACCGTGAAGGAGAGTAAGGACAAGCAAAGAAAGAAGTCAACTTGTATGATACTTAAAAAAAAAAAAAAAAAAATCCAAAGGTATAAATCACCAGTCACCAAGTCAACCAATTCTGCCTCCTATGAATTTGGAAATAAAAAATTTAATTTTAGCTGAGCTATCTAACTGCAAAGATTAACTTAAAAGTAAACTATTTTTAGGCCTATCAAGGGTATTCCAAGTGAGTTTATTGGCTTCTTACTTTCAAGATGGCAAAATCCATTTGACAACTTATATCCTATGTACTCCTTCTTACTTTGGTTTATTTTAGTAGAGGGTTGGACTAGATTCAAAGTTATTTCAGAAGCATATCAAAGAAAATTTGCCCTGAAGAAGAGTCTGTGCCAAGTAGTCATTAAAGCAAACTGAACCAAAACAAAAGCTCTAGTAGATAATTCTTTTAGTTGATTTGCAATTTCTTATAACCACTTCTATTTTTCATGCTATATATTGCTCTGAGCCAAGAGCCATAATTTTAAGCCAATTTATTTTTATCATTTGCTATATCTTTCATTATCATAATTTTTGGGTCTAAAATATATCTCCCTAAATTTTTGTGTTCATTGAGACATATATGTAATATATATTTGAATTAAGTGATATATACATGTATATATATGTAAAACATAGTCACATAAAATCACAAAAATTAGGAGTAACACCATTTTTATCCCCTATTTATTTATTTATTTATTTATTTATTTTAAAAAGATTTATTTATTTATTTTAGAGAGAGAGAGCAGGGCAAGAGGGCAGAGGGAGAGGGAGAGAATCTCAAAGAGACTCCCCACTGAGCACGGAGCCCGACACGGGGCTCGATCCCAGGACCCTGAGATCATGACCTGAGGCGAAACCAAGAGTCAGATTCTCGGGCGCCTGGGTGGCTCATTTGGTTAAGCGACTGCCTTCGGCTCAGGTCATGATCCTGGAGTCCCTGGATCGAGTCCCGCATCGGGCTCCCTGCTCGGCGAGGAGCCTGCTTCTCCCTCTAACCCTCCCCCCTCTCATGTACTCTCTCTCTCTCTCATTCTCGCTATCTCAAATAAATAAATAAATCTTTAAAAAAAAAAAAAAAAAAGAGTCAGATTCTCAACCAACTGAGCCACCCAGGCGCCCCATCCCAATGTATCTTTGACATTTGGTATGCCATTTTTATTATCTTTCATTATTATTATTATCATAATTATGTGTAAAATATATTTCCCTAAATTTGGATGTTCAGTGATATATATATAGATATAGATATATGATACCATATATTTGAAATAAGTGATATATGTATGCTATCACACACACACACACGCTCACAAATGGACAGTGTGTTGGAGATACAGTCACTTATATTTTGTGGCATCTGCTGATGGATGGTTTAAAAATCCGCTGTTACACAACTATTTTAGGAGGTCACTCCTAGGCGTGATTATTTAATGATTATGGGCACTTATTGTGGGCTAGGCATAATATAAGGAACTAAGATAAAAATGCTGCCACTTGTAGCATGTACAAAATTACAAAAAAAGAGTTCCGATGTTATGTAATGAAAACTATTTAGTGTTTGTACGACGTAGTAGCAGATGTTATTACTTGTAAGTTCTGCTTACTTGTAAGAAGTAATAGCAGAACCTCTTGCCCCAATCCTTAGTTCACTGGAAAAATGTATGCAAAAAATAAAGAAGTCCACAAACAGGAAGCAAGCACATGCAGATGTTTTATGCATAATTTGGAGAGTTAGGAGACTATCAGGGAAACGGAGTCCCTGCCCAGGTGTTTGAAAATTTTAACACACGTTTTGTGTAAATGCTGCTATTAATCTCAGGTACCACACAGTTTTCAGCTTGGATGACACTACGCAGGAGGAAACTGTACTCTTACCATAGCTCCCCACTTAGAGAAACATGTTGTCAGTGTAGGAAACTGCCAAACTAATATTTAATAATATTTAAATTAAAATAATATTTATATAAATATGTAAAATTTAAATAATATTAAATTAAAATAATATTTCAATCTAAATATTTAAATAAAAATTACATATGCAATAATATTTAACAAAACTAATAATGTTTTAAAATACGAAAGTCTGAAGTGACTAATGGGCTCCTATGGAATTCACAAGGGGCCAATATGATCAAAGTCAGAATGGACAGAATTAAAGTGCAGGCAAGATGTACCTGTTAATGACAATATAAACATGTACAGGAAGCCAAAGGAGATGTCGAGAGGAGGACAGAAAGTAGAAAGCATGATCATGGTGTCTGCTCCTCTCATTAGGAGCCAAGCAAGGCTCTTGCTGGAGTTTCTTCAGCTGTTTTTTGTTGCCAGTTTCTTACATCAAAACCCTCACACCAAGAGCTGTGGTGATTTTAACTTTCAACTTCTGTTCCAAGGAAGCAGTTACCTTTCCCACAAGTCATGTAGGATTCAGACCTACTCAGACTATCAGCCGTAGCTATACTTCTCATTTGTAATTTAGAAAAGGCTTGGAGTTTGTGTGTGCCTACCCTGTAGGTCAACGAGAAGGCTCAATTTTGAATTGGAAGATAATCCAGTAATTCTTCAAATGACTCCACCCCTAGGTTGATGTTTGGAGATAAGGTCCTTCCAAGCATTTAAGAGCAAGAGTATAGGGGTTACTCAAATCCCTGAGACAGGTTGGAACCCATATTTCAGTAATGGTCATCCAAGGCTCTAAAAAACATTCAGACAATTACAAATTGACCCCCAACCCTTTGGGGCATTTTCCAAGCCATGGCACCGAAATGGAAGTGGGCTTTTGAACGGGAGACTTAGTTGAGATTTTTCTTGTTTGCCAGGTAATTTCTCTCTTTTGATGTGAGGAACAGGTAAATGAATTAAATTGAGCAAAGGTATTAAGTGCAAGGAAAGGAAACCTGAAAACGATGCAGGAAGTAAGGCAGGATCATGATAGGCAATGCTAGATCACAGGTGTGAAGATCTAGAGCTGAATGCAGCATTTCACTAATTCTACAGGGAGCATTAATTTTAATGTGAACTATACTTTCTGTCCTGCAAGGAGTATATACTATGGATTCTCCAGGAAAAGAAAAAAAATATACAAATAGTATCCTCTAAGAGCTAGAAACATCTACTGGAGTCTTTTATTTGTCCTCATCCTTTATTTGGAAGTATATGTACTTAATGGAGATAAAATGGAGATCTATATCTGATGATGTCAGAGGTGAATACATGTTAAATAAGATACAACACAATATTAGAACTGTGTGTAGAATTTCATAACCAAGACCTCCCACTGTTCTCAATGTTAATGTTTCTAGCCCAGGGACTTCTGTCTTCTAAAGAGAGAGAGGGGTCATGGAGAGGGTTTAGAAGAGAGAAATATGTAACCATAAAGTTCTGGAAAGGGAAGCCGATGACACCTACCCAACTTCCCCCTTGGTCAGTTTTCTTTAGGTCGATCACACTGTGGAATTGTGATGCATTGGAACTTTGAAGTGTCTAGTTTATGAGCACCAGTAAGTAAGGGCAGAATTATTTCTTACAACTCATTGACCCCAACCTCCCTATCTGTGTCCTGGGTCACATAAACGTTTTTCCTGTGTAGATGGTTTTGTGGTTTGTCTTTGAGTGGTCTCTCTCTTTCTGGAGCAGTTTTATTTAATAGGAAACGGGAGTATTTTTAATAATGGTGGAATTATGTATATTTCATGTGTTAATACTGAAGTAGCCCAAAAAGTACTGTGAAGTATGATAGTCCCAGTAACACCACACTTCTACCGCTACATAATCTATGTTGCATCCAGTTAATAAAAAGGACTCCAACACACGGACATGTTTTTAGGTTGTGCAACATGTTAATAGATTACAATGCGGTATTGCTAATGCATGCACGAACTTGGCTTTTTCTCTCTTTTGTTCTTTTTCGGTTCCACCCATTTTCTTCTTTGAAATCATTGCCTCCTTAATCAAGCAAAGTCAGAATACTTACATAAGTAGGGCATTGCTGCTGACACCTTGCGAGCTAACTTAACCATTCCTTTGGCGTGCTCTGAATAACAGAAAGAACTCCCCAAGCCCAGGGAGCCTCCCTCCACCGTGGCTTAGGTCCTGTTCCTGCACCCTCCACCCCCTCACACTTCTTCTATGTTAGAGCTGCCTCCTTCCGTAAGGAGCCCAGCTTCACTAGAAGTGGCAACTGGGTACTTTGCCATGCCTTTGCCACCTCACCTTTCTAGGCTGAAGGTGAAAATACAAAAACAAAAACCAAATAATGTATGATCCCTCTCTTCTAGGAGTTCACAGCCTGGTGAAGGTGGACACCTAGACAAGCTAATGGCACCGTGGCTAATAGTCAAAGACTTAGACCTAATTAGAACTAGTCAGTCTGAAGATTGAACCCTGCTTACCAGGTGCGTGACCACGGGCAAGCTACTTAAGCTCTCCACACATCAGTTTCTTCATTTGCAGACGACAGGGACTATTAGTACCTATCTTGGGTGTTTCTGGTGAGAATTTGGCGTGTTAGCACGGTCCGCGGCACATAATCCGCTCTTGACAATCACACAGGGCTGTGATAAGATGGGCTCTGGGACAGGTAGATGTCTAGGAAGCAAGAGGGGTGCACTCCCTCACTTAAAGGCATTTAGAGATGACTTCTGGTGGTTACTCGGGAAGGTCTGGTTGCAGAGTACAATTTAATTTGAGAAGGAGCACTAGAACCGCATTAAAAACGCCTTTACCTCCTTCTGTTGAGAAAGAAACCCTTGGCCTCTCTCGAATTAAATTCTGAGCTGAGGTGAAGTGACCAGGATGACTCAGGGTGCAGTATTATTGGTGCCCTCAAAGCACCAGAGTCCATGCGTGGTGCTAATCCATCTTTTGTCATTGGCTCTTCCTTGCAGACGCCTTCTCTACCGTTCAATCATACACGATAGCCAGGAAGATAAATGAACTCAAGAGAGGCAGAGAACAATACTGCAGTTTTTTAATCTGTCACATTTCTACCCCCTCTTCAAAGTTGACTTGACAACTGCATTTATTTCACATCGCAATTGCTACAGGTTAATAATATTGTTTTATCAGGAAACATTTATCTTGAGGAAGAAAGTTATTCGAATACAGCAGATAACTTATCCAAGGACAAATAGAAAGGGGGCCGTGTCTTGAGGATAATGCTAATGCTGGGCATGCTATAAAAATAAATGAAATCTGATTAACACTATTGGGAAGAAGAATAAGTCATAGTTTCTATGAAATATTATTTTCCTGATTGGAACCATTTCCATTTTTTGTCAGTTCAAAACGTATTAAAGATGAGATGGCTTTAAAACTGTGACAGATATCTCAAGTCCTATGATTAAAAGTGGTTGTTATAGGCTTGTAATCCTGAGGGTTTAGTCTAAAGTATTTTCTCCATAAATTGAAAGAGAAACACACTAAGAATTCAGAAGATTTTAATTAAAGTTGTTCAAAAAAATTTTAATGGGAATTTTAAAGGCTGGCTCACTAAGTATTTTTGATAATGAATAAGATGGAAGAAATGGAAGAAATTTGCTAGCAAATTTTGGTGATGCCGAAAAAGCCTTCATATGCACAATATATATTTTCATGGAAGCATTATTATTAATTACCCTGCTTTTACTAATTCACAAAAGTTAGTCCATCTTCAGCTTCATTCCAGTATGTATTATTAAACCTATCATCTAAAAGGTGGTAACAAATGCTTTTTAAAGGAGAAAAATAGACCACAAAGGGTTGGACAGTATTATCTTAACCATGAAACGAATTTCTTTTCAAAAATAGTTCATTAGTGTATAGTAAAAGCAGCTTCGGTCAGAAGTGAAGAAAGCATGCACAAGAGCATAATTTATTTTGAATCGGACAGCTGAAACACATCCAGTATAAAAATCACTCTTTCTTGTTTTTCTATGAAATTACCCGCAGCATCGTGTGGCATCCTCAGAATGTTCCACAACTCTGCAGCACCAAAGCTCAGCAACACAGAGGCCAGTGAGAAAGCCAGGATTGTACAAAGAAAGCAGGCGGGTTGTTTATAGCGAGGCAGGCGTGGTTTCGGTAATAAATCAACCCACTAATAATCATAATAGCTTGTGTGTATGCAGGTCCTTTCTTTATGAAGCCCAATGTGTTTTTAAAATATGACTCTGTTAATTCAAAATGCACCCCTATGATTAGGAAGGGTACAGGTTTAATTAACTCTGTTTTATGGATGAGGAAACTCAGTGTCCTCTGTTGATAGCCAAATATTGCAATGTGCTGGATTCACTGTCCTTTCCTGCTGCCTGGTTAGGCATTGGTAGGACAACAGTAAGTCCCAACTGATCACCAATGAGATGACTGGAAAGGGAACCAGAGTGGACCTCTCTGTTCCCTCCAGTGAAGGGAGAACAGAGAGGGCAATTATAAGAACTGTGCCTTGAGGTACCAGCCTATCTTCTACTCAGTTGCCAAGGCAATATTCCAGTGCAAAAGTCCCAGTCAAAAAGACTATGCTGTTAAAAACCAAAAATAAGAAAACAAACAAGCAAACAGAAAGCAAAGACCCAAGATGTCGTAACCGGGTTGTTTTAGATCCACCCAAGCTTTGCTGCACACAAATCAACAAGGAATGGTTATAAACTTGTATTGTCATAAACTTTTAATGTTGACTTTAGTCACTGGAAAGGTGGTACACACTTTTTGAAAATTAGTCAGTTTATCAGGAGTTCATTCTTTAACTGGCTCTGAAGTTTCTTAAGAAAGTGGGAAGGGAAGGAGATATTCAGAATTCAGAAGAAACAAAAAGGTGGAAAAACTCTGCCTACTAGCTTTTTTTTTTTTCTCTCACTCTCAGGGAACCTGGGTGTGCAGCATTATAATTTGACATGTGTATACACTACAAAGTGTTCACCCCCAAGAGTCTAGTGACCATCCCTCTAAGTTGAACACTCCTTATAAATATGAGAAGGTGAAGAAAGATAATACCCAGACTGTGAACCAGAGAGCCCCCTCCAGACCTCCCCTAGCACCAAATCATGAGGTAATTTTCATAGTTGGTTTTTTAAACCAACTCATTCATTCATTCATTCATTCATTCACTTTTATACAACAGATACCTGTTGAGTATCTGTTATGTGTAAGGCAGTATTCTGGGGGCTGGGGAGACAGCAGCCAATATCACGGTGTGCCTCTGCTCTTAGGGAGTTTGTAGTCTGGTACGTGAGAGGCCATCTTGCCAATGGAATGAGTCATACACCCAGAAGTTTAACAATCCTCCTTCTGAATATCTGGAATAGCATATCCTTTGTACACCCAATTTTAATAAATTGGTTTTTATAACAAGGTTAATAGACTAGGTCTTCCATTGCAAGCAATATTAAAGAAATGCTCCAATGAATGATGCCTTCCATTTTACAATCTCTCGTGGAGACAATCAATATGGCATCGGCAAAAGTGAATCTACAAGTGCATACATGGTCACTCCCATTTTTAAGTGACAACCTTTCAGTTCTGTAGAAAATATAAGATTGTTCTGTCAAATCATCTGAGATCCGGCTCTATACATTCTTATGTCTTCTCAGTATGGAGATGCTCTTAGAGAAAGATGCTGATATTGCAAGAAAAAGTCTTGCAACACTGGGGACCCCTTCTACCAAGGTCCCTCACAAGGTTCCTCACTGTTGCACACAGTAGGGCTGTTGTAAAAGTCCTTTTAGGTCACTATAAGAAATCTCCTGTTTTTAGGTAAAAGTTGGGTGGGAAACATTGTTTTCTGCAATAATTTAAGAGAAAACACAAGTGCAGATTGGGGGAGGAGGAGTAGATCAGTCGGGAATGAAAGAGAATGCACTTGGGAATTAAAAATAGAGAGAGCCTAGGCTGGGGAATGGGAAAGCTAAGAGCAAACAGGAAGAGTGAGGCAACCCACTGCTTATCAGAGTGAGTAATGACTGTCACTTCCAGACTGTAAGGATAGAAGAGGAAGGTCATGTTAGTGGAGCCTAGGAGGTCCATGCCTCCCCTGGGGAAGCTGGAGCCATGGTGGAATTGCCAAGCAAGAGCTCGAGTCACAGATGGAACATTACCACTGTCACATCATCATTGGAAGCAGAGAGGAGGAGAGATATGTTCCCCAATTCTCTTTTGACCCCACTCCCAATACCCCACCAGATGCTCCCAGTTTGGAAGTCAACCGAAGCATGGGAATCCATCCTGAGAGGGATCAGCCCACTTGTGATATAACAGAAGAGCACAGGAAAAGTTGAGTCATGGATATGAGAGCAAACAGCCCAGCACTGCCTCAAAAAAGTTAAGAAAAATGAGTCCTTCTTGTTGAATAGAGAGAGACATCTACAGACAGCTAGGAAAAGTGACTGACATTGTCTTAAAAAAAAAAAAAAAAAAATATATATATATATATATATATATATATATAGGAACATGAACTGAAATGTGTCTTGAAGAATAATGAAAATATTAATTAGAAAATGAAAAATATTATGTATAAAAATAAAAACATAAAAAAATTCCCTGGAAAGTCCAGTGTCTGAAAACAAGATAAAGATGTAAAAGCATCAGCAGTTCTATACACCAAAAATAACTGGTTAGAAACCATACGTAAATTTTAAAAGGTCACAGTTATAAGATAAACATAGTCAAACTCCTCCCCATATTACATTTATTAATTTTTTCATTTATAAAAAATGAGAAGGATATAAATAGAGATGAAAACACTACTAAAATCCTTATGGGAGGAATGAAAACAGCTTTTAATAAATGATACGTATGTTGTTTCTGGATGGCAATACTCAATATAATCAATATTTTTCTTTACAAACGAATGCACATTGATTGGAGTAAAATTCCAATAATGGTATTTTTTGTATGTTTGAAATTTTGTTTGTGGAACTTACATAAATTTGTTTCTGAATCACCTGGAATTAAAAAAGAGAATAGCTGTTATGCTGATAAATATCAAAGTGATAAAGTATATTAACATAAGATGTTAATAAAGGCCCCAAAGCTGTAGTCTCTAAAATAGTAAGATTTTCTTGCAAGACTACAGAGTCAAATCAAACAGAAAGTCCAATCTACACACACACAAATACACCGAGAGCCATAAAATTTAATAATTTTTAAAAGTATGGCACATTGCGGCAAAGGAGATGTTTCATTCAATAAATGGCATTAAATATGATGGAATCTTACGAAATATGAATATTTATAACAGGGAATCCTTATACTTTATAGAGTGAGAAAAAGTAGGAAACCAAATTATATCATTAAAGTACACCTATGTATGTATAAAAACAAATATGCATCATGAAAGGGTAGAAATATTTCAAATATATGAAGCGCTGTTAATACGTTTTTAAGTAGGCCCCATGCCCAGCATGGAGCCCAAATCAGGGCTTGAACTCACGTCCTTGAGATCAAGACCTGAGCTGAAATCAAGAGTCAGATGCTTAACCCACTGAGCCTCGCAGATGCCCCAATATTATTCATGTTATTAAAGACGAGGCAGTTTGTTTTCTTCTAGTTTCCAAATTTAGCCTAAGAATATGTACTACTTTCTGATTTAAATAGATTTGGGACAAATTCTTACTATGTAAAATGTGGAGTCCTTAATATGATTCAGCAGACAGTGTTCTCTATCATCTGACATGAAGAAACGCATTTAATCCCCTTAAAAAATTTACAAGGAACCTGTTCTCCTTACCCCATTATACAAATAAGAAAACCAAAGCCTAGAAAGCATTGGCGTGTCAGGTGAACACAGAGTTACGGAGTGGCAGATCCAGGATTTGGGTCCAAGGGAGCGGACTCTGGAATTCAATAAACACTGGATAGTACCGCCTCCATCAATAAGGTGGCACGAAAATTGACTGAGGAATTTTAGTTCTTAAAATGTTCTGTACATTACAGGTTCTCATCCTTGCCTGTGATAACTATGTAAAGTCCTTTGATAAGTGTTCACATTATTTTTCTGATGCCAAGTAAGTCTTTTCAAGCACCATTTATTCAACATTAGAGCTCAGTGATTTTCCCCTGTCCAGTCAGCTGTGCTCCCCCACAGCCTTCCACTTGTTCCTAAGCTCTCATGAGCCATCACCCTTGTTTCCTGGAAGTTGAGGTATTGGTGTGTTACAGACTGTAATCAGAGACAGTCGGTTTCTATGGGAACCAGCTTTACTTAATCCAAAAGGGCAATGAAGAGTAATTTGTAAATGTTACAGAGGGAAGAAGTATCCTCAGTTTGAAACACTGTTTCTTTCACTTCCTTTTTCACTTTCAGAAAGTTCTTTTAATCCTATGTATCTGAAGGAACTGCAACATCTTTACCTGAGGGACTTTGTAAACACTTTCCTTATCCCTCACAATGTCTAAAACCAAGGAGCGTGTCTTTCCACAGAATATAGGGCGATACACATTCTTGTGTTCCTCATCCTCAGAAGTGGGCATCACAATATAGAATATATAGATTATATTACTTTAACAATGGTCTTGAATCTTTGGGGACAAATGGGGAGAAGGAATGAGGATCAGCAATTGGGAAAGCTGTTGTTATTAGTCTCTTTTTTTATTTCTGGGTATCTGGGCTTTCTTGGTAGTTTAAATTGGGTTGTAACTCAAAAACTAGGGGGAAAACACGATTACATCATATTTTTAACCCTAAATTTGTATGTCTCTATTCATTGTTGGGTCTTTAAAATATATAAGAGCAATATTTTCTTTTTAACTTAATTCAGAGAAGCCTTTTACAATTTTTAGAATAAATGATATAGTCTTCTATAGAAAGCAATGCTTGACAAAATATCTCAGTATTACTGAGAAATAATACTTTCAGTACATTTTATTATAAAAATATTTCATATGTTGTAAAGTAATTTATTGTGTCCACACTGTCAACACACACACACAAAACCACAGTGGATTTATTATAATCCAGTCAACTCCTGAAATGAAGGGGATTTGTAGCTAGATACAAATATTTTCCAAAAGTTTATTGGGGGAATCAAAAAACATCATTAAAAATATGAAAGTAATGTTGTTCAAGGAACACTCTTTTTCCATTATCCTTTCTCTAAACTTTTTGCAATTTAGAATAATGACATTTAAGAGAATAGCTATGTAAGTTATTTCATCATGGCATGAAATCAATATGTAAATTATGTTATCATGAGATGGAATTAAACAAAGAGAAGAGTAAAAACATATCAGCTGATTCGTAAATGGAATTGGATGTGAAACTTTCTTTTTTTTTTTTTTTAAAGATTTTTTTATTTATTTATTTGAGAGAGAGAGAATGAGAGAGCAAGCACATGAGAGGGGGGAGGGTCAGAGGGAGAAGCAGACTCCCTGCCGAGCAGGGAGCCCGATGCGGGACTCGATCCAGGGACTCCAGGATCATGACCTGAGCCGAAGGCAGTCGCTTAACCAACTGAGCCACCCAGGCGCCCTGGATGTGAAACTTTCAATAGAGAGGTGTACATACACATACAAAGGTTACACAAAACAAATATCTTTATTACCTTATATGCACCCAGGTTTATAATTTAAGATCTGCAGGAACCTTAGAGAATTGATTGTCCCGCTCTATAAAGCCTCCCAAATCTATATTTCTGTGATGTATTTTGTAATTGTTGAAAAGGACTAGTCAGTTCCTCTACTTTAGGATAAGCCCATACCTAAACTATCAGTAGTTGTGCCCATATCCTAAAACTTCTCTACCTCCTGCAGATTAAAACAGTGCTCCAAAGGACACCTGGATTTTCTGTGAAGCAGATGGCAGAGTGTACCATTCCTTTTGGACCCTTTCCCAAGGGATTTTAATTACTAAAGTGCCCCAAGCATGTTTGCTCTTACATGATTGGTTTTCAAAAGAGTAGCACTATGGTTTAATAAACATGATGACAGTGCTTTCAGCTCATCGTTGTAGAACTTCAAACAGTAAAATCTAGTTTCCAAGTTTATGCCGGTATTATTATTACAAAAATAGTTTCCAGTGTTCTATGTAGTAACAGCACAGAACTGGGCAACTATTAAAAAAGTATAAGGAGCACCTGGGTGGCTCAGTTGGTTAAGTGTCCGGCTCCTGATTTGGGCTCAGGTCAGGATCTCGGGGTCATGGGATCGAGCCCCCCATCAGGCTCTGCACTCAGCATGGAGTCTGCTCGTCTCTCTCCCTCTGCTCCTCCCCCTGCTCGTGCTCTCTCTCTCTCTAAAATAAATAAAATCTTTAAAAAAATTACAAAAGTCAACTAATACTGAAAGAATAGTCATCTCAGAAGGTTAACAAATTTTACTTAAAATAATGCCAGTTTAAGAAACCTACCCACAAAGATTCATATTGACATCACCCAGGATACTTAAATGATGTCATCATGAGTGATTCTAGATTTTCTTAACTTCTTGCATTTGTTTTAGTGTTCTTATTTTGTGGCATTTGTATTCCTAGATTGTATACATTTTTAATTAGCATTGCTATCTAGCTACCTTTAATATAGTCTATGGCTATCCTCCTAATTATCTTCTTACAACTATTATCAGCCTTTTAAATTTTCTTTGATGTCAGTTTGAAAAGTGACAATACATTTAGGGTTAACTATTATTTCAGCCATTTTGATTACACACTTTGCCTTTTGACCTTCTGAAAACTACCTGACCCTTACTTAAGACCTTTGCATAATTACCTATCCAATTTTCTTATCTCCTTCTTCCTTTATATGTTTTTTTTTTTTCTTCCCTTAAAGTTCCCAAGTGCAGTATAGTTGTGGTCATTGCCAAAGTCATGGTAACCTTGTTAGGACTCTCCCCAAAGTCTTCACAAGATAACCAATTAATGACTTATTGCTTTATCTCAGTGTCAAGTCATTCCTAAAACTACCGTTATGCTCTTTTTGTTCTTTAACAAAGTGTTAATTAACTTGACCAATTTTTCCTTTTATTCATCATTTAGGACAGAATAAGACCCACATGAAGTGTTTAATTCATATACTTCATTATGTGGATAGTTCATTTACATGAATATGATCATTTTTCTATCCCATGAAAGTATTTACTACATTCAGAAACTTCCCACTTTTTAAAAGGAATGTAGTCACATTTACATTTAAAAAAAAGTTGAATTCCCCAACAATAAGACTGCGTGATTGTTAAGCTTTTTTTCAAATGTGCCATTTATACTCATGATATCTGGACGACTTTTGGAAACTAATCTCTAAGCCAGTGATTCTAAAGGTATGGTCCTCTAACATCAGGGAGTCTCTGAGACACTTCCAAAAGTCCTCAAGCTCAAAAATATTTTCATAATAGCAAAATATTACCTGCCTTTTCACTCTTTTGACATTTGCACTAATGATGAAAAACAATGATGGTAATTGCTAATGCCTTGTCATATATTAAACTGTACTAGGAGACTTTGTATTCACTTAAGATTGTCCAGAGAAATTTTCTCAAAAAAAAAAATCAATAAAGAGATTCTGTACCTCAAGAAAACTCAAACAGTATTTGTTGCCAATGACAAAATTTGAGTTTTCCAGTAAAACTTAGAATTTTGAAAAACTTGTATCTGCCACCATAAGCTTGAGAGAGCTCCAGTAGTTAAAGAATGTTCTCATGAAGTTGGTGATAATAATAATGTGATTTTGT
The DNA here is from genome assembly GCF_004348235.1 of Phoca vitulina. NCBI lineage: Eukaryota > Metazoa > Chordata > Mammalia > Carnivora > Phocidae > Phoca > Phoca vitulina. Next base: position 10,643,226 of record NW_022589736.1, on the reverse strand, counting down.
TGGTGTAGTAGGCATAATTCAGTAAGACAGTATTTTCCAAATGACCCAATGCTTGATGTTATAAAAATCACACATGGCTCAAAGTTCCATTCAAAGGATAAGATAGACCAAAAGATTTTAATGTAACAGATATGATTTCATACTCCACATTGTTACTAATTTTTAAGAAACTACAATTACCTAAAAACTTACCTGCTCAAATATTTCTCCCCTTTTGGGGGCACCTGGGTGGCTCAGTTGGTTAAGCATTGGTCTCTTGATTTCTGCTCAGGTCATGATCTCAGGGTTGTGGGATTGAGCCCTGCATCAGGCTCTGCGGGGAGTCTACTTGAGATTCTCTCCCTCTCCCTTTGCTCCTCCCCCTACCTGTCTCTCATAAATAAATAAATCTTCAAATATTTCTCCCTTTTTCAATTACAGATCACTGTGAGGTTGGGTTTTCTTCATATATTTTAATCAAACAATATATATCTCAACATATGGAATGTAGAAACAAATATCAAAATTCACATTTTATATATACATTATATATATTATATGTATATTTTACATATATATATTTTTAAAGATTTTATATGTTTTTTGAGAGAGAGAGAGAGAGAGAGTCAGTGGAGGGGCAGAGGGAGAGGGAGAAGCAGACTCCCCGCTGAGCTGGGAGCCTGATGTGGAGCTCAAGCCCAGGACCCTGGGATCATGACCTGAGCTGAAGGCAGACACTTAACCAACTGAGCCATATATGTGTGTGTGTGTGTGTGTGTGTGTGTGTGTGTGTGTGTTATATCAATGAAATAAGCCAATACATAGAAGTTTAATAATTTTTAAGTGTGTAGAGGGGTCCTGAAAGAAAAAAGAATGATTGAGAACTGCCACTCTAAACATTGGTTTCCTCAAGTCTGAGTTCTGGAATTTATGTTTCTGATCTCATTCATTCCTGGGTAATCTCATCTAGTTCTATGGTTCTAAATGCCATCACTAGTCTGATAACTCACAAGGTCATATATCCAACCCTGGCTTCACTCTTCAACTCCAAACTTACGTGTGTTGCTGCCAATGAGCATTTCTACTTGAACATCTAACAGGCATCTCAAGTTAATATTGTTTAAAACCTAACTCCTGAGATTCTACTCTAAACCCGTTCCTTTACCAATCTTCCCTATCATAGTAACGATCAATTCCAATCTTCCAACTGCTACGACCAAAACTTTGTCTTCACCCTTGACTCCTCTCTTCTCTCATTTGGTATATCCAACTCAGCAGTCAATCTTATCAACTCAGCTACATTCACATTACATTCCAGATATGACCAGTTCTTACCACCTCTGCTTCTACCACCTTGACTAAGACAACATCATCTCTTATATGGATCATTTCAGTTAATCTCCAGACTGAACTACCTCCCTTTCTACATGTTTGCCTCCTTGATCATTCAGGGTAGGCTCTGTACATCAACAAACATTGTCAAATGTTTGGTGTTCTCTCTCTATATATATAATAAATATATGATATATAATGTATATTAAGTATATATAAATATACATAATTTAATTTATGGATCTCGTAATATATGTCAATCTCAGAGTGGAAAGATCTATAGCAGATTTCACAACCAAGATTAAATTCCCAGCAGAGAATTGAGAGGCATGACTTCTGCTCACAAATCACTGGCCAGAACTGGTCACATGACACTATCCAACCACACTGAGGCCAGGTTGAACCATTCTCACATATGCCTAGAAGGCAGAGAGTCATAAATATTTAGTGAACAGCAGGGGAATAAAAAGTTCCTATTTTACAGCCAGGAAAGGAAAGATGAATTGTTCTTTGCTGGCAAACAAGTAATCTTTAAATGGTTTTAAACTTTTCCAACAAATCAATCTACTGTGAACAGTTTGTTCTCTTGCCCCAGAAATGCTTTATCTTTTGAATGCATAGTTTATAAACAATCATAAAACAGAATAATCTCTAAAAATGTGTAGGGTTACATAAATGCAGCTGAAATCTTCTGGAAAAAAAGGCCATCTTATTTTTCAGAATTCATAGTTAATTTAAGATTTTGTAATTATGAGGTAATTATGTGGCACCTCATTCTTCAGTAGAATTCATGCTTAACATATATTTTCATATATTTCATGCTATATATATGTGTATATATATGTATAAGTATATCTTACATATTTATATGCAGCAGAGGGAATACATACCATAAAATCTACCCATTGCAAGTATACAGTTTGGCGATTTTTAGGAAATTTATGCAGTTGGGCAACCATCAGCACAGTCCAGTTTTAGAACACTTCTATAACCTTTTGAAATTTCACATGACCTTTACAGTCATTCTCTGCTCCTACCCTAAGCTCTAGGCAGTCACAGATCTGCTCTGTCTCTAGAATACTGCTTTTTCTAGGAAGTTAGAATTCTTGGCAGTCCCTATGCATATATAAATAAAATAATTGAGCCCTAAAATTTATAAACATACATCTCAAAGGAACAAGACATAGTTGTCCTCAATAGCAACTGAAGGCAAAATAAGGAGAAATAGGTTTACCCAGGTGGAATCTTACTGAAACATAAAAAGAGCTTCCTAACCCATAAGGAAATATTTTTGAGCATTATATAACTAAGACACTCTTATGAAAAAAAGTCAGCTATATTTCAAGAAAGGCTATAAAATAAATGTATCTGAAATCAAAGTTCCCTTAAATTTTTTATATTCATCGCATAATATCCAAGGTCATGCAGGGTTTTTTAGCTGGAAATCTTGCCAGGTAAAAGAACGGCTGTCATGCATCATTGAATCCATAGGTGCTGTCACACAGAATCTTGGCATGATTCATTCCCAGATAATGAAGTAAATGAATGAAGCTAAAGATTTTCACCTTTGATTACCTTAAAATATCTCCCACACTATTCTGACCACAGTCCCTTAAAATAGTTACTTTAGAATAAATAAAAAAAAAATGTTGAGTTTCAGGTACTATGAAGATAGGTTATCTGTTACTAATGTCTCCTCTTAAAAAGTTATACTTTCTTAGATGATAGATGTGTGGACTATAATATATTCCTCTGGGTGGATAATCATCACATAAGTACAAACAGCAGGTACCCACAGGAAATGTGAACTGCTCTCGTCATCTGATAATATGCTTTAGAGAACAGAGAGAGAGAGAGAGAGCACGCAAAGAGGAAAAAAGTCCTGAATGCTTTAAAATAAACTCAGTATAATCTGTAAGATTGTGGTCAGTTACTGATATTGGTAAAGTAAATTCATTTAAAATGAGGACAGGGACAGGGCTGAAGTCTTCTGGGAGAGTTCGTTGACTGTTGATCAATTATTTCCATCGTTACAAGTCTTGTAGCACTTATTTTATATTATAAGTTTTGTAGCACTTAATTTATTGTGTGGCCAATGAGATGGTAAACTTTCCATCAAATGACAGTAGTCAAGGCGTCAGCACATGGGAGACATTGGATGAAGACGTTCATCTATGATTGAAGAGTCATCTTTCTTAAAGCTGACACATTCGTGGTGAGCTAGTGCCAAGACAAATGCAAGCAGAACTGTAGCCTGGAAATACTTAAACATATTATTTGAATTCTCAGAAGTATCATTTTTACTTAAAGTAAACATTGGCATGCAAAGCCAATAGACTGAGTAATCCGGTCTTGAAGTGTAACTTTATTTGTTATGGGGATTTGCTCAGGGAAGAGAAGGGGAAAAAAATAAGCCCAGCCCTTCTTCTTCTAGTGCAGAGAGAAAATCGTTGTTTCTGCAACACTGGAGACATTATTTGAGGCCATGTAAGTGACACGGCCTCAAGCTATTTTAACAATCCACAACTAAAATTTGATTTAATTGTTTTTAGTAAAGTGTTCCATTGGCACAGGACCCCAGAATGATTATTGTCTCTTTATTAGCAGACGGATAGTGAGCTCCACCAGTGAGAATTCCATGCTACAACCAACTAGCTGGGTCAGAATTGCTCTGAACCCAAAGCAAAGGAGCTCTGTTAAGTCTCTGATGAATCTCCTCTCTTAAAGAAGGTGGAGTTGATGAGTCCTCTGGGCCCTCTGTAGTTATAAATGCAATTGTTTGTGAATGTGTGCATATCTTTACTCTTCTGGGTGGAGCGTCTATAATTTTAATGAGATCCGCAGATTAGACTCTCTGCTCCCAGTCTTGTCCTCTTCAGTTTGGTTTCAACAGAGCAGCCCGTGTAAGTCACACCACTTCACCCTCTGTTTAAAACACCTCCATGGCTTCCCATCACTCTCAGTATAAAAGTCAGTTGTTTGCAGGACAAGTGATGCCCCACATGATGGGACCTTTGCTTCTCAGAGAGCTCCTCATACTCCTCTCTCCTTCCCCCACAATTTCAGCAATTTTTTAAATGATCAAAATGGGGCCAACTTTTTATGCTTTTTTCATATGCTATTCTGAAAATAGAATATTCTGGTATCAGTTTGATGACAGCATACCTTTCCCTGCATTCAAAAAAGGCATTTGTTCACACACTATATAACAAGCAGTTGCATAAAACGCACTTCCTCCTGTATAAGAGTCAACAACAGAGGTGTATTAGAGCTGGTAAGTGCCTCCAAGGTGGAAAGAATCCTGGTGGTAGAACCTTTGCAGTGGCTCATTCTCACTATGAGTGTTACGGTTGGCACAGTTCTTGGGGGTAACCCAGCCAACGCATGTCATGGACGCTTTGGCGTGGATGGAGCCCACAGATTAGAGATGGAATAAAACAAGCCCTCCTAGCTCCCATATCATATGGGCTCCTTTAGTAGAGCATGTCTTAGGTTGGGCTGCTATAACATCAACAGCACAGACTGGGCGGCTGATGAGAAAAACAGGAACTTGTTTTTCACAGTTCTAGAGGCCAAAAGTCCAAGATCCGAGTGCCAGCATGGTTAAGTTCTGATGAGAACCCTCTTCCAGGTTGCAGACTGTGGACTTCTCATTCTAACATCAAGCAGAGGAAGCCAGCTCTTTGGTGACCCTTATAAGGGTAATCCCATTCATTAGGGATTATGACCCCCATGAGTTCATCGAATCCTGATTTTCTTATAAAGGTTCCACCTTCTAATACCATCACATGGTAGAGAGTAGAGTTTCAACGTGTGAATTTGGGGGAAAGCAAGTGTTCAGTTCATTACAAAGCATCACATTAGAGAGTGACTTTTTCTGATACTGTGCAATAGAAATCTTGACTAACACGTTTATTTTGTCATTATCCAGCCTTGGAAGGAATGTGAGACATTTTTAGCATTGACTTTAGACAAAAGGCACAAGGATGTGGTAGCCAGCGAACTGTGCTAAGTCAGAAAAAAATCTTAGTTGATCCCAGTGGCAACTTACTGTATGGTCTCAAGAAGTTACCTTTCCTCTCTGAGCATCAATGTCCTCATCAATTCTTTGTCACAAAAATCAAAAGGGAAGGGGTACACAATAATGCTTTATAAACTATAAATCCTGGTATAAGTGTTAGGCATATTTTATTTCATGTTTTCTTAAAAGCCACATAGTTTTTAAACACCCGGGTACACATTTAATTGAGTTCTTAAACATTAGTCATAGTATACTAGATGACATACTTTTGTGTACTTACTGCTGTCATCTGTAAGAAGACCCTATATTCCAGTCCCTGACTGACTGGCTTAGAAACCATTTTCAAACAGGGAAACAGGTCTGCTATCTTTTTCTCTTGCTGAATCAAAGCTGACTCCTAATAATGAGTGCTCCCCTAGAATCTACTCACAAGTTATCTACTCAATAATCATTATACATTATTTGCCTGAGAATTACATAAAGCTTACCAATGTGTCTTTTCTTCTTGTAAGACTTTGTGTTTGTCAATTTCTAGCTTTCTGGTACTTTTTGCATTGCCCATTATTTCCTAAAAATCATTACAGGTTATTCCGCAACCATATTTCCAAGTTTCTAAAATACATTAAATTTTATTAGAGGGAGGGCACTTCTATTATTTGAGATTTTAATCTGGTGTGAATATACAGGGTAGGCTAACAGCTGTTACGAACAACCCCCCAAATTGCAGTGGCTTGACATAATCAACGTTTATTTCTTACTCTTGCAAATTCCGATGTGAATGTTTATAGGCAGGTGACTCTACTGAAAGTCTCTCCCTCAAAAGGTGACTGGGGGATTGAACTCCTTCCATCCAGTGGTTCTTCTGTGTCCTTGAGACCTCAAAGTTTCTGTTGGATTTCTTGCTTCTGGCTTGTTGTCAAAAGAACAGGAGAAAGCAAACTGAGGACGGCATAAGAGATTTTTGGAGCCCGGACTGAAAAACCTGCATTCAGCACTTGTACCACTGTGGATGGCCCAGGGCGGGACGTGTGGCTGACAGATGCCGTCTTCCTTTATCCAGGAGCAAAACCGAAATGGTCCTGTGCACTTAGCAGTGTCTCTGCCGTAAATGTCTTCCCTGTTAAAGTTTTCCTACCTCTTCAAATTAAATGCCAGTCTTCTGTTGAAGAAAGAAGTAAAAATGGGATTTGAATAGTAAGACTTTCACAAACCCGTTGTGAATCTTCCCTCAACCAAAACATTTTGAAATATGTCCTTTGGGTTGACATTTTCGCATTTCTGAGTTTCAGTTTATTCTGAATGTTGCCCTTTCTGATTCAGCTTTTATAGGGTTTTGCCTTTGTATCAAAGGGTGTGTGTCCTTCTTACGTCTTCTGGGCGTGTTTTCTTGAAAATTGGGTTCTCTGTGTAGCCACAAGGGTTCCTGTACATTTATTTTTAATCTTTGTCCTTTATTACTGTTACTACAGAGATATTCTCAAGCTCATGCTCGCTTCCATATTTCAAACTGTTGTTTTCTTGTGTTCACAATCTAGTCTGCTGTAGCAAATATTTTCTTCAGCCTTGCGCATGTGTCCTTCCTGGTCCTGACAGGATATCCTGTCCCTTGGCTATAAATCACATGACCATTTGCTATAAATACACCACACACACATGCCATTTGTCCCACCGTCTGTACGCCCAACAGTTCTTTTCCTTATGTCTGTTGTATATTCAGGGTCCCGCATTCCCGTGTAGGTCAGCATTGCCATCTATGATTCCTCGGTGCTGGGAAGTTCTGCAGAAGGCCCTCCTCATCCTCCATGGGGATAAAAGCATATCTCTTGAAAACCCATGGGTCCTTTTATATGCTGGCTTATGTCTGTGTTCCTGAGATTTCCTCCCAAGTTACTGGGACTTCAAAGTCAGAGGCAACCTTCGGGCAATGCAATTACTTAGAATGCGTTTCACTGAGGTCGAAAAATTCCCCCTACTAAGCAATATATCATCACCCTCAATATATATTTTGTAAGGTACTGTGAGGCCCCTTCCTTAGAGAGAAGTTGTAAATAAAGAGATTTTTTTTCTGTAATCTTTTAAAAGCAAAACAACATCGGTTAAAAGCGTTGTATGCCCTTAAAAAAAATAAATAAATGATGAATTTGAGAGGGGTAGAATTTTAATGACTGATTTTAAATTGAGCTGTTACCCAGAAGTAGAGCAATAGTACTGAAATTTCTGACTTCTTTTGTTTTCCCAGGTGTTAGCAATACCTCCCGGCTTAACTGGCTCTGTGTTTACTCCATCCGTTGGATCATTAATAATGACAGTAAATAAAACCCAAACTAGGAAGCGAGTTCCTTTAATCTGACAGGTACTCAAAAAGCAGTCACGCCTCGAAATGAAGAGCTACCTGCAGTGACAACTAGCCTGAATTTCCCATCTAATAACTGAGCTATTTGGCAATAAAATCCATTTTTATTTAAATGCTTGGGAAGAGCCTTGGCAAAGAAGCCTATGATCCCCAGTCCCCTGCAGGTGGAACTTCCCAGATTATTTGGCACTAAAGTGTCTCTTCTGCAAGCTGCTTGGTCCTTCCGTGCGCACTCACTGTACCTTTATTTTCTTTAAACGTCTGCTTAACCCAGATCATAATATTTTCTGAAAAATAGGAAAAAGATAATTAGAAAAAAAAATCACTCAGAATCCCACCATGCAGAGAAAACTACAGTTATCACTTTAGTATGTATTGTAGTAAAATTTTTCTGTCTGTTTCATTCCAAGTACATGTTACAAATATGCAATTTGTTCACCAAATGAGAATAGTCTGTAAATATTTTCCCATTTTTATTAAGAAATTAAAAAAAACAACTATGGATTATAATAGCCAAATAAACACAAATTGCCTCATTAAAAAATAGAACATCACCAGTACCACTGAAACAACATGAGTGCCTTTTCCCGGCCCCATCCCCTGCATCATCAAGGAATTTGGCTTTTTTTTTTCCCTTGTTGTATTGTTTCCTTTGTTTTACTAAAGATATATGAGTATCTGTGCAATATATTAGTTTGCTTTTGTTTGTATTTAAACTTCATAAAGATGATGCTATGAATTGAATTGTGCCTCCTCACCAAATTAATATGTTGAAGCCCTACCCCACAGTGTGACCGGAGGTAGACTCTCTAGAAAGTAATTAAGATTGAGTTCATAAAGTTAGTGCCTCAATCCAATAGGACTGTGGCCTTATAAGAAGAGAGGGCAATCTCTCCATCTCTCTCTCTCTCTGCCCTGTGAAGACACAGCCCAAAGGCAGTCAACTACAAGCCATTAAGAGAGATCTCCCTAGGAACCACTTCAGTAGCCGGCACCTTGACCTTGGACTTCCAGCTTTCCAGAATTGGGAAAAAAATTTTTTTTTCTGTTGTTTAAGCCACCCAGTCTATGGTATTTTGTTATGGCAGCCTTTACAGACTAAGACGAATAACATGACTTTTTAGCGCTGTTTCTTCACTCAACACTACGGCTTGACTATATCACAATTTATTTTTCCACCTTTATGTTGATGCATGTAGGTAGTCTGCAGTTTTCTGCTATTATAGACATTTTATAAATGCCTCCATGAATTCACATCTTTACCAACACTTGGTATTGTTAAATTTTGGTCTTTGCAATCTAGTTTGAATGAAATGGTATCTTGTTGTCATCTTTAAATTTGTGCTTTTTAGGTTACTAAGAGACTGAATCTTTACATGAGTTTTGGGTCATTTTGCAGTGCTTTTTTCTGGAAATATCTATGTACTATTTTTCTACAAGTTTTTTTTTTGTTTATTTCTTATTGATTATTATGGTTTACTACATTTTTTGGTTATCTCTTAGTATTATATGATCAAAATATTTTTCCCCAGTTTGTGGTTTCCCTTTTTACTCTCTATGTGCTATCTCTAAACAAAAGATTTAAAATTTCATGCAGTCAAATTTATCAGTATATCCTTTGTACTGTCTAATTTTGTATGATATTTTAAAGATACTCCCTACCTAGAAGGTATAGAGATATTTTATGGTGCTGGTAAAGAATACATTTCTTCCCCACCCCTTGCAGATAGAAAATTACTTTTCCTGAAACCATATATGGAGTCATTCATCCTTTTCCTACTATTTTTTTTTAATTTTTTTATTGTTATGTTAATCCCCATACATTACATCATTAGTTTTAGGTATAGTGTTCCATGATTCATTGTTTGTGCATAACACCCAGTGCTCCATGCAGAACGTGCCCTCCTCAATACCCATCACCAGGCTAACCCATCCTCCCACCCCCCTCCCCTCTAGAACCCTCAGTTTGTTTTTCAGAGTCCATCGTCTCTCATGGTTCTTCTCCCCCTCCGATTTCCCCCCTTCATTCTTCCCCTCCTGCTACATTCTTCTTCTTCTTTTTTTCTTTCTTAACATATATTGCATTATTTGTTTCAGAGGTACAGATCTGAGATTCAATAGTCTTGCACAATTCACAGTGCTTACCTGAGCACATACCCTCCCCAGTGTCCATCACCCAGTCACCCCATCCCTCCCACCCCACCCCCCACTCCAGCAACCCTCAGTTTGTTTCCTGAGATTAAGAATTCCTCATATCAGTGAGGTCATATGATACATGTCTTTCTCTCTTTGACTTATTTCGCTCAGCATAATACCCTCCAGTTCCATCCACGTCGTTGCAAATGGCAAGATCTCATTCCTTTTGATGGCTGCATAATATTCCATTGTATATATATACCACCTCTTCTTTATCCATTCATCTGTTGATGGACATCTTGGCTCTTTCCACAGTTTGGCTATTGTGGACATTGCTGCTATAAACATCAGGGTGCACGTACCCTTTCGGGTCCTTACTTTTGTATCTTTGGGGTAAATACCCAGGAGTGCAATTGCTGGATCATATGGTAGCTCTATTTTCAACTTTTTGAGGAACCTCCATACTGTTTTCCAGAGTGGCTGCACCAGCTTGCATTCCCACCAACAGTCCTACTACTTTTTAATGCCATCTCTGCCACATGCCTGATCTATCGATCGATCAGTCTATCATCTATTTGTCTGTGTTTTATATTATGTCAGTAGTCTAATTTTCTCACTCTCTCTTGAAAGCACTCTCTGTATAATAATAAAGCTTTCCAATGTTATTTAATAGCACAGTTTCCCTTATTCTTCAGATAGCTATTTTTCATTCTTTGCTCTTCCATCTATATTTTAGAGTGAGCTTGTCAAGACCTGGGGTGGGGGGGGCAGTTTTTGGAATTTTTACCGGGATTTCACTGAAGCTATAGATTAATTTGGGGAAGGACTGACATATTTATAACATTGAATATTGAGTTAGAAGTATTCATACAATATATTTTAGTGAGAGAAGCCATATCATGCATACTCTGACCGTTTTCATGGAATAAAGAAACATAGCCTTACACATGTGTATGTGTGGGTGCTTCTTTCTGGGACCTATGGCCTGACAAGTAGGATTTCCCATCCCACAATGTGATTTTGAAGCCTCTCCAATTCCCAACCCAGGAAATCTCGGGTCATGGCGATCCCCCCCATGTCAGGGAGCAGTAAAAGGCCCATAGTGGCAGGATTTTGTTTTGGTCTGGCTTTTAAACTTCCATGCAGACAAAGCAATCCTGAATGATGCCATCTGTGGGAGGAAAACCAGCTTTAAATGGAAAGATCCCTCTCTTTCTGGCCCCACAGCCAATGGCAGCTTTCATTCTAAAGGATATTTCTCTCCATTCATTTCCCCTGACAATAACCACTTTCTGAGGGTGCTGAATTTCTTCATTCATAATAAATGCTCAATAAATATTTATTGAAGTCAGTAATATGACTCAATCTATATAAAATGTAACAGACATTCCTGAAAAATCTCTGGCACATGGATGAGTTCATTCTGCATGCACACAGTAAGTGCTCAATAAATACTTACTGAAATAAGTAAAAAAGAAAGTATTCTCACTTATCAACTCAAAAATAAGAGATATTGCTTAAATATCTGTGGGATATGGATGCCTCCCATAGTTTCAATTTTAATGGTGATTTTACCATTTTCTCATTTCTTTCAGTTTTTGTGATGGAAAATGAATTCCTTTTCACATGTCATCTTTCACCAGAATCTCTCATCTTTACTATATTAAACTCCTTAAGAATGATATATCTTGGGGCACGTGGGTGGCGCAGTCAGTGAGGTGACCGGCTCAGGTCGTGATCTCAGGGTCGTGGGATCGAGCCCCGAGTGGGGCTCTGCGCTCAGTGTGGAGTCTGCTTGAGACTCTTTTCCCCTCTACCTCTCTCCCCTGCTCTCTCTCTCTCAAATAAATAATCTTTTTTTAAAAAAAGAATAATATATCTTAATCTGAAAATGCAATACACATCTTGTTTTACTTTGAGCTTTGAAGTGTTTCCTACACTAACATAAGTAGCATTTCTTTTTTTTTTTTTAAGATTTTTAAAATTTATTTGACAGAGAGAGACAGCGAGAGAAGGAGCACAAGCAGGGGGGGTGGGAGAGGGAGAAGCAGGCTTCCCCTGGAGCAGGGAGCCTGATGCAGGGCTCGATCCCAGGACCCTGGGATCATGACCTGAGCTGAAGGCAGATGCTTAACGACTGAGCCACCCAGGCATCCATAAGTAGCATTTCTTACCCTCGATACTTCCCAAACACAAATGCCTCCTGAAGTTATAGAACTATTTCTGACATTTTTAAGATTTATTATAGTACCAGAAAGGTTTTTCTAATGCCCTCCAGGACTCAACTTCATTAGGGCTAATTTGGGCTTATGAACACCCCCTTGCCCACCCCATCATTCAAAAGCGACATCAAGTGGAACCTCTCTGAATATCCAGTGTTTCATCCCATTGAGCAGTGGATGGAAGAGCCGGTTGCTCCTCTGGTGATTTTAGCCAGAAAATAATCTTAACCCATATATTTTGAAGAAATTTTAATTGTATTCAATTTGGTGATAGGCGAAATAATTGTAATTAGAGTTTTCTGTGACTCCAAATGGTAGTTACTTCCCCTCTATCATTATATAATTGTTATATACATTATTTAATTATTTTCCAGATTGCTGAGCCTTGCTGCAGACCTTCTAGGGGTGGGGCCAAAAGATACGTACTTTCAACCCTGTCCTTTAGGTCTTATTTACACTCATGTTAGAAGATTTGCCCAACACTCACTGCATAAAACCCAAAGTTGAAGATGTAATACTGGCTAAGTAAATTCCTGAGTTAAAAAAAAATATATCTGGGCACCCATACTTCTTAATTTTCATTTATGATAGTGAATATGTGAATAGAAACACGTTCAAGGATTAGAGAAATAATTTCTTAAATATTTGTTGATTATTATGAGTTTGCTTTCCTGTAATCTAAATTTCCCCATGTTAATGTATGCTTTTTTTTTTTTTTTAAGTGTAATAACCTATTTTGGAAGGAAATGTGAGATGGGAAATAGATTCAGAATATGATTTTAACTCCAACAGAACCATAGGAAATACAGAATTTAGGACAATCCAATTACACTTATTAAGCATTATCTGAATTAATTATTTTACATATGCAGTTCAATTATATCTTCTTTCCAAGCCCTTTAAGTGTTCTTTCTAGCAACTTTCCAAACTTATTTGATAACAACTCTTATTTTATCAAAAGCTTGATTTTCAGTGCTCTCATAATTCTGAAGAAATTAAATTGTAAATATGAAGGTTTAAAAGGTTATTAATCACCATTTCTCTTATATAGATTAGACAGAGAGCCAGCATCATAGTCAGGTTCCAGATATACTCTGATATTTGTAGAATACCCAAAGCAAAGATAATATATATGTATTATCTTTAATTAGTGTGTATATGTGTGTCTGTGTGGGGGGGGGGTATATATTTTTGTGGGAAGCATAGAGAGCTGTTAAGCTCAGCAGATCAACACATATTGCATGAGAATATTAATCAAGATAGAAGGAAATCATAATCTATTCAACATTGAAATATGTATTGGATACATACTATGTTCCATTACTTTAGTGGGAAACACTGAAAATAAATTTATATTTTAAAAATACAGTATGGTAAGTGCTACAGTGGTAACTGGCAAACAGAGGAAGACAAACAGATGGAAGGGGTACCAATAAAACCAAATTTCTTAAATCCAAACTCATTTCAAGACTACCATGGATCACTGGATTCATGAGAGTAGCCGTAGTGGGTAAGACCATGTAAGTGGGGAGTGGTGATCCAGGTTAAGTAAACCTGGTAATTGCAAGTTATGTTTTCCTAAATTTTGAACATATTTTTTTTAAAAAACAGAGTGAAGATCTGGGGTAGGTGGGGGAAACATTCACAATTAACAAGTCAGGTGCCCATCCATTCAACCACACTGAACAGAGTAGAGTGTGGATAGGTCAGATAGTGTCCAGGAGGACCTCTGAGTTGATTAAAAAGAAAAAAACTGGTAGAAATAATTTTGTCCCTTTAAGGTAGTTTTTGTCATGATTCCCAGTAATAGAAATTTTCTGTGGTTGTTAAAGAATCATTAAAAAGCCGTTTCTTCATCAATTAGAATCTTGCTGCCAGATTGTATGACATTTCGTGAACCAGCTTTAATTTGTTTTGCATTGTTCCAGAAGGTTAGATGAGATTATGAGGACTTGTGTGCAGTTGAGGGATGTATTTTACTCTTACTTCTCATGGTCCCTTTCTGGTAATTCAAATATAACGGCATGATCTTGATTAGTTGATCTTTCTACATCAGCATTTTCAGATGGTACTTCATGAAATTTTCACTACAATTAAAAATGCAATTAAAATGGATTATCTAAATCAAAGTCAATCTTTAATTACTGCATACTATCTAGATCCTTATTTTACGATAGAGCAGATAAAATTCTAACAATTGTGGTGCTAATGCTTTCATTATTAAAAACATAATAATACCAGTCTTTTGAGGCTCATCTCATTTCCTATCAGTTCCTTTTTTAGGTTGTCATCGAGAAGTCTGCTTCCTTTAACAACCATGCCTACTTAGTCCTGAGCAGGTCTTTATATGCTTCTCCTAAGAAAAATTAAATTATACAAAGTTCATCTAATTAATCCAAGTCCATCATGTAAAAGGAATGAGTGCCTCAATACTGAACTTGTCCTAGTTCTTTTTTGCTTTTACTTTTTTCTCCATTATTAGCTATTGCAAAAATAATTAAGAAAATTTTGAAAAAGAAAGGAAATGCCTGGTAATTATACTCACTATTACATCAAATCTTTACTTGCCAAGGTTGGCATTGTTTTCTAAACTGTGTTGATTTGCATGCATTGTTTCCCATGTACATTTTGCCTTCTAATTTTTTCAGTGGTGTTAATATTGGATAATGCAATGAAAACTCTTAGAGTTGAAAATCAAAGGCCCTAGTTTCAATGTTTGATACCATGTATTTGTTATGTGACAGTGGAAAAGTTCTCTAAGCTGGGTGCCTGTCTCTTTCCTCATCTGTATATGAGGATGACAAAAGTACATATGACCTCACTGATATGAGGAATTCTTAATCTCAGGAAACAAACTGAGGGTTGCTGGAGTGGGGGGTGGGGTGGGAGGAATGGGGTGACTGGGTGATGGACACTGGGGAGGGTATGTGTTCTGGTAAGCGCTGTGAATTGTGCAAGACTGTTGAATCTCAGATCTGTACCTCTGAAACAAATAATGCAATATATGTTAAGAAAGAAAAAAAGAAGAAGAAGAATGTAGCAGGAGGGGAAGAATGAAGGGGGGGAAATCGGAGGGGGAGAAGAACCATGAGAGACGATGGACTCTGAAAAACAAAC
>NW_022589736.1:10601303-10627966 GCF_004348235.1 Phoca vitulina | reverse complement strand
TGAAGGGGGGGGAAATCGGAGGGGGAGAAGAACCATGAGAGACGATGGACTCTGAAAAACAAACTGAGGGTTCTAGAGGGGAGGGGGTTGGGAGGATGGGTTAGCCTGGTGATGGGTATTGAGGAGGGCACGTTCTGCATGGAGCACTGGGTGTTATGCACAAACAATGAATCATGGAACACTATATCTAAAACTAATGATGTAATGTATGGGGATTAACATAACAATAAAAAAAAAAAAACAACTGATGTCCAACATGGAAAAAAAAAAAAAAGTACATACTTGGAGGACAGACATAGAGGCTTTGTTGTACAACTAAGAAACGATTGATATAAAGTTCCTGTTCCATAGTAGGTACTTAAAAAAGAGTGGCTATTTTTATTATATCATAAATATTTCCCATGTTACTATGCAACCTTTCTCACTGTCAAGATAACATCTTAACCTAGGAGTCTATAAATATTATACAATCAAAAAATCTTCATTGGTGGCATCTGAGCTTGAGTATGTTGGTGTTTTTCCAATCTCTCATTATGTGCATATATAATAGTACTTATCACTATTTGAAAGCATCTCATCAATATCTGATGTTAAGTACGTGTAATCCTAAAATGTTTTTATGAACCACCTAATAGGATATGGCATTACATCAGTCTTTTTATAAAGTTGGTTAAACAAAAATAGTCTTTATCTTCTGGCCACTTAAACTCCATAAAAACATTGATACAGATTGAATTATTAGGGTGTCAAAAGAAATAGTCAATAAGTTAGTTATATATTATCATTGCATTTAATAAAAAACCAAATGCTTTCAACGAGCAGATAAGTAAATTCTAGATCTGCATATCAGTGCAAACCCTAACTCTTCTGTGACACGGTGAAGGCTTACTTAGCAATATGGAAATTCTGAAACATCCTGTTATGTTGAGGGCAAAAAATGTAGTAACCTGTGGGTGACATTAACTTGAGTAAAAAACTAAATAAGTATAAACTACCATGAAGACTATTGAGATGACTGATCTAGTTCTGTGTGGGGTGAGAATGATGTAGTAATCAAAGGTGAAGATACTCGTGTGGCAAAGACCAACCTAGAGAGGGACAAGAAAGTGTTTGCATTGAAGCTAAAAACACGATTAGGATTTATCAATGCTAGAATTACCCAGTCTACAAAATAATAACTGGGTCTAGTTTATGATGCCATTGAATTTATGGTTAATTCTTCTAGATTGAAGACTTAATAGTACCTCCTTCACATTGCAATGCTCTATGAACAGCTTCAACTTGAACTAAGGAAATAAGTTTAACATCGTTGTGATTCCTTTTATTGTGGAAGAAAAATAGATTCTCTGAGGATTATTGCCTTTTATATCATGATGAAGCTTAAAAAAATGAACAGCTCTTTCAAAATGTCTTACAGATTGACATTTTAGTTCTCATGCTTTCCTTGGAGATTAAATATTATAGAAATCCAATAGCCAGATGTATTTTATAATGTCACAAATAGGGTATAAATATCAAATTCAATGTTGGGTCTTTTGAGTTCATGGAGGAAGTCCAGAGGCAATGTTCTTTTGCTAGAAAGAACAGCAAATAATCAATAAGGCAATATAAAACTAAAGGGCCTCTGAGTACATGGGTAACATGTGATACCTAAAAATATTTAAAAGACTTGTTTTATTATATAAGTAAGAGGTGTACATTATAACTGGACATATAGTGTAGTTTACACACTACAAAATGATTGCCCCAAAAGTCTAGTTACTAGTTACCATCCATCACCCTACAATTCACCCCATTTTTTTAAAAGACTCAGTTTGATTCTCTTAAAAGAATCGATTTGGAAAAAAAAAGACATTTTATAAATGAGAAAAGTGCTTGAGTAGTAGTTAATGTATAAATTTCTGATTTATTTTAGAGATTTAATTTAAATTTAATTTTAGAGATAATTAATGTACAAATAGTAATGTACTGTCGCTGTGATAGGAGACACACCCTTGATTTCCAAAATGAAAACAAAAATGTGTACTTTCTGGAATGACCCAAATGTTCATCATTGTTTTCCCTGGTTAGTGTTAGTAGTCTGATATTCTGTAGTTTACCATATCTTGGGTCAGTGTTTCTGGAAGAATCTTCTTTGATATAATTTTCCTTTTTAGATAGGAGTATTTTTCCATTAGTAAGATTTTATTTGAAGTTACATAGTCAAACATAGTCAAACATTTTCAGTAAATAATAGTTTCATTAAAATTAGCATGGTTTTAAATCAGGACTCTTTGGAGACTTCAATAGGCTGAGGAAGTGTGAATCTTCCCCACATGTGTTATTTTATTATACTTTATTAGCATTTACTAATATCAAAAATAAAAACAAAAAGTGCTGGGGACCCTGGCTGGCTTAGTCAGTAGAGCATGTGACTCTTGATCTCAGGGTTGTAATTTCGAGCCCCACATTGGGCATAGAGATTACTTAAAAATAAAATCTTTAAAAAATCAACAAAAACAAAATTAAAAAAATGCCACAAAATGAATTCCTAATTTATGTAAAGCTTTCAACTTAGGATGCCTAAACTATAAACATGATGATTTGTGAGTATAAATCACATATAGGAAAGACCCAAAGATGTCTGTCTGCATATGCTCAAGTACCTTCTAATTTCCCAAATTGGTTCAATTCAGTCATTCTCCTTACCTGTTTTGATGATCATATTTAGGTCTTCTCATAAAGAGAAAAGAGCTTTTTGTTTACTTGTTTGCTTGTTTGCTTATTTCAGGAGAGTCAGAATTTTATATAATAAGGTTTAAATGTAATTGAATCTTAGATGGCCTTCTCTGATTTTTATTATTCACATAACTTCTCACCTGATTGGGATGCATATTTGTTTGCTGAGGATTAGGGTCAGCTGCTACCCAACATTCCTTACCCAACCAAGACCTAGCAGGGACACAAACAGCCATTTTTGAAGATGTTGTCAATCTCTTCTCTCTAAGCTAAAACAAGATCAGAGCTTTTCTTTCTTTCTTAAAGACGTATTTATTTTAGGCGGGAGGGGCAGGAGGAGAGGGAGGGAGAAAATCACAAACAGGGAGAGAATCTCTACCCCTCGGAAAGTGGAGCCCAGTTCAGGGCTCCATCTCATGACTCTGAGATCATGACCTGAGCCAAAACCAAGAGTCAGACACTCAACTGACTGAGCCATCCAGGTTCCCCAAGATCAGAGCTTTTCTAAAGCCATTATTACTGGGAAACTATTTTTTTAATTAAAAAGTTATAGAATCAAATATAATTTAAAGTAAATGCTGTCTCTTAAGATAAATATAGCCTGGTTTGGCCTAGGTCATACAAAATATTCTCCTCCGCTGCTTCCACCACTTTTTAAAAAAATTTTTAAAGATTTTATTTATTTATTTGACAGAATGAGAGAGCAGGAGAACACTAGCAGTGGAATCAGCAGAGGGAGAGGGAGAAGCAGGCCCCCTGCCGAGCAGGGAGCCCGATGTGGGGCTCAATCCCAGGACCCTAAGATCGTGACCTGAGCCGAAGGCAGACACTTAACCAACTGAGCCACCCGGACGCCCCAGCTTCCACCATTTTTAAAGCTTCTATTCTGACTGGTGCTGTCCATAGATAGAAATTAAATTTCTAAGCTAATATTTTTATTTATTTTTGTAAGTAAGTTCTACACCCAGCATGGGACTTGAACTCATGATTGAGAATTGCAAGCTCTACCAACTGAGCCAGCTGGCCACCCAGATGTAATTTTATTTTATTTTATATTTTAAGTAAACTCTTCTTTTTTTTTTTTTTTTTAAGATTTTGTATTTATTCATTTGAGAGAGAGAGAGAAAGAGAGACAGAGCACAAGCAGGGGGAGAGGCAGAGGGAGAGGGAGAAGCAGGCTCCTTGCCAAGCCGGGAGCCCAACATGGGGCTGGATCCAAGGACGTGGAGATCATGACCTGAGCTGAAGGCAGATACCTAACCATCTGAGCCACCCAGATGCTCCTAACTAAACTCTTCTAAGCTTAATTTTTAGATGATGTTGTTGGGTGGGCCATTCTAAGAAGAAATTGAGTGTTTCCCAGAACTTATTTCTAACGATCTTTCAGTTTATGTTACAAATGCTCTTACTCTGGATTTAGATTATTTCCTGGCATTTACCCTGCAATTTCTGAGACCATTTTAAGCCTCATTAAAAAATGTACACCCAAGCAAGAAGAAATTATGTCATTATCTGGCCCTTAAAATACCACCCACTGTGATTTCAGAATGCTCTGCCCTGACTTTGCTTTTGCTCCCATCACTGCTACTCTACTCATTAGCACCAGGCTCCAGGAAGGCTGCCCTTCATCTCTGGTCAGTTCCCTCCCAACCTGTTTCATTTGCTACAAGCATATTGGTTTACTGGAGAAAAAAAATTAAGGCTAATTGTACTCATCAGTAAAGCTTAACTTCTTCATCACTTGTACTAAGACAATAATAGAAAGTGGTTTCAATATTTGCCTTGATATTTTATGATTCTGGTCTGTTTCCTGAAGAAAACCCCTACCATGGATTTCCCCATAAATAAGGTGACCATAAAATTTATTATTCAAATGGGAAGACTTTAGAGAATGAAACAGGATGCCAGTGATAATTGTGCCTGGACAAAGCCAGGACTATCTGGGACTTATCATCACCCTACTTTAAATACATAGGTGGTAAGTACCGTAGTCACGGAATCCTAGTCAAGGAATGAGGACTGTGAACACTCCTTATAAATTAATGTTTTCCATAAAGATACATAGTGAACCCAGAGAAAAGTTAAGTAGGAACGCCACAAACTGAGAGCATTACCAACCTTTTCAGTTTCACAACTGTTAACCCACATAGAGGAAATAAGACAATTTACTCTCAGATACTTTATTTTATTGGTAAAAATAGAGTCTTTCATTTGCTTCCCAAACAGCCCTCCATCCATCACAGCTCATCACCATACCAGCAGCTGTTCTATTGTAAATGTGGTTTGCCTGTGGCTGCATGATGCATATTGCATCTAGATTGGATCTAGAAAGAAAAACTTTAATCCTCTTGTAGGTATCTTTCTGATAACAAAAACCTTTGTTTCGAATTTTCTCTCTCTCCATGAAAGATATTTTTTTTTTTTTTGCTGCAGTTATGAAGTATGAAGTCTGATACATCAGATCAGATGGATCTTTGGCAGAGATAAAAACCACAAAGTTATATACCTAAATAAATGAACCTGAGAAAGGGAGAATGTATGAATGATCATGTGTTTATACCAAACATAAATCTACACCAATTCATGTGCTTGAGTCACAAAATTCGAATGCAGCACAATAGAGTAACTGGAAAAGTTTGCTTTGTTGTGGTCAACTGTGATATGTGTCCATCACTTCTGTTATTTTTTTACTTTCATAGCTTGGGGTGAGTGTGAAGTTATTCTTACCCAGTTATTCTGAATTCAATTTTTCAGGCTTATGTTAATTATTAGAAAATCAAAATAGCACTTAAAATACAATAATCACACAATGTTTCCCTCCATCCCAATTTTCAACTCAACTGGTCGGCACTATTCAGATCGAGGTCAACTTTGATTTTTGCATGAGTAGGATATATCCTCAGAGTGCTGAACATTATGCCCATCTTTAAAATGAGACAACCACACTCCTTGCTTTTTTTTTTTTTTTCAGTCTGCATGGGTTTTGGTGTACTTTTAAAGACATTCATGGTTTCACATGTCCAGATGTGGCCTTTAATGGAAAATCTTTTTTTCTCAGCGTTACTGTTTTTTTTTTAAGATTTATATATTTATTTGAGCGGGGGGAAGGGCTGAAGGAGAAGGAGACATTGAATCTCAAGCAGGCTTCACACCCAGCACAGAGCCCAACATGGGGCTCGATCTCATGACCCTCAGATCATGACTCAAGCCTAAATCAAGAGTCAGATGCTTAACTGACTGAGCCATCCAGGCACCCCTCAGCATCACTGTTTTTTAAGCAAAATGCGAAATCCCTTAAAACTTTTATTGTACTTCGTTAGTTTACACATTGCCTGAAATCAAGAATATATGAACTTGTCAATTTCCTCTATTTGAAATCCTAGGTGAGGTATCTGTGTATGAAGAAGAAGGGGGAAATGCAAAATTATGGCTATGCATTTCAGAAAACAGGTAATGAAATGGGAGAATTCTGAAAGAAGTCTTTATCATCCCACATTAAGTCCTAAGTAAAATTGAACCTCTCTTTAATCTAGACGTACTCATGAAAAGTGATATATAAATTGGATTTTTAAAAAAACAGTATTTAATCTCCTAAGAAAAATCAGTGTTTTAAAGGCTCATCAAGTGAGTACCTTTGTAAAACAAATACTCACCCCTTACTTTATTGGTTTTATGTAATGTTTTACAGTTCTAGTTTGCTTATGTGAAATAATGTAGCCTCTGGATCCTCTTCTCCTTTTTATCTATACTTCTGTCTAGGGAATCTCACTGAGTCCCATGGCTTTAAAAGAGCATTATCCTATTGTTGACGTCCAGCATTAGATCACCCTGAATTCTACCCTGATTGACAGTGTTTATCTGTAACTATCTTCATGCCTACTAAACTTCATAAATCTGACGTGCTAAAGTGGAGTTTTGCCTATCATTAATAGAGTAACAATGTCCATCTGGTTGCTCAAGCAAAACCTGGGAGATAATGGTGATTTCTTCTTTTATCTCTTACTTCCCCCATGTTCCCAACCCTTCATCCACTTTTAAGCTTATTTGCAAAATATATCCTGAAACTAAGCTTTCTCTCCTTCTAGTCTAAATCTAGCCAAAATCCCTATTGTTATCTCTCTTGGACTAGTACAATAGCTTCCTGGCTGGTCTGCCTAATGTTCCTGTTATTTTCTTACTGTGTATTCTTCACTTAGCAGCAAGGTACACTTCTTGAAATATAGAAAAATCATATCACTCCCCTGTTCAAATGGAAGAACAAAAGACCTATCCACTTGTTGACAAATCCAACCAATAAAGAGGAAAATACAAGCACTCTTAAAATTTCGGTGATTACCCCTAAATCTGTCTAAATGTCCATTGAAATTATTTTAGAGAACAGAGTATAAATGCTATCCTTTTGATAAGCTAAATGTGCACCTGGTAGATAGATAGCAGGCATGGGTAGAGTTGGGATGGAGATAGTGGGATAATGCTGCTACAGACTGAAAAGAAATGAGAGAGAATTAATATATTCAGCTTTCATAGTGAGATTTCATCTGATGCTGTGGGATCATCATGTACCATTTCTCACAAACAGAGACTTGGAGAAATGGAAATTCCAGGGCATAGAGAAGAAAATTACAAGCTGATTCTAAAATGTGTTGTGCCAAAACCTAAGGAATTTCTCGAAGAATGAAGACCCAGCAAATGGACAAAAAAGCCTGTCTGAAAGGGCTCCTGTTGGCCACATCTAGGAAAGTTGAGTGTAAAATACAGTAAGGGGCACCTGGGTGGCTCAGTCAGTTGAGTGACTGACCTCTTGATTTTGGCTCAGGTCATGATCTCAGGGTCGTGGGATCAAGCCCTGTGTCTGTCGGGCTCTGCGCTTAGCAGGGAGTCTGCTTGAGATTCTCTTCCTCCCTCTACCCTCCTCCTCCTCTTCACTGTCATGCTTTCTCTAAATAAATAAATAAATAAATAAATAAATAAATAAATAAATAAATTTATTTTTTAAAAATGACAGTAAGGAGTTGTAACCTGTTAATTAAAATAAGAACACATGAGCCGAAGCAGACACTAAGTAAACAAACATACACATATACATATGTTCATGCAGGCATCAAATAAAGGAGAGCTCTCATCTATAGTAGGATGCCAGCTAATAAGTGTAGAAGCAATAAAATTAGAAAAATCACCATTTTGTAATCATTACAGTAATTATT
Organism: Phoca vitulina; assembly: GCF_004348235.1. NCBI lineage: Eukaryota > Metazoa > Chordata > Mammalia > Carnivora > Phocidae > Phoca > Phoca vitulina. The sequence continues at coordinate 10,620,044 of NW_022589736.1, read as the reverse complement.
GAACCATACAGCATTTATAAAAATTAGCTGTATATTAAGAGAAAAAAGGGTCACTTTTAATTTCAGTAAGTAGAAATTTCCATTCAACCATTTCTGATCTGAGTGCAATAATAACTTTAGAAATTAATGAGCGTATTAGAGATATAATTTTTAAAAAGAGTAGCATCAGTATATTGAAAGAAAAGAAAGAGAAGAGAAAAAGGAAGGAAAGAAGGGAAGATTCCATTTTGATTTATTTATAGTGTTTTTATTTATAGCGGCATAATTTTACTGATTTTAGTCAAGTGTAGAAAATCCTTTTCCCTTTATGTCTCTTTACCTTACACTAGTTTTTATATAATTGTCTTAGATATTTACTCTACACTAATTTAGAACCATATCAGTGTTATGATTTTTGCTTCAATTGGCAAACATAATTTGGAAAACTCAAGAGGAGAAGAAAAGTTTGTGTATTTTTTTAAATTTTATTTTTTTATTTACTGTGTTCTATCTTCCTTCCTGATGTCCCCAACTTCCTTCTTTTATTGTCTTCTTTCTATCATTTGAAAAACTTTCTTCAGACATTCTAGGGTAAGTTTCTGGTGACATATTCTTTTACTTTTCCTTTATCTGAGAAAGTCTTGATTTTCCATTCATTCTTGAAGGATGTTTTCACTGAATATAGAATTCTGACTTGACTTTTTCCTTTAAATACTTGAAAAATGCTGCCACTTTCTTCTGGCCTCTACAATTTCCTCATCAGAAATCCACTGTCATTTGAATTGTTTTTCTTGTATAGATAAGGTTTTGTTTCTCTCTGGCTGCTTTCAAGATTTCTTCTTTGTAGTTTAAAATTTTTCAACTATGATGTTTTCCTGTGTTGGATTTCATTAGGTTTATCTTGTTTGGGGCTTGTGTGAGTTTTTCTTGAATCTGTGATTGTATGTCTCTTGCCAAAATTGAGAAGTTTTCAGCCATTATTCTTCAAGTACATTTTTATTTTTGCCCTTTATCCTCTCTTTTCACGACTCCCATGAAATGAGGAGTTTTGTTATAGTTCCACAGTCCCTAAGGCTTGCTCAGGTTTTTTTTAGTCTAATTTCTCTTTGTCATTCATATTAAGTTCTCTTGTTCTGTCTTCCAGCTCACTCCTTCTTTCCTCTGCCCCTTCCATTCTGCTGCTGAGCCCTTCTAGGTAGGTTTTTTTTTTTTTTTTTTTTAAGATTTTTTTATTTATTTGTGAGAGAGACAATGAGAGAGAGAGAGCATGAGAGGGAGGAGGGTCAGAGGGAGAAGCAGACTCCCTGCCGAGCAGGGAGCCTGATGCGGGACTCGATCCCGGGACTCCAGGATCATGACCTGAGCCGAAGGCAGTCGCTTAACCAACTGAGCCACCCAGGCGCCCCCTTCTAGGTAGTTTTTATTTTGGTTATTTTATTTTACAAAATTTCTCGTTAGTTCTTTATACTTTCAATTCATTGCTCAGACTTTCTGCTTCTTTGCTGAGATGATCTCTCTTTTCATTTGTTTCAGATGTGTTTGTAATTACTCACCGAAGCATTTTTATGATTGCTGCTTTAACATCCTTTACAGATAATTCTAACACTTGTGTCATCTTGATGTTGACATCTATTGGTTGTCATCCATTTGAAATCTTCTTGATTCTTGGTACAATGAGTGATTTTTTTATTGAAACCTGAGGATTTTACATATTATGTTTTGAGAATCTGGATTTTATTTAAAGCTTCTGTTTCTGCTGGCTTCCTTTGACATCACTCCATCTGGGTAAGGGAGTGGTACTGCCTCATTACTCCTAGCTGTGGGTATAAGTACAGGTCCTCCCTCAGCCTGGGTTAACACTTCATTACTGCTGGGCAGAACGGAAGTTTCAGCTCCCATTAGGGCTCCACTTTCTGGTGGTTAGATATGCCTTGTTCCTGTTCCCTGCATGGTCTCCACCAGCTCAAGGTTGGGGGATCATTACTACCTAGTAAGGATGAAAGATGCAGCTCCCTACTTGTCCTTCACTGTCCACACCCTGGCAAGGGACTTCAGGCAACTCATTACAACCTGGATAGAATGAACTTCTGGGCTTCCCATTCAGTCTTTACTAGTATGGTGGGGAGGGGCCACAGCTTATTTCTAAGGTGTTTGCCTTGAGTAGGACAGTTACTATCACAAGGTGTCTCACTTGCTAGGCTGCCTCTTTCCTGGTCCTTCAGATAAGGGGAGACTTTCGTTGGAGCTTTTTCATCTGTTATCTGTTGGTGTTTCTGGGTTCCTGGCTTCAGGCTTTTTGAGGGAAAAGAAAACCCAAGGAACTCATCACTATGTTATTTCTTGGGTCTCAAGTCCTTAGCTAAGCTTCCTTCATTCCTTTACCTTTCAGATTATTCTTATGTTTGTTTCATGTATTATGTCCAGAGTTTTCAGTTATACTTAGTAGGAGGAATAGAAAAAAGTATATTCAGTCCATATTCCTAGAACTAGAAAAGCATATATTTTTTTGAAGAGCATATAATTTTAAAACTTTGAATATATAAAAATGCATTTACCTGATGATAGTATTATGATAGTAAGAAGTATTTTTTAAATAAGGTACATTTTGTTGATTCATATTTCATAATGCTTCTACACCTCATCACAGAAATACTTCAATTCAGAAAACTGCAGATTTATGTAGTTTAATTTTGTCCCTCTGAAAATTTGTTTGACTACTTTTAGTGACAGTGATATTTTCTACATTCATTCTTTCATTCATTCAATTTATTTAGTTATTATTGTTCTTGGTACCTGGAATATATCAATAAGACAATAATTCCTACACTGAAGAGCTTACATTATATGTGTGTGTGGAGGGGGGTGGATAGGACAGACAATAAAAAATAAAGCTAATAAATAATGTCAGGCCGTGTTGTGAGTAATATATTATAGAATTTGTTAAAAAGAGTATACAAGGTATGGAGAATCTGTAGTAGAGGGATAGATTGCAATTTTAAATAGTAGAGTCATATTGGGGTTTATTGGGAATGTAAGATTTGACTATTAACTTGAGGAAGGGATGAGAATTAGCAAAGGGAGACAAGGAAAGAATATTTAAAGCAGAAGAAACAGCTTTGCCCTTTACTCTGAAAATGGAAGTCAGAGTGGTATCAGTGGAAGTGATGAGAGTGGTTATTCGGTTTGGGGTATATTTTGAAGTTAGACCTTCAGACTGCTTATATATGCAATGTAAGGGAAAGAGAACTCCTAGGAGTTTGGGTTTGAATATCTGGAAGAATGGAGTTGCCATCAATTGATAATGATGGGTTTATATATGGAAATCGGGGATTCCATTTTGGGCGTGTTAAGTTTCAGATGACCATGAGACATGCAAGTGAAGACACTGCCAGGCAGTCAGATAAGGGAGACTAGATTTTTTTTTTTTTTTTAAGAGAGAGAGGGAGCAAGCGGAGGGGGTGAGGGGCAGAGGGAGAGAGAGAGAGAGAATCTCCAGCCCACATGGGGCTCCATCTCATGACCCTGAGATCATGACCTTAGCCTGAGTCGAAATCAAGGACGCTTAACCAACTGAGCCACCCAGGCGCCCCAAGGGAAACTAGAATTTGAGTGTCTGATGGCTGGGTCCTAGGGTGTGCTAAAATTAAGAAGTAAGGGAAGAAACTGAAAAGAGTGACAAGAGAGGTAAAAGGAAAACCCAGATGAGTGTGGCAAGCCAAGTAAAGGAGTGGAAGCCAACTGGAAGCAAAGTCAAGAAAGTGCACCAGTGAGGAAGAAATGATGCACTGTGCTGAATGCTGCTTGTGGTTCCAGGAAGGTGAGAAGGAAGAATTGGTTATTGAATTTAGCATCGTGGAGATCACCTGATCTTGATGATAGCACTTTATTTGCAGTGGTGCTTGGGTAGAATAGTGATTTGAATTGGTTTATGAGGGAAAGGGCAAAGATGAATTGGATCCATAAGTATAGGCAATGCTTTCTAGGGGAGCAGAGGAGAGGAAAAGAAATGAGTGGTAGCTGGTAGAGGAAAGATGGTCAAGTGTCCATCTATGTTCATGTGTGTGTGTTTGGTAGAAGACATAACAGTATATTTGCATTGTGATGGAAATGATAGAACAAAGACAAAAATAATAATATGTAGGAGAGAAAGGGGAATTTGCTGAGTGATGTCCCTTCCTCAGAAAAAAGAGATGTTTTGTGGTACCAGAGTAGAGCTACTGGATTTGACCAGAAGTACAGATAACTTGCTATGATAACAGACAAAAATGCAAAGTATTTAGGTACAGATGGTGGTAGGTGTGTATATGTGCTAATGGGGGTTTCTAGACGCTCTCTTCTTATTGCTTTAATTTTCTCAGAAAAGGAAAAGCAAGAACACTGGCTGAGAGTGAGAAGAAGAGAAGAGGTGTTAGGTGTTTGGAGAGAAGAATGAAAAAGACATTTGGAGAATGAGAGAATAATTAACTAGAGACTCAGAATAAAATTATCAAGACAGTATAAATGACTCTCTTGGGGTTCAAAATCATGAATTTAAATGAGTCCAGGCAACATGGTTGATTTCGCTTCTGAACAGCTATTAATTGCCAAAAAATTTTAATGAATTAAATCCTGCCTCACCTATTTTCCCTCCTTCTGTTCTCTGCAGATACACAGGAAATATTTAATTCATTTTTTTTCATTGTAGCCTAGCAAATAGTTGGAAATCATTACTATGAGCCATCCCCTGCCTATTCTTTCTTAGACTAAGCTTACATTTCCTTCTTTGACGTGTATGTATCTTAAGACCCTTCATTTCCCTGCTTCTCATTATTAAAGTCTATCCGAAGATGTAGATCACACTAACTATCCACACCTCTTCATTAATATTGTGTATGAGCACCTGATCTTTCTAGTCTTAAACCATGGAGGCGACTATTTGGTTAAGCTGAACACTGCATGTGTAAATATGAAAATTACTTTGCAAATAATGGCCGTGTTCTGTGCCACTCTTTTCTATGCTTTGGTCCCAGAAAATGAATAAGCTACTCCTACAAATCAAAAACCATTAGAACTTCATCAAGATGCAGTGGATGTCAAGGAAACCAGGTCCTGACCCCAGCTCAGTACAGGGATTTGAGCAAGTGACCTTCCTTCTCTGACTCTCATTCTCTTCACTCCTGTGATTGCTGGTACTAGATGTTGCTGTGATCTCTCCCTCCTCTGCATTTCCACTGTTTTCTTGGTGCCTTCAATCTGTGACATAGATATCACCAGAATAGAATATTTCAAACTCAACTAGCTCTAGGAGAGTCAGTTGCTTCTTTTCTCAGCTTGGGGATGTACTCATGCCCCTCTTTCCCCATACCATGCCTATCTGAAAATGACAGCATGCAAAAATAGTTTTAGTCTCTAGTGTGCCCAGTTTCATATTATGGGTGAATTTGAATCTGTCCTCAAATGGTTTACACCAACTGCTGGAAACTTTCTTTATTACAACTTGCTAAAACACATGGCTCTACAGCTGCAGAAATTAGTTTCATCCTGCATATTTCTCGTTTAGCAGTAAACATCAAATGTAACCCAGGAGTGAATAAGAAATTGGTATGTAAAAAAATAAGTGGAAATTTTCAATAATATTCAAATAATATTTCTAAATTTTAAAGATAAACAAAACATCCAATACTTATTATCCTACTTTGTTTCTTACACAAGCCCAATAGGATGTTCTGGGTATTTTATGAATAATGGAAGTTTAAGTGTAATTTTATATTGTGGCAGCCTGCTGATATATATCTGACATAATCCCACAATATAAAGTTCTCAGTGTCGTTTTTAAAATATACTCCAATGAAAGAGAAGAGATGAATCAACTCCATGGGGTAAGAGTAATCCCTGTGGTTAGAATCCAGCCCATTTGGCATTTGGCAGCCATAATACTCCCCTCAATACATAGATTAAAACTCCCTTGAACTCTGGAATTGTGTGTGTCGGTTGCGTCACTGAAAGGGGGACTACTGCCTTAGTAATCCTAGTACAGCAGTTATGTATATCCGCTCTCTGACTGTCCATTCACACTATTACCACCATTTGTGTTTCAAAAGTGGTTTTTTTTTAATGAGATACTTGACCTGTAAAGGTAGTTGGATATCCACATTCCCCTTAATATGAGAATATTTAGAAGTGTCGTAGCTTTTTTCTGTCAAAATAATTGCAATTTTTAGATTATTGTGAGTTTTAATCATGATGGTCCAAGAATATAAAAGTTTTTCTCAACTGGTCATAACCTAAAATTCATTTATTCACTAATTCAATTATTTTTGTGTTGCCTGTCTATATCTATTTCTCCAAATAGTTAGAAATTTTTTGGTCTTTCTTATAGCCCCAGATATTATCAAAATGTTGTGTTTCTGATCATCCTAGCTTATTTGATTTCTGAGTATTCAACCAAAGGCCTTAATGAATTGAGGGAAAGTACAATTGCAAATGATTCAAAGGATGAAAACCCAGGGACAGGTATAATAAAAATAGCCCTCTATGTTTGCAAAAATTGGTCAGTTAGTTGGTCATATATTTGGAAACAATAATTTATAGAACAAGTTTTGTCTTAATTCAGTGCCTTTTATATGACAAAAAGATCATTTTCAGAGGCAAATATCTCATAATAAATAATGATTAAAAAAATATTTTTATAGACCCACCTCTATCTACATAAAACAAGCTAATTTCCTATAAAATTATTGAATTATTGATAGCTAACATTGGTTTGAAGAAAAAATTAAAGTATTAAAACAAGCAAAAATTCATATTTCTCACCGAATATACCTCTAATAGAGCTTCCACCACTAGAACCAGAGCTTCTTCTAGAAAGACACTTTTCTATTCATCATATGTTACTAATACCAGAGCAAAGATTCTTTATCAAAGTAAATGGGCTTTAAAAGATATTACGTAGGCTTAAAATCTGATAATACTCACTATGATAATGAGAAAATGCAGAATATAGCTTTGCTACATACTGCGGATAGGAAAATAAATTTGTCTACTATTTCTGGAGGACAACTGGTCAACTTACTGAAAGCATTTAAAGTTAGAATATGCTAAGACCCATGAATTCCACTTCTAGGAATAATATCTCAAGGATATTTCAGAAAGTTAGCTAAGTTACAAGTCCATGAGTTTTCATTATACTGTAGTTAACATTGGCCATAATTGTCTAAACTTTCCGGTGGTAAGGAACTATTCACATAAATTATATTATATCCATACAATTGAATACCGATCAGCTGTTAAACCTACTCAACTGTAAACTTTTCACCTCTGTAAGGATGTCTAATATGTATCATAAACCTTACACTGTCAAAAGAGAATTCTTCATGCCAGCCCCTACAATTCTGTTCCTCCTTTAGTTTTCCCCATTCCAGTAACACTGCCGAATTTCCAGCCACTAAAGCAAAATATCTATAGTTCTGCTATCTGATACTGTGCTATTAAGCCCTTGAAATGTGGCCTACACAAATTAAAATGTTTATAAGTGTAGGCATATAATGTAAATATGTGTACACATGCGTTTACATATATAGTATGCCTATATGTACACAATATATACATATATTTGTAGATTCATACAATGGAATATTATTCAGCTTGAGAAAACAAATTCTGCCACATGGGACAATATGGATAAACCTGGAGAACATTATGCTAAGTGAAATGAGCCAATCACAGAAAGACAAATTCCACTTACATGAGGAATCTAAATAGTCCCCGTCAGAGAAATAGAGGAGAGTGGTGGTTGCCAAAAGCTGGGGGAGAGGGAATGGGGAGTTGCTAAATCAACAGACGTTAATGTCAGTTAAGCAAGATAAGTTCTAGAGATCTGTACACTTAAAATTTTAGCACAGTAGGTCTCATGTTAAATGTTCTTTTTAAAATTTTTAAAGATTTTATTATTTGACAGAGAGAGAGAGACAGCGAGAGAGGGAACACAAGTGGGGGCAGTGGGAGATAGAGAAGCAAGCTTCCCGCTGAGCAGGGAGCCTGATGTGGGGCTCGATCCCAGGACCCTGAAATCTGACCTGAGCCAAAGGCAGACGCTTAATGACTGAGCCACCCAGGTGCCCCTCATGTTAAATGTTCTTATCACAAACACAAAAGAGAAAAATCAGTCATGACTTGTATCATTTATTTAAACTGCAATATATTGATTTGGCACATTGTACAATAGATTCCATGAAATAGGTTTTCACACAATAATGACTAATTAGAAGTAATTTAATTTTGATTTGATCCTTTGTCAACTTGCAACATGCTCATTTCAGACATTGCCTGTTACTCTAAGTATTAGTGTATAGTTACTGTATCTAATGGGTCAGATCAAGTTTGGTTTACAAAGGCATGGTATTTCATTATTTGCCATCACTATGAGAAAGTGAGAAATGATTTTAAAAGGGTGTATTAATCACTGGGAAAATACGTAGTTACATCTGTATAGTCCTGAGAGAAATGTCTCAAAGTCACCACAAAAAGAAGGTAATATTGAACAGGAACAAGGGCATTTTGAACTCAAAGTAAACAGCATTTACCTCACAAATAAGCTGGTGGTCCGAAACTCATAACATCAAATAATTTTTCAAATGAGAAAAAACAGTGAATATTCATTTGAAAATAGAGAATTTAAGCAGGTAGGATTTAATTAACCAAACTGGAACATCGCCAGACCTCTTCAGCTAACATCTCTGCTCATTAATAGATAACATTATTCCTGCCCTGCTAAACCCGATGTCAGGAACAGAAAACATCCTTGCTTCCCTTCCTCATTGGTAAATATCCAAAACTAAAGAGGATATTAAAATGCACAAATTTCAAATAAAAAATGTTTCCCCATAAAAGAAGTATAGCCGCCTTTCCACTGTTAAACTGTTACCATTGGGAAGAATTCATGTATCAGCAATATCACCGTACTTTCAAATATGAGACCAGGTTATGTAATGATTACTGCCTACTACAGTGGACTTGTCATGTTTTGTCTACCCAGTACCTGTTCCCTTTCCTTCTTTTCCAAGTTGCATCCTATTTTTGATGGAACTGCCTCTTGCCTGATCCTTCCAATAATGTGATTACAGTGGAAACCACGCCCCAACCCACAGTGATAACCTAGCACTAGATACACGATCCACACTAGGTTTTTTCCCAGGATATTTAAAATGCATGTATGGGAGGAGTGACTTTTTTCTCTCTGATACGGAATTTGGGAAGCTGTGGCCCCCAGATAGCTGCAGCACCCAGATAGCTGATATACATTTGAGCCTCATGAGGAAGTTGGTCTGAGAGGATGATGCAGACACAAAAGATCAGTTGAGAAAACAGCTCGAGAAACAGTCAGAATGGAATTTGAAGGTATGATTCCAGTCCCTGAAGTCTCCAGAATTTATTTCCACCTTGCCAGATTTGGTGGTTTAGTTATGCCCCATAACCTTGCTAACTGTTCCCACTAGCTATGTGTGCACGTACACACACACACACACACACACACACACAGCTGCTCTCTGTTTAAGGTAATTCATGTTGTCAGTTGCAATAATAAAAAAAATCTGTCACCAACAAAGGACACAGGAGCTGTATAAATAGGCAGCAAGAAGTCCATTCCTATTTTTCAACATAAATGACATGCTGGCTCAGTGTAGATGCCATACAATCGCTATGCTACAGAATTTCATGGAAGAACATGTATACAAAAAAAACACCACTGGATTTTATTTCACAGAAGTTTCACCCCACCTAGCCCTATTTGAGTTAAAATCAAAGGCCTTCTAAAAGAATGCAAATATAATGTCTTTATTCAGTTCCCTAATTTTAAGCAAATCAGACCAAGACTTTTGATGAATTCTTATAAATTTTGCATGTCCTTCTACATGGGAAAGCAGAACTTATCTTAACACATTTCAGTGAAAGGGTTATTGGGTGACCTTAAAATCTTCAACAACAACAAAACTATCTAGCATTAGAAAACAGATTAATATACTGGAAATTATCAGATAACTTACGGATTACCTATGAGTAGATGGGCTTACCACCACAAAATTATTTAAAGAAGGTTAGGAAGATATCACTAATATGAGAAAAATCTAATTTGGTTGCAGGCCGACATCATTCATTTATTCAGTAAATATTTTCTCCACACCTTCTGTATGTCAGACATTGTTAGAGGCACTGTAATAACACTGGTGAACAAAGTCTGACCCTATGCTACTGATATTCTAGGACATCACTGGCCAGTAGAAATACAGTGAGAGCCACACAGGCAAGCCACATCTGTAATTTTTAATTTTCTTAGTAATAAATTTTAAAAAGTTAAAAACCTAATTTTAATAAAAGATTTCATTCTATGCTCATGGATTGGAAGAACAAATATTGTTAAAATGTCTGTTACCCAGAGCAATCTACACATTCAATGCAATCTCGATCAAAATACGATGAACATTTTTCACAAAGCTGAAACTAATAATCCTAAAATTTGTATGGAACCAGAAAAGACCCCGAATAGCCAAAGGAATGTTGAAAAAGAAAGCCAAAGCCAGTAGCATAACAATTCTGGACTTCAAGCTATATTACAAAGCTGTAATTATCAAGACAGTACAGTAATGGCACAAAAACAGACACATATCAATGGAACAGGATAGAGAACCCAGAAATGGACCCTCAACTCTATGGTCAACTAATCTTTGATAAAGCAGGAAAGAATATCTAATGGAAAAAAGACAATCTCTTCAACAAATGGTGTTGGGAAATTTGGACAGCCACATGCAAAAGAATGAAACTGGACCATTTCCTTACACCTTACACGAAAACAACCCAAAATGCGTGAAAGACCTAAATGTGAGACAGGAATCTGTCAAAATCCTAGAGGAGAATACAGGCAGCAGTGTTTTTGATCTCAGCCATAGCAACTTCTTACTATGCACATCTCCAAAGGCAAGGGAGACAAAAGCATAAATGAACTACTGGGTCTTCATCAAGATAAAAAGCTTTTGCACAGCAAAAGAAACAGTCAACGAAACCAAAGACAGCCTACAGAATGGGAGAAGATATCTGCAAATGTCTTATCAGATAAAGGGCTAGTATCCAAAATCTATAAAAAACTTATCAAACTCAACACCCAAAAAACAAATAACCCAGTCAAGAAAGACAGAAGACATGAACAGACAATTCTCCAAAGAAGACATACAAATGAAAAAATGCTCAACATCATTCGTCATCAGGCAAATACAATTCAAAACCACAATGAGACACCACCTCACACCAGTCAGAATGGCTAAAATTAATAAGTCAGGAAACAACAAATATTGGTAAGGATGTGGAGAAAGGGGAACCCTCTTACACTGCTGGCGGAAATGCAAGCTGGTGCAGCTACTCTGGAAAACAGTATGGAGGTTAAAAATATGGAGGCCAAAAAGTTAAAAATAGAGTTACCCTATGACCCAGCAATTGCACTACTAGGTATTTACCCAAAAGATACAAACGTAGTGATCTGAAGGGGCACCTGCACCTCAATGTTTATAGCAGCAATATCCACAATAGCCAAACTATAGAAAGAGCCCAGATGTCCATCGATGGATTAATGGATAAATAAGTACTATATATATATATATATATATATATATATATATACACAATGGAATATTACTCAGCCATCAAAAAATGAAATCTTACCATTTGCAATGACATGGATGTTATGCTAAGTGAAATAAGTCAATCAGAGAAAGCCGATTATCATATGATTTCACTCATATGTGGAATTTAAGAAACAAAACAGAGGATCATAGGTGAAGGGAGGGAAAAATAAAATAAGATGAAATCAGAGAGGAAGACAAACCATAAGAGACTCTTAACTATAGGAAACAAACAAAGTTGCTGGAGGGGAGGAGGGTGGGGGGATAGGGTAACTGGGTGTTGGGCATTAAGGAGGGCATGTGATGTAATGAGCACTGGGTGGTATATAAAACTGATGAATCACTGAACTCTACCTCTGAAACTAATAATATGCTATGTTATTAATTGAATTTAAATGAAATAAATTTTTTTTTATAAAATAAAAATTCCTTTTTTAAAGGAAAAAAATAAAATACTATCATTTCAACATGTAAACAAAATTTTAAAATATTGGTGAGCTATTTTACATATTTTCACCTTGAGTACTTAAAATCCATTGTGTATTTTATACTTTAATTTTGACTAGCCATATTGCAAATGCTCACTAGCCCCAAATAGCTGGTGGCTACCATATTGGGCAGCACAGTTCTATAGGCTAAAAAGAGCTAATGTCTTATTGAGGGTCAGAAACAACAACCCTAGGAGATCTAGTACTATGATTATCTCTATTTTATCAACGAGGTAGCTGAACAACGGGGATTTAATTTGTCTAAGTTCACACAGCATCTAAGTGCCTCTGTATCTATTTCTACACAGCAAACCACCCCAAACTTGGTTTCATAAGAGAAGAATTTCTTATTATTTCATCCTGTCCCATGGGTTGACCACACTCAGCTGAGAGGTCCCTTACTGTGCCTGTAAAGATTACAGCTGTGGTTGGAGTCATGTGAGGGCCCAATGGGATGGACAAGGATGGTAGCTGCTTCACTTACATGTCTTGTGCCTCAGATGGGATAGCTAGAACAGCTGGGTTCTTGGAAGACTTCTCTGTTTCTCTGTCTCTCTCTCTCTCTCCATGTGGCTTTCTGTTTGGCTCATTTGGGCTTCCATATAGCATGGAAGTCTCATGGTGATTGAATTATGAGCCTGGTTTCCCCAGAGAAAACATCCCAAAAGTTCCAAGTGGAGGCTGCAAGGTTTCTTATGACTTAGCCTGGGAAGTCACTCCTATCACATTTTACCCTCAAAATGTGAGTCTCAGGGCCAGCTCAGATTCAATGGGAGAGGACATGCACACTGGGAAGCTGGTAGACCAGTTCATTGACAGTCTATCTTTGGAGATTTATAGTAGTCGAGTAAGAATTTAAAAACCAGTGAGCCAGCATCAGAAATAATATGTTTAATAACTATGGTATATTGTCTTTCATTATAATGTCTTACATTTTTTTTGTATTCCCCAATACCTAGTATTTTTTTTCTCTTTTCTTTCTTTTTTTTCCCTGAAGAATAGTCCATTGCATGGATAGACCACAATACCTAGTATTGTGTCTAGAACATAACAAGTGCTTAATGAATGCCTGCAAATTAAATAAATAGATGCTGATTTATACATTCTATTTATCTTTGTCTATAGCGTATGGGACTTTCATTTTGAGATCAGTGTCACAAACATACCTAAGTCCTCAAGGCATTCAAAGCACCATATTCTGTACTACAGGGAACATTATAAGATTTAATGTCCCTTGAAATCAATAGCTGGGTATTATTCTTCTTGGATTTCTCCCTACTGAGCAGAGGAGTATTATTTATTTAGTACGTGCTTGATAAACATATAGAATTTTTTTTTTAAGATTTTATTTATTTCTTTGACAGACAGAGCACAAGCAGGGGGAGCAGGCAGAGGGAGAGGGAGACACAGGCTCCCTGCTGAGCAGGGAGCCCAATGCAGGGCTTGATCCCAGGATACTGGGATCATGACCGAGCTGAAGGCAGAGCTTAACTGACTGAGCCACCCAGGTGCCCAACATGTAGAATTTTAAAAGACACAAAATGAAGTCTAAACCAGGATCCTACAGGCAAGGAAATCTGGGACGTGTGGATATAGACTTCCGGGCTATTGTTGTAGGAGAGCTTAGATTGATGGGAATGGTGTTTAATAGCAGCAGATATTAGCATACCAAATCACCTTTTCTACTGTGCATATATGTTTTGAAATATATTCTAGCTACCTAGCTAGCAGCTCGGAGACATAAAGCATACATAGTATATCGTATGTGCTATGGCACCTGGAATTCTAAACACCCATATGATTTGTGTTGCCAGAAGTGCCTCAGTTGGCCAAGAACCTTCTATTCATCTGACAGTGAACTAGAGGGAACTGTGGTTATGTTATTTGCTTCCAAAGTTTAACTAAAATGACTACCATCCATGTTAAATAATTACCACTATTAAATATTTATAGGCATAAGACCATAGATCTGCCTTGAGGACTTTATTATGAGGAAAACACAATAGTATTTAATGGACACAAATGGCAACATTTTATCAATTGCTTACAGCAATAAGGAAAAACTTTGCTGAGCTATTCTTATTTCCCTAATTATTATCGTTACCTACAGACTGGAGCTTCTTCTGGATGATGTTAGACACGTTACCACACTGAGGTTTAATGCTGGAGCAAGACATGAAGTCCTGGTTTGCTCCCTCTTTCTTTCTCATATCTGAATTTTCCACGATGATTTTGAGAAAAACAGTAGCTACCAGACCAGGATAGATTTTTGTGCAGGACCCTGTGCAGTGTAATGGTGTCACCCATCTGGTTTCACAGACAGCCTCCCGAGGAGCACGTGGAAGTACAGAATCTCTTCACACAGAGAAGTTCTGATAATTTAAGGTAATCATCGCATCTATGAATATGAGGATCTTCCTTATGGCATGGCTGAGAAACACTGAGTTCCTACTCTTAACACACTAAGAACAGTGCGTGGCACGTAATTAACCTTTAATAAATGTTGGAAATTATTACTGTTATTATTACCATCTGCATCATTAAAGTCGTGTCTTTAACGAGGGTTAGATTTTTTTCAGTACAACTATTTGTTTTACTACAGGCAGATTAGTATTATTCATTATACTTTCTTCTTTAAGTACTGTTTTTAAGGTAGCACTACTGAATTACGTTTTAATTAAATACCCACAGATGATATCTCATCAGTTTCCCTTTTCCGAAATGTAAAGAAGTACGGTTTCAATCATGGTCATTCTTAGTTTGCACTTTTGGCTGGAAATGAGCTTTCTATCTAAAGCGCACTGGCTTGACATCCAAAAATTAAAAAAAAAAAATCATAAATAGGTTTTGATGGGTCTTTGCAAAATATAACCAATTATTGATCTGAAATCCTGCTTAGCCACAACAGAATACTCTGTAATCAATTACATTGGGGGGTCTAACCTATAGATAGAAGACATGAAAAAGCCGAGTTAATGACTTTTTCAACTGGCCAAATGATATCCCTGGGGGCGAAATGTAATCCTCAGACTGTCAGTAATTTCCAGTTGTTGCTGCCACACTTGCTGTTGGAGGAGCAGAGCTTCCTACTGCTGAGCCAACAAGCTACTCTAGACCATCACTTAGGTTTCCAAAATAAAAGACTGATGCAAGCCATTTTGTCTCTCTCTTCCAAATACTACTGATCTTCCTATTTCCATGGTAACCAACTCCTGCTGGCATGATCAAGAAAAAACTGATTTGGGATTTTAATTAATTGCTTAGAAATGGAAATGTAACAGGGACTGGCAGTTCAACTAAGCACATTTTGCAAAGTGAATAAAAATAGAGTTTCTGAAATACTTGAAATTGTTTCAGTGGCTATAGCACATCTTTTGCTAGACACCTTAATTTATTCCATTCTCCAAAATAAATCTGCCAAATGTACTAAGCCATTTTGTCAACACAAATCATTTTGGCAAATACTTTAATCCCTCTTCTAAACAAAATGCATTGTAATTTAAAAAATCTAACCCATCGGTGTGAACCCACTGGGTTCCATCTGAAAATACTCCTGAGATATTAGTAGATCATGTTTAAAGGAGCTGTCATCTCCTATTTGTAAAAGAGGGCCCCTGTTCCTGTTGCCTGCTTATAAATAAATTCCTTGAATTTCCCCCACTGTAGCAGTAGTTCCTACCATTGGTAGAAAAGAAAGCCTTAAGGTAATCTTTTTGCACGGATGTTAAGAGCCTAGGGTCTGGAGCCGGGTGGAATAGGTTCAGATCTTGGCTCCTTCTTGCCACCTGTATTACCTGGGGTAAGTTTCTTAATCAGTCAGAGCCTCCGATTCCTCATCTGTAAAATGAATAACCACTTACAAGATTGCTGTAAGAATTATGTGCATTAATAAATGGAAAATCTGGAATGGTACCTAGAAGATAGTGAAGATGTAGTAAGTGCAAGTTACTATTTTTAATATTTTATATCACTATCTTTTAGTCTATATGTAAACTCAATTTTGGATTTCCTATAGTACTTGGTTTTAAATGTTCCCTTTAGAACTATAATACACTGAGAATTGGTTAAAAATCATTTTCCATTACCAGGTCTGAGCTGTCTTTTCTGTAGAGAAATAGTAATTCCTGATAGAAACTATACAAAGCAATGTCATCTAATGCCAAATAAATGATTAGTAAAGATTTCAAAGTAAAATTTTCTCCAGTAAGAAGAAGTGATATAGTTCCGAAGTATTTCTGAAATAGGCACCACTCTTGAGTTGCAAGTGTTTTAATTATACAAAAACACTATATTCCCACAGACACCAAGAAAACAAGAATAGTAATTAAGCAAATATTATTTATCACTGTCAGTTGATAGAATATTCTGATTGAGTGCTCTTGTAAATGTAGAACTGCCATAGAAGATAATATGTTAACATATTTTTAAAAATCTATACAATAAGCTCTACATCAAAGATAATTTAATACGTTCAAATTACTGGAAGAACAATTCCAATTAAATACAGCTTTTTCTACCCTTTAGCTGAGAGTCTTGATCAAGAATCTTGATCAAGACTTCTGTATATCAGTTATTCCATCTATTACTATTATTATCATTATTAAACAATAACAGGAACACATTTATATGGAACTAGGCACTGTAAGAAAAAAAAAAAAACATGTGTTGACCTTTAAAAGGAACTTGGGATCCCTTGGCTGTAGAAGAAATATTCACAAATACTACAAGTATTGAACCAAGGTGAACAAAATTGGTGTCAAATGTGGGTTAGTTATGGAACTAACTGTCACTCAAGTGTTGGCTTCATCCTTCAAGCCATCTCTCAGAGTCAATTCCATTCATTAGCGAATTTGTTGTTTGTTCCCACAGCATCTTCTACTTGCATTCATCACACTTGGAATTGCTGGTCTTGTGTGAATCTTTCTTGCTGAAGCATCTCCATGAAGCTGGAGAAAATACTATCTTGTTCATCTTTGCATCCTGACTAGAGTACCTGAAAGAGAGTAGAGATTGAATAAATTTTTATGTAAAAATTGAAATTGAATGATGAACTAGTTTCCAAAGCCTACATGGGAACATAGGCATGGCTACTAATTATGCAGTGTCTTACTAGAAGATGAGCTCCATGTATCTCAGCTTCTAGAATAGGACCTGGTACATAATCCATTCTTATAATACTTAGTGAATGAATGAATGAATAAATGAGCATGAGACATATGAAAACATTGTCAATATTAGAAAATTTAATTGTAGGCTATGAGGTAGGAAATAATGCATCATATCTTAGATAAAAGGTAAAATCCTAATCTTCTGCCATCCTAGCAATACTAGAGTTCCTTTTATTCATAAATACGTGGGTTAAGGACATATTCCTGGACATTCATGCTAGCCTGGAAATCATATTGCTCTTATAAATGTCCCCTGAGAAATACCTCTTTCCATGTGTAAGGTAACAGTATGTTTGAGTAATTATATTGTTGACTTGAACTGCTATTCTTGGGAGCACCATGCAATGAAGAGGCAAGAATGGGAAATCTCCAGATAGTTTTAGCATTGAGTGAGGCATTAAACTCCTAGGTCATAGTAATGATGGTCCTTCTAATCTCAACTTTAAAAAAAAAATTACTTATTGATTAATGGATGTACATGGTATGTATTCTGTCTTCTGTTTACCTTTTTAAAAAGTTTTATTGAAATATAATTAACATACAATAAACTGCCCACATTTAAGGCATACAACTTGAAGTCCCAACACAGGTACACATCCATGAAACTGTCATCAAAATCCAGATAATGAGGGGCGGAGCAAGATGGCGGAGGAGTAGGAGACCTGGATTTCATCTGGTCTCAGGAATTCAGCTGGATAGGGATCAGACCATTTTGAACACCTACAAACTCAACAGGAGATCGAAGAAAAGAATAGCAACAACTCTCTGAACAGAACAGCGACCACTTTCTGGAAGGTAGCACGTGTGGAGAAGTGAATCCGAGGCGATATTCGGGAGGATAGATGGCGGGAGAGGGGCCTCCCTCGGCCGCTTCTGGCAAGTGATAGAGCCGGGGAGCACAAAATCGGAACATTTAGAAGTCTGGTCCGCTGAGGGACGTCGCTCCAGTGGCTAAGCAGGGGGTGGAACCCTTGCAGGACAGTGTGGCCTCAGGACCCTCGGGGTCACAGAAAGACCGGGGGTTCCTGAGTGCAGCAGAGCTCCCAGGTATCAGAGCGGGGAAGCCGGCTGCAGAGATGGAACCGAGGCGCGGGCTCTCAGCTCGGGGTTGCCATAAACCGTGATCCGCGGCACAGTTGGGCCACTGGTCCTCCAGCAGGGACCCAACAAGCGGCAGATCCAGGGAGACTCCCCTTCCTCCCCCAGGAGGAGTGGCGCGGGAGCGCACCACAGGGATCTGCTGGGTTTGGAGACTACACCCGGGGTCGGGTGCCAGAGATAGAAATGCTCGGTCACAGGCCGGGTGAGCACGGAGTGCGGCCAGAGACCAGGGAGATGGGAGTGACTGACGGCTTTTCTCTGGGGGCGCACTGAGGAGCGGGGCCCCGAGTTCTCGGCTCCTCCGGGGCGGAGATAGGGAGGCCACCAGTTTCTTTTTTTTTTTTTTTTTTTTTTAAA
>NW_022589736.1:10519930-10601203 GCF_004348235.1 Phoca vitulina | reverse complement strand
ACCAGTTTCTTTTTTTTTTTTTTTTTTTTTTAAAGATTTTATTTATTTATTTGACAGAGAGAGAGATAGCAAGAGCAGGAACACAAGCAGGGGGAGTGGGAGAGGGAGAAGCAGGCTTCCCGCCGAGCAGGGAGCCCGATGTGGGACTCGATCCCAGGACCCTGGGATCATGACCTGAGCCGAAGGCAGACGCTTAACGACTGAGCCACCCAGGCGCCCTCGGGAGGCCGCCATTTTCACTCTCGGCCTCCAAAGCTGTCCGGAAAGCTGGCAGGGAACAAAAGCTCCTGAGAGCAAACCCGAGCAGATTACTTAGCCCGGACCGGCAAGGGCAGGGCAATTCTGCCTCCGGCAAAGACATTTGGGAACCATGGCAACAGGCCCCTCCCCCAGAAGATCAGCAAGAACAGCCAGCCAAGACCAAGTTTACCGATCAATGAGAATGGCAGAACTGCAGCGCTAGGGGAATACTGCATATAGAATCCATGGCTTTTTTACCATGATTCTTTAGTCTTTCAAAGTTAATTTTTTTTTAACTGTCTTTTTTCTTTTTGAATTTTTCTTTTTCCCTTTTTCAACCAACATCTTATCAATCCCTTTTTTAAAAAACATTTTTATTTTTCATTTTTAGAGCCATATTCTATCCCTTCATAGTAGTTACCCTTATTTTTGGCATATATATATAAGTTGTTCTCTCTTTAAAATTTTGAGATACAGTTTCTTCTAACAGATCAAAATATACCCTAAATCTCTAGTGTATGGCTTTGTTCTAGTCTCCTGACTGATCACATTCTCTCCCTTTTTTCTTTTCTTTTTTTTTTTTTGAATCCTCTTCTTTCTTTTTTCAAACAACTTCTTAGCAATTCCTTTTATAAAATTTTTTATAATTTTCATCTTTACAGTCATATTCCATCCCTTCATCATATCAACCCTTATTTTTGTACATATATAAGTTTTTCTTTTTTTTAAATTTTGGGAGGCACTTTCTTCTAACAGACCAAAATACACCCAAAATCTAGTGTGTGGCACTGACCTATGCACCAACCTGATCATATTTGATCATATTCTGTTTTTTTGTTTTGTTCTGTTTTTGTTTGTTTTTATCTTTTTCTTTTTCTTTTCTTTTTCTTTTTCTTTTTTCTTTCTTTCCCTTTCTTTTCCCCCAGCTTCAGGTCTTTTCTGATTTGTTTAGAGTATATTTTCTGGGGACGTTGTTACCCTGTTAGCATTTTGTTCTCTCATTCACCTATTCTCCTCTGGAAAAAATGACAAGACGGAAAAAATCACCTCAACAAAAAGAACAAAAGGTAGTACCGACTGCCAGGGACCTACTCAATACGGACATTATTACGAGGTCGGATCTAGAGTTCAGAATCATAACTTTAAAGATACTAGCTGGGCTTGAAAAAAGCATGGAAGTTATTAGAGAAATGCTTTCTGGAGAAATAAAAGAACTAAAATCTAACCAAGTTGAAATCAAAAAGGCTATTAATGAGGTGCAATCAAAAATGGTGGCGCTAACTGCTAGGATAAATGAGGCAGAAGAAAGAATCAGTGAGATAGAAGACCAAATGATGGAAAATAAAGAAGCTGAGAAAAAGAGAGATAAACAATTACTGGATCA
The DNA here is from genome assembly GCF_004348235.1 of Phoca vitulina. Taxonomy (NCBI): domain Eukaryota; kingdom Metazoa; phylum Chordata; class Mammalia; order Carnivora; family Phocidae; genus Phoca; species Phoca vitulina. The sequence continues at coordinate 10,599,579 of NW_022589736.1, read as the reverse complement.
CGAGGGCAGAATTCGAGAGATAAGTGATACCATAAGATGAAACAACAATAGAATTGGGATCCCAGAAGAAGAAGAAAGAGGGAGAGGGGCAGAAGGTATATTGGAGCAAATTACAGCAGAGAACTTCCCTAATTTGGGGAAGGAAACAGGCATCAAAATCCAGGAAGCACAGAGAACCCCTCTCAAAATCAATAAAAATAGGTCAACAGCCCGACATCTAATAGTAAAACTTACGAGTCTCAGAGACAAAGAGAAAATCCTGAAAGCAGCTCGGGAGAAGAGATATGTAACCTACAATGGTAGAAACATTAGATTGGCAACAGACCTACCCACAGAGACCTGGCAGGCCAGAAAGGACTGGCATGATATATTCAGAGCACTAAATGAGAAAAATATGCAGCCAAGAATACTATATCCAGCTAGGATGTCATTGAAAATAGAAGGGGAGATAAAAAGCTTCCAGGACAAACAAAAACTAAAGGAATTTGCAAACACGAAACCAGCCCTACAAGGAATCTTGAAAGGGGTCCTCTAAGCAAAGAGAGAGCCTAAAAGCAACATAGACCAGAAAGGAACACAGACAATATACAGTAACAGTCACCTTACAGGCAGTATAATGGCACTAAATTCATATCTTTCAATAGTTACCCTGAATGTGAATGGGCTAAATGCCCCACTCAAAAGACACAGGCTATCAGATTGGATAAAAAGACAAGACCCATCGATATGCTGTCTGCAAGAGACTCATTTTAGACCCAAAGACACCCCCAGATTGAAAGTAAGGGGGTGGAAAATCATTTACCATGCTAATGGACACCAAAAGAAAGCTGGGGTGGCAATCCTTATATCAGACAAATTAGATTTTAAACCAAAGACTGTAGTAAGAGATGAGGAAGGACACTATATCCTACTTAAAGGGTCTATCCAACAAGAAGATCTAACAATTGTAAATATCTATGCCCCTAACATGGGAGCGGCCAATTATATAAGGCAATTAATAACAAAAGCAAAGAAACACATTGACAACAATACAGTAATAGTGGGGGACTTTAACACCCCCCTCACTGAAATGGACAGATCATCTAAGCAAAAGATCAACAAGGAAATAAAGACTTTCAATGACACACTGGACCAAATGGACTTCACAGACATATTCAGAACACTCCATCCCAAAGCAACGGAATACACATTCTTCTCTAGCGCCCATGGAACATTCTCCAGAATAGATCACATCCTAGGTCACAAATCAGGTCTCAACTGGTACCAAAAGATTGGGATCATTCCCTGCTTATTTTCAGACCACAATGCTTTGAAACTAGAACTCAATCACAAGAGGAAAGTTGAAAAGAGCTCAAATACATGGAGGCTAAAGAGCATCCTACTAAAGAATGAATGGGTCAATCAGGAAATTAAAGAAGAATTTAAAAAATTCATGGAAACAAATGAAAATGAAAACACAACTGTTCAAAATCTTTGGGATTCAGCAAAGGTGGTCCTAAGAGGAAAGTATATAGCAATACAAGCCTTTCTCAAGAAACAAGAAAGGTCTCAAATACACAACCTAACCCTACACCTAAAGGAGCTAGAGAAAAAACAACAAATAAAGCCTAAACCCAGCAGGAGAAGAGAAATAATAAAGATCAGAGCAGAAATCAATGAAATAGAGACCAAAAGAACAGTAGAACAGATCAACGAAACTAGGAGCTGGTTCTTTGAAAGAATTAACAAGATTGATAAGCCCCTGGCCAGACTTATCAAAAAGAAAAGAGAAATGACTCAAATCAACAAAATCATGAATGAAAGAGGAGAGATCACAACCATCACCAAAGAAATATAAACAGTTATAAGAACATATTATGAGCAACTCTATGCCAGCAAATTAGATAACCTGGAAGAAATGGATGCATTCCTAGAGATGTATCAACTACCAAAACTGAACCAGGAAGAAATAGAAAACCTGAACAGACCTATAACCACTAAGGAAATTGAAGCAGTCATCAAAAATCTCCCAACAAACAAAAGCCCAGGGCCAGATGGCTTCCCAGGGGAATTCTACCAAACATTTAGAGAAGAATTAATACCTATTCTTCTGAAACTGTTCCAAAAAATAGAAATGGAAGGAAAACTTCCAAACTCGTTTTATGAGGCCAGCATTACCTTGATCCCCAAACCAGACAAAGACCCCATCAAAAAGGAGAATTACAGACCAATATCCTTGATGAACATGGATGCAAAAATTCTCACCAAAATACTAGCCAATAGGATCCAACAGTACATTAAAAGGATTATTACCGTGACCAAGTGGGATTTATCCCTGGGCTGCAAGGTTGGTTCAACATCTGCAAATCAATCAACGTGATACAATACATTAACAAAAGAAAGAGCAAGAATCATATGATCCTCTCAATAGATGCAGAAAAAGCATTTGACAAAGTACAGCATCCTTTCTTGATCAAAACTCTTCAGAGTATAGGCATAGAGGGTACATACCTCAATATCATAAAAGCCATCTATGAAAAACCCACAGCGAATATCATTCTCAATGGGGAAAAACTGAGAGCTTTCCCCCCAAGGTCAGGAATGCAGCAGGGATGTCCACTATCACCACTGCTATTCAACATAGTATTAGAAGTCCTAGCCACAGCAATCAGACAACAAAAAGAAATCAAAGGCATCCAAATTGGCAAAGAAGAAGTCAAACTCTCACTCTTTGCAGATGATATGATACTTTATGTGGAAAACCCAAAAGACTCCACTCCAAAACTGGTAGAACTCATACAGGAATTCAGTCAAGTGGCAGGATATAAAATCAATGCACAGAAATCAGTGGCATTCCTATACACCAACAACAAGCCAGAAGAAAGAGAAATTAAGGAGTTGATCCCATTTACAAGTGCACCCAAAATCATAAGATACCTAGGAATAAATCTAACCAAAGAAGTAAAGGATCTGTACTCAGAAAACTGTAAAATACTCATAAAAGAAATTGAGGAAGACACAAAGAAATGGAAAAACGTTTCATGCTCATGGATTGGAAGAACAAATATTGTGAAGATGTCAATGCTACCTAGAGCATTCTACACATTCAGTGCAATCCCCATCAAAATACCATCCACTTTTTTTAAAGAAATGGAACAAATAATCCTAAAATTTGTATGGAACCAGAAAAGACCCCGAATAGCCAGAGGAATGTTGAAAAAGAAAAGCAAAGCTGGCAGCATCACAATTCTGGACTCGCAGCTCTATTACAAAGCTGTCATCATCAAGAAAGTATGGTACTGGCACAAAAACAGACACATAGATCAATGGAACAGAATAGAGAGCCCAGAAATGGACCCTCAACTATATGGTCAACTAATCTTCGACAAAGCAGGAAAGAATGTCCAATAGAAAAAAGACAGTCTTTTCAACAAATGGTGTTGGGAAAATTGGACAGCCACAGGCAGAAGAATGAAACTGGACCATTTCCTTACACCACACACAAAAATAGACTCAAAATGGTTGAAAGACATAAATGTGAGACAGGAGTCCATCAAAATCCTAAAGGAGAACACAGGCAGCAACCTCTTCGACCTCAGCCACAGCAACTTCTTCCTAGAAACATCGCCAAAGGCAAGGGAAGCCAGGGCAAAAATGAACTATTGGGACTTCATCAAGATAAAAAGCTTTTGCACAGCAAAAGAAACAGTCCACAAAACCAAAAGACAACTGACAGAATGGGAGAAGATATTTGCAAATGACATATCAGATAAAGGGCTAGTATCCAAAATCTATAAAGAACTTATCAAACTCAACACCCAAAGAACAAAGAATCCAATCAAGAAATGGGCAGAAGACATGAACAGACATTTTTCCAAAGAAGACATCCAAATGGCCAACAGACACATGAAAAAGTACTCAACGTCGCTCGGCATCAGGGAAATCCAAATCAAAACCTCAATGAGATACCACCTCACACCAGTCAGAATGGCTAAAATTAACAAGTCAGGAAACGACAGATGTTGGCGGGGATGCGGAGAAAGGGGAACCCTCCTACACTCTTGGTGGGAATGCAAGCTGGTGCAACCACTCTGGAAAACAGTATGGAGGTTCCTCAAAAAGTTGAAAATAGAGCTACCATATGATCCAGCAATTGTACTATTGGGTATCTACCCCAAAGATACAAATGTAGGGATCCAAAGGGGTACGTGCACCCCAATGTTTATAGCAGCAATGTCCACAATAGCCAAGCTGTGGAAAGAGCCAAGATGTCCATCAACAGATGAATGGATAAAGAAGATGTGGTATATATACACAATGGAATATTATGCAGCCATCAAAATGAATGAGATCTTGCCATTTGCAACAACGTGGATGGAACTGGAGGGTGTTATGCTGAGCGAAATAAGTCAAACAGAGAAAGACATGTATCATATGACCTCACTGACATGAGGAATTCTTAATCTCAGGAAACAAACTGAGGGTTGCTGGAGTGGGGGTTGGGGTGGGAGGGATGGGGTGGCTGGGTGATAGACATTGGGGAGGGTATGTGCTATGGTGAACGCTGTGAATTGTGCAAGACTGTTGAATCACAGATCTGTACCTCTGAAACAAATAATGCAATATATGTTAAGAAAAAAAACAAAAGATAGCAGGAGGGGAAGAATGAAGGGGGGGAAATCGGAGGGGGAGACGAACCATGAGAGACGATGGACTCTGAAAAACAAACTGAGGGTTCTAGAGGGGAGGGGGGTGGGAGGATGGGTTAGCCTGGTGATGGGTATTAAAGAGGGCACGTTCTGCATGGAGCACTGGGTGTTATGCACAAACAATGAATCATGGAACACTACATCAAAAACTAATGAAGTAATGTATAGTGACTAACCTAACAATAAAAATTAAAAAAAAAAAAAAAATCCAGATAATGAGTATATCCATCACCCGAAGTTTCCTCATGCCCCTTTGTAATCTGTCCTTCTGCTCCCACCCCTCATCCCCAGGCAACCACTGGCTGGCTCTCTGTCATTATCAATTACTTTGCATTTTCTTTCATGCAGTATAATTATATTGAGATTCTTCCATATTGTTTTATGCATCAAGAGTTCATTTCATTCCTTTTTATTACTAAGTAGTATTTGACTATATAGACACACAACAATTTGTTTGTACATTTATCTGTTGGTGAACATTTGAGTTTATTCTGATTTGGGCCATTACAAGTAAAACTGCTGTGAACATTGGTGTACAAGTCTGGTTGGACATATGCTTTCATTTCTTTTGGGTAAATAGGTAGGACTGGGCTACGTTGTAAGTCCGTGTTTATATTTTAATAAACTGCCAGGGGCACCTGAATGGCTCAGTCGATTAAGTGGCCAACTCTTGATTTCGGCTCAGGGTCCTGAGATCGAGCCCTGTGTTGGGCTCCAAGCTCAGCACGGAATCTGCTTGAGGATTCTCTCCTTCTCCCTCTGCCCCTACCCCCTCTTGCACGCTCCCTCTCTCTCTAAAATAAATATATAAATCTTAAATAAAAAGGAGAGGAAAAAAAAAGAAACTGCCAAACTGTTTTCCGCGGGAATTTTACCATTTCCTTGACACTACTATGTTCTTTCAGAAGCATCTGAAAATAAGTGTTTTCAGATTATAAAACTACAAAAATAAATACATAAAATTTAATTTAAAATTTAAAATCACAGGGGCGCCTGGGTGGCTCAGTCGTTAAGCATCTGCCTTCGGCTCAGGTCATGATCCTGGGGTCCTGGGATAGAGCCCCGCATCAGGCTCCCTGCTCGGGGGTGAGGCCTGCTTCTCCCTCTCCCTCTCCCCCTGCTTGTGTTCCCTCTCTCACTTTCTCTCTCTCTGTCAAATAAATAAATAAATCTTTAAAAAAATAAAATTTAAAATCACAATTTTTCATTTAAAAAATGTTTTCCTAAGGTTTTCTGTGTTTAATTTCTAACGTTACTTAGTCTGTCAGGCACCATAGGAAGATAAAAATGCATTTTAATTAACCATACAGTTAAGCTTTTTATTAAATTCCCAAACAAAAGTTTGATGGAGCACATTCAGATTATTTGGAAATAGTTGTTTGAATCTCTTTGAGCTGTCCAGTCACCATAATTATCCAGTCTATTCCAAGTGTTTATGCTCCCTCCAACATGAAATGACATGGAAGGACTCCGAGTGAATTTTGGCAGCAAACCAATGCAGCCGATCAGAATTGAATGATTTAATGTGGTAAATTGATAATACATGAAGATTATCTGATGAATTTAACTGCAGTACATTGAGGTGAACTGAGTAAGCGTTTTAAAGATTTTTATTTATTTGAGAGAGAGCTAGACAGCGGCAGGGAGAGAGACAGAGAAGCAAGACTCCCTGCTGAGCAGGGAGCCCCATGCAGGACTGGATCATGACCCAAGCCGAAGGCAGACGCTTAACCAACTGAGCAGCCCAGGCGCCCCCAAGTAAGTGTTTTAAAGAACGAAAGTTATTGGTTATATTTAATGCCTTGTAATCTAGATGTTTCACCTCTATTGTCAAGAAGTAGAGAACATATCTCAGGAAGAATTTCAAAGCTAACCCCCAAAACACACTGCGATAATAGTTGTAGATAATAATAGGTGTGTTAAAATTCAGAAAGACTCAACTCAGACCCCATCCCGGGCCCCAACTATCAGTCAACTGATCAAAAATATAAAATTAAGAAGCTCCAAGGTGACTTGGCCTAGAACACTGGGGATGATTCATTTCACTTGCAGAACAGGCTTGTTGACTTGGCAGGACTCCAGTTGAGGTTATTCATCTTCAACTTTTTCTGGTTTTTGTTTTTTGGGTTTTTTTTGGGGGGGGGGAGTGTCACTGCCAGAAAGTGAGCAGTGATAATAATTAATGTCAAAAGTTGTTGCATCTTCAAAGCAAGGAAGCTACACCCCAGAGAGTGCTTCCCTAGCAAAGTGAAGAAAAATGCCAAAAAATACACCAAGATTTTCGTATGTGTTTCTCCTCCCTGTGCAAGGAGCTAATTGAGGGCAAGGCAAAATGAAATAGAGCTTTTGACTCCTGAGGTGAAAGAAGACAGCTCCTGGAAAGAACAGGCTGTCAAATTCGCAGCAACACCTTTGTGTGGACCACCATTTAATGCAGAACAACAGAACCTTGTTTACTGGACACGAGATGTAGAGTATGCTCGTACTCAGCTCTGTTTTTTCCCACTTGGCAAAAGCCCATGTAGAAAATGGCGTTACTGGATAATGAAATTGGAAAGGAACTGATTGGGGAAAAAGTGGACGAGGTGAATGAGACTTGTCCACATTTAAAATATTCTGGAAGATGACATCAACAGAGTCAATGTTTTTAATAGTAGTAATTTTTTATATTTCCAGTGTTGTGGTTACTAAGTCAATTTTCCAAGCACACCCAGGACTTTAAAATGAAAATATGTTATCTACTCTTCATTGAAGTACTTGTAGAATAAAAACATCAAGTGGCAAATATTAAAGAAATAGAAACTAGACATTAAGCTGATGGTTGCCAAACAGGGAGTGAGTGATATCTAGAAATGACCACAAAAGCCCTTGAATACATAAAACTGTTTTTAATGTTCTTCTTTGTTAAGAACCATTTGTTTAATGGCTCACGTAAATTAAATATATCTAAGAGTGTGTTTGTTTCCATGTGTATATAGGCATATATCCATTCCTGCTGCACCTATGCAATTTCTTAGCCCACTTTTGTCACACTGTTTGCCCTAATCCATGATGGGCAGCCAGATAATGCCATAATCATGAGGATTAATGATGTGTTTTTATTTAGTACTTACCTCTCCTTATATCCTGACATAACTTTTGGTTTCACTCTGATCTTCAGCCTGGTAAATCGTTGGATTTCTGAACTTTATTTTACCTTCTTTGTTTGTTTTCCTGGAGGGATCTCCACCTACTTGGGGCCATTGTCTTTCTGAGGAAGTGTGTGTGGATGTATGTGTGAGGTGGGAGAAGGGGGAGCTCAAGGGTTTCAGGGCAGAAGGGAGGGGATACTAATAATTTTGGATGCTACCTGCATGCCAGGCCCTGTGATGGATTGGACGCAATTACTCGAATATCTATCAACTTCTGCTTAAAAATGCTTGAAAGCACAGAAGTGTTCTCTTTCTAGACTTACTATTGGACCTGAACTCTCTGTTTGGCCTGGGACAATAGAATGAGCCTAAATGTAGCTTCAGAACTCAAACACGACACATTTTCTACTAAAAAGCAACTATGTGGAAGGAAGAAATTTTCTTTGTTGTGATTTTTCTTTTGTTTATTCCATATTTCCCCTAAAAATAGATTTTGAAAATCAAAAAGCTTTCAGGTAACCCTTAGCCCAATATGAGAGGAGGCTGGTCAGTTCAAAATCAGTTGACTAAGGATTTGAGTGATATGTGTTATGCATTTCTCAGGCTTCAGTTTGCAACCTTGATCTATTTGGTCTGTTTTCTCTCTTTGCGTTGGCTCACCATAAAACAAATCCCTGATAAGGTTGAGGTCAGTGACGGTGGCTGCTTGGTGGACTGTGTTAGAAATCTCTGATTTCCATTCCAGACCATTCCTAGAGCTCTCGCTATTTATTCTCTTGCAATATAACTTTCCAACTTATGCAAAAGTATCTCTTACACTATGGGTTACTGACTCTACAATTTAGCAATAGTTTTAAATAGGAATACCCCGTGACATGGCTCTCAAAGGTCTATATCATTCAAAATTATCTTTTAGTCTTCAAGATTTAAAAAAAAAAATAGGAAGAATTTGGCTCTACCTGGAGTTAATAACTAAAAATTCAATATACTCCTACAGGATATAAATGTATTAGTCTCCCTGGGAAAGATGAAACTAATTTAAGAACTTCCCACATATTGAGAACAGTTCACAGAAATTTACCAGCTGCTTCTTTCTGTAAGATAGGATCTAGTGGTTCGGCATATGTGCAGAATGCCAATTAAAACACTACATACCTTGAGGGCATTAATATGGAGCAAAAGAGAATGACTGATGGGAAGGTCAAAAGAAACTTGGAGAAAGAAACATAGTGTCTGATAAAGAATAATCCTCATTATCTTCTGCAACAATCCACCAACTTGGGGAAAATTATTGTAAATATATGGATGCTGGTAGCTAAGCTCTTTTTCCAGTCTCAAGTTCCTGTGATGGTCAACTCCTGAAGATGAGCAAAGTGTCTTAGGAAATCAGCTACTTGCTCTATTCCTACTGGGACAATTTATCCAGGTCTCTTGGTTCTAGAAGGCAATGAGACACAGACCCCATGGACTGGCAGGAATTAGAGGGGAGGTGTTCTACCTGGAGAAGGAGTTCATACTCTAGTTAAGAGTTTTCGATAGCCACAGAAAATACTGGCATTCTCTTTTTCTTTTAAGATATCTTTATTTATTCATTTGAGAGACAGAGGGCGAGAGAGCCCGATGGGGGCGAGAGTGGCAGGTAGAGGGAGAAGCAGACTCACCACTGAGCAGGGAGCCCGACGCAGGGCTCAATCCTAGGACCCTGGGATCATGACCTGAACCAAAGGCAGATGCTTAACCTACTGAGCCATCCAGGCACCCTGAAAACAAATTAAATGTGTCTACATTTAGTTTTCTTTCCTGAAATGATTGCAAATTTATATGGCCTATGATAGTTATATTTATTTTTTATGAAGTTGTCCACATCAGCACATGAACTTTTGGAAAATAACCGCATATACTTAAGCAATCAGTTCTTTGTTAATACAGCTGAAAACAGTGGGTGGGCCTTTTTTTTTTTTTTTTCAGGTGAGAAAAAGCAGGCTGAGAAGTGAACACCTCACATTGCTTCTGTTTGTTTGAGGCTTTTATCCTCAGGGCTGCGTTCTCTTGGCTGGACGTACCTGTTGATCACACTGCTTAACTGCAATTATTCTAGACAGCTTTTTGGCTCACAGTGTTGTTTCATAGGCTTCATAAATCACACAAATTATTACCGCAATAGAAAACTATAATTACCCACAAACCCTGACATGCCAAAATGTGTATTAATTAGATAAGGTAATAAATACTTTACTGCACATAGCTATAATTATTACCTCAAAAGTGACATATATACATATACCATCTTGATATTATGGAGCAAATGATTCAATATAATGTTTAGTTCATAAGAGAATTGTTATCTAATTTGATTAATTAGTTAATGCCTTTGCAAGGTGTTTCAAATATGAGAAATGATATAGAATTGTTAAGTTTCAAACTTAATGTTATGATCAAATAAGATCGAAACTGTAATTTGCGGAGGGATTTCCTATAGGGATAATTTATAAAAGTTCACGTTTCTTAGTTCTAAATTTGGGTTTACATGGAAAGTCTTAAGAATGATGATTACATGTAAAATTTTGCTCATTTCATTACTGTGATAGTATAAAATAATTTATTCATTATTTGAAAAAACTGAAGAAAACTTTCTGCTAGAAACAAGTATAATGTTTCAAGAGATGTACTTTTTAGGCACCAATCTACTGTGAAATTTCCATGTAAAAAGAAGTTTCAGAGTAGATTTTAAAAGAACATACTTGATTAAGGAACATGCATATAACTACTCAGTGCATAACCCATCATTCTGTCACGCTTTAGTGATATGTGAGTTCAGCTGTAGGACAATATGAGGTGAGGAGTGCAGCTGTGGTCAACTCTCAGCTACATCCTGGTTTATTCAACCCAACCTCTTGGTTTTCAACTCAGTCTCTTCAATATGTGGAGAAAAAATGGATCTTATTCTTAATGTTCTAAATATTGTGTATAATAATATTTCTATTTGCATCTCAACTGATACACATGACACATTATATCACAATAAAATTTTTCAGGCTGAAGAACATGGAAGAACATTAAGTTTTATGGAAGGGGGAGATAAGTCAACTCAACTGCTTTTTGATTAATTCTGTTTCAAAAAACATGAACACCAGTGACTTTCACTTAAGTAGAGTTTTTCTTAAGGAACCTTTAAGATGAAGAAATGAAATATAAACTGTCTAATATTTTCCTGTTTAGATAACTATTTTCATGCATTACTTACTTATTATAGTTCTGTGAGTTCAAAGACAATTGGTTCATCTGTCCTCTTTTCATCATTGTTGGGAAATGAGTTGGGAGTGTCATGTGAAAGGAAAATCATGTTACAGGTAACACATGAGCTATTCCACTGTAGAATTTTCTCAAAAATAATAAGAGAGAGACTCCATCATGGAGACTGTTGGAGTAGTATACCACAGCTGTGCAGCAAATTTTCTGTGTCTAGTCTACTTATTAATGTCTGTCATGAACCTAATGCATTTTAGGCATCCAGTAAATATGTGCTGATTAACTGAATGCAATCAAATGACATTCTGGAGGAGAGGGATGCATTAAGTGACATTGTACTTTATCTGGATAATGGTATCATTGTAACACAATGACTTTGGGAAAATGCAAATAACTCAACGATGCTGCTAATTTAGAATGAAAAATGGTGCCATAAAGTATTATGGGAAGAATGAGGAAGAAACCATTTAAAGAAGAGTTTTAAACACTCAAAATTTGGTTCATGTTTTGGGGATTAATTTGTTCAAAAGCTCTTTATATTTTTTTAGAGATTTTATTTATCTATTTGACAGAGAGAGAGAGACAGTGAGAGAGGGAACACAAGCAGGGGAAGTGGGAGAGGGAGAAGCAGGCTTCCCACTGAGCAGGGAGCCCAATGCGGGGCTCGATCCCAGGACCCCGGGATCATGACCTGAGCCGAAGGCAGACGCTTAACGACTGAGCACCCAGGTGCCCTCAAAAGCTCTTTAGAACATTACAGAGAAGGCAAAATACTAGTAACACAAGAATGAAAACCGTCTTAGTGTTATAGCAGAATATATTAGCATATCCTGTATATGCTAATAACTATAAATGTTAGCATATTTTATTATTAACTTTCAATATTAGCATATTAACTATGAAAGTGTAGCATATACAAATACTAGCATACTTATACTTTATTATATATTTTGCAAGAGGCCAGGATACAGGTACGAGCAACTCCAACTCTGGAGTGGGATTTCTCCTCTTAGAGCACCCTGCAGTTATTATCATGCTGGCTGTGGAAGGAAGAGGAACCCAAGAGAAATCCATTACGAAAAAGCTACTGATGGTTCGAACTTCTGTGTTTGGGATTAGGCAGGTTAGGTTATTCCTATCAGTCCTCCTACTGAAAACAGACAAGATGCTGGATAAAAAAATATATTTTTAAAATTTTTCCTTAGAGGTATTAGAAAGCCATCAGAATAGTAAGAAATCACCACGCCAGAATTTTAGAACAATCAGTAATCCGGAGTGGTAAGTTACCATACTGAGGATATATGTTAATTTGGGAAAACTTGAACTTTAGGGCAAGAGGAATAGAAACCAAATCTCTACAACCACCCAATATTGAAAGTCTAATAGAAGGCATTCGCCCCTTCATTAAGCTGGGTCTTGAAAGAAGCTGCAGTTTGGGGGGAAAAAAATGTAGAACAGAAGTATGCCACCCTCCTCATAGTTGGAAAGCTACAGGATTTCTTGAGCTGAGCAGAGGAGGAGAAAAGGGGGAGGTGAAAGGAACACCTACCTATTCTAAGTAAAGTAGACTCACCTTTAGCATCATGCCTGCTGACATTACTCATTGTGAATCATGTTTGGAAATCTCAAAGTTCACACCTTTCAGGACTCCTGTTTACTGTCTTAGGAAAAATAATTTATTCAATCGATCAACCACTTGCTCCATAGGAGCAATACCCATAGGATACAAAGCCAGGGAGTCCTACTCTCACTCTCCAGACGATTATTCATTTTCCAGCATTGAAGCCCAGTTGTTCAGGGAATGACAAGACTTCAACAATTTATAGGTTGACAAATACAGATTTTCTCCCTTTCCTACTGAGAGGTATTACAACCTTCCTAACTGAATGAGATCCACCTTATTTAATATTAGGAGCCCCCATCTCACAACTACCATGGTTTTTGTACATTAGGTTAGACATTTATAGGGTCTGATGGAGAATCTAGATAGAGCCATAAAATTCATAGAATTCAAGTCACCCAAGAAATGGCAAACCTCCCAAACACACTTATTGTCAGGAAGTAGTTTAGATACTGGCCAGAACTGGGGCTTCTAACTGAATAAAGACTTTGGCATAAGCTCAATACAGGACTCAAGAAACTGTAGCAAGTGAAATTTAGAAATCTACGAGATCAAAGATTTCATCTTAATATCAACAGAGATTTCATCATTAAACATATGAGCTTCTAATCTGTTTCAGATACAGTGCTAAACAACCAGTAATTATGACAGAAGACAAGAAAAATTATTTTCCCCAACAGAATTGCTTATTCAGAATGGCTTATGTAATTGTGTTTGCATCATTCTACCTCAGAGTTAATTATAGAAACAGTGTCATTTAAATGAAACAATTACTTAGTATGTGCCAATTTCTGTTCATTCCTATATCCTACACATCTATAATACTATTCAGTGCATAAGAAATACTCAATAATATTTGGAGAATGAGTGAATGAATTAAAAAGTGAATGAATAAAAGTAGTCTCTTTCAGACAATGGCACTTTCCTGTAAGCCTTTAAAAACTATAATATTCTAGCTGGGGCTATGTGAAAAATAACACTATAATTATTCAAATTCTATCTGATGGTTGCTGATATTGTAGTTCTTTATTTTTTTTTTATGCTGGCAACTCTTAATGATTATGTACTTCATAATATAACAACTGGAAATTGCTGAAATCATTTCTGATTAAGTGTACCTAATTTTTGTTTCTTTTTGGGTAAAATTAAAGCAGCAAGAGATGAAAATTAAAAGAAGGAGAGACATAGGTTGTCATCCAGTTTTATGTGAACTGAAAGGTTTATAGTGAGGAGCTGCTGGATGCAATTTCAGTAAGCAAGGATTTTGTAGAGAGATTAGATCAGTTACAAATTGCTAAATCTGATGGCCTAGATAAAAATTTTACCAGAGGCTTTAAAAGAAGTAGAACATGTTTTGGGGAGAAGCAATTGCCTTCTGGAGAGTGCACGTAGTATATATTTTTCAAAGCAAATTAAATGTGGAGAGATTGTGCAACTAGATCCCCAATTAGAATGAAATGATTGCATTTTCAGCTAGAATGGGCAAATCATCTTTATTCTGCAGTTAGGCTTATTTGTTTATGGTCCCCTTTCCTTCATTCGTCAACATAGGGCATTTAGTAAAATACAAAATGTATATTTCTTAAACATTAACTAGAGAAAAGTAAAGCATTTTATTCCTGGAAGAGCCTATACAAGCCTATACAAGGTACTTTATAAATGGAAAAAAAATGAACACACACACACACATATGTGTATTTGTGTGTGTGTGTGTGTGTGTGTATATATATAGATACATAGATACAGGTAAATATCCTACCCTTTCTTCTTTTATAAGCAATCACACACTGTGCTAAATCATGGATATGCAAAAGATCTAGCATATAAAAGGCCTAACATTTTTGTTTGATTTTTGATTTTTCTTTTTTTATCACTTCTGTTCTTGGCTTGGAAATAATCTTTAGATTATTCTCTCACCTCACCCATAAGCTGTGTTGGAATAACTGCAATATATTTCTTCAGACCACTCTGAAGGCCTTAAGCATTCAACTGCATTGTTTGGTTTGGGAATTTTTCCAAATGTCAAAATAAAGATCACATTTTAGAAAGACAGCCTCTTCTTGGATTCTTATTAGGGTGTGTGTGTTGTCTGATGAATGGGGAAGCAGGAGGAGATTTTAGTAAAAGTCCAAAATCTATCTCTTCCTCAAGTGGCCAGTGTTGTACAACAATTTAGAACAAAATGTCATTCAAACTGAGCAGTTTGTCCTCAACTCATAAGACTGTCTTGAATCTTCCTGAAATTGGGAAAAACTCTATATTGCAATCTTGAGCTTCAGCTTCGGCAGTAAAAGTGCATTTATTGACATGAAAAATGCCATTAACCTTTACTTAGAGAAAGCTTTTTAAAAACTACATTAGTGATGAGGAATGCTCTGAAACTTTCCATCTAACAAACTAAAGGATCAAATGGGTCTTCTTATAATTAAAAACAACTAATTGAGAATATCAGAGAATTTAAACAGTGCTTGTAATTTAAGAAAGCATATTACGTATATATATATATATTTTTTTTTTTTTAAGATTTTATTTATTTGACAGAGAGAGAGACAGCGAGAGAGGGAACACAAGCAGGGGGAATGGGAGAGGGAGAAGCAGACCCCCCGCCGAGCAGGGAGCCCGATGCGGGGCTCGATCCCAGGACCCTGGGATCATGACCTGAGCCGAAGGCAGACGCTTAACGACTGAGCCACCCAGATGCCCCAGCATATTACGTATATTAAATGCACTAAGGAGAAATTCATCCTTAGTCGGTACTGGCACCATTTTCTGGCAGAAGCCCTTGGGCCAAAAACTCAGAGTGTTATTTTGCCACTTCTAATTTTATGATACATACATAGCCTAATATGAAGCTTATATACACTCAAGCCATCTCTGGACATGGTCAAATTCAATGATGCAACTGAAAAATTTAAATACTGCAAAATTTTTAAAAAATGTAAATTCATTTTAGAAAAGAAGTAAAGGCATTTCACTATGTTCTCCAGCTTATTTAAGGGCAAACCAGGCTAAGGGATACACTCACCCACATCACTCAGCACAGTGTCAGTAGTAAATGACAGTACCGATACAGATAGTAACAACACTAAAGCCAACTACATTTTTCAAGAACTTTTTTTCTTCCTCTTCAGGATTTAAAGTCACTGGAAAAATAAAACTGGGGGGTGGGGAGAATAAACCTTAAGTCTGGATGGTGTGTCTCATTTTTGTTTGAATGATCCAATCCTTTTTTTTTTTTTTCTCATGTGAAAAATCACAATTGGTTCTTGTCTTAGCCATGAAGCTTCTTATATGCTTCCTGCTGAGACAAGAACCAATTGCAAGAATTGTCCTGCAACTGAGAACCAGCAATCCCCATTACAGAGGTATTTTTAAGAGGATTAATCAAGCTTGACTAAGGGATGTGAGTCTATATTTAGGTGAGAAAATTACCATCTCTCACTCCCCTTGCATGTTTTACAAAGGATGATCAGAAGCAAGCTGATTTCACAAGTTAAATCTGCAGGGCGAAGGAAACAGGTTTTCAAAGATTTTGAGGTATGGCTCCTTCTATTAAATTCAAAGCATGCTCCAGAACAGCTCTATCTATAGCATTCTGTACCTGTGCTCTGTGTATCTACTCTGGAGAGAAATCAGCTGAGAAAATCCCCACGTGCAGACCATAGACTGTGCTTCTGCTACCTGAGTTTACAGCAAGTTTTTCCTAAATAGTACTTAGAGCCTGAACAGAGTTACTCCCAGTGGGAAGTCACTTAGCCAGTTTTACTGTGGCAGTCTCAAATACTCTTTCCAATCTAGTTGCAAATAGGAAAAGTTGGACTTTTGCAAACTCAGCAAGAGAGAGTCCCACCTACGGGTGAGGCAAATTGAAATTTAGATTGTGAAAGAGATGCCTTGAGCATCAATCAGAAATGTTTTCAGAGAAAGTGTGAACAAGGAACACTTGAGGCTGGAGGATGCTTCATCTGGGTCAGACTATTTTGGCAAGAATTGTTACATGTTCCGAAATCAGGTCATGCAGTTGGCAGTGGTATCTAATATAGAATGAGGTTTGGGGCATACCTCCAGCCCCAAGACTATTTATAGACTTAATAGGATTCGTAATTTGATCTGGGTTTTATAAATCACCTTTCATCAAAGAGCTCAAATATCTATCATAATAATGATCTCTTCTTTTTTACTCACAAAATCCTTTTGAAGTATAGGAAGGTCTACTGTAATTACACTGGTTTAAAAAAAAGAGAAATCAAAATCCAAGTCATTTAATAATTTTCTCGTGCTTACACAATGGAGCAAGACCCTCTGGTTCACAATTTGGTAAAATCCAAGTCATTTAATAATTTTCTCGTGCTTACACAATGGAGCAAGACCCTCTGGTTCACAATTTGGTGCTTTGGCTAAGGAGGAAGGAACCCAATTCTAAAGAAGAACAAGTGCCCCAGAGGGAAAATGGTGCTCCACTTCCTAATCTCTATGGCTATACTCTATGCATCCATTTCTCTTTAATGTGACTTCCTTTCTTAAAATTTTTTTTAAAAATTATGCACAGCGATGGCTCTCTACTTGAAAATATTTCTTTAAAATTCTACTTATAATCAATCAATAATTTGATTTAAAAAATGATGGTATTAGAAAATCATCAGTGGATGCCAAAAGCAGTAGGTTAAAGTTTGGTGAGAAAGAAGATGTTACATAAACTCAAAGTATCTTGTCACCAATTATTTATTAACTACAGAGGGGGGAAAATGATAAAATTGAGGAGCCTTGTGGATACCATCTTAATTAAGTGACTAAAATCAAAATTCATCAGTAATGGTACAAACCAACATCAAGTTCTTGATATGATGCACCAAGAAAGACATCATATCACACCTCTGGTGTTCCTGCCAAAGCAAAACAAAACAGAACAACAAAAAGCATAATATGAACCTTATCATAAGGAAACATCAGATAGACCCAAACCAGGGAACATTGTACAAAATACCTGACCTTCACTCTTCAAAAATATCAGAGTTGTGAAAGACAAAGGACTGAGGAACTCTTCTAGATTAAATGAGACTATGAAGTCTCATGAAACTAAGTGCAATATTTGATCCTGGACTGGATCATATAACGAATTTCACTGGGACAATGGAAGAATTTGAATGTAGACTGTGGATTAGATAATAAATTGTATTAATGTTACATTTTCTGATTTGAATAATCATACAGTGGTTATATTGGAAATATATTTTTGGAAATACATACTAAAGTAGTTAGGGGCAAAAGGGCAGGGTGTCACCTTCATCTTTCTCTTAAATCGTTCATATAAATAAAAAAAAGAGATAGGGAGGGAGAGGATGCTGAGGTAAATGGGGACAAAGTGTAAATAATCAGTCAATCTAGGTGTTTATTTGTTGAATGTCTCAAGTTTAGGAAATCTGTGTAAGAAAGACTTGAGACATTCTACAATAATTCTCAACTCCCTATTATATGCCAGAGACTGTTCTAGGCACAGGGGATAGATTGGTGAGCAAACATGTAGAGCCACTCTTGGGGTTTGAAAATGCTTACTTACCTGTTTTCCAAAGGATATTCTTAATATGGAGGTCTCCACTTAAACTAAACTATAATGTAGGACAGAGACCAGAGCTCTTTTTCTTGAAGCCAGTGCCCTTATTTCTCGAATTCCAAAAGTAAACAAGTAGCCGAATCAATAGAACACACAGATGTCTTTACTTTATGGCCTGTTCATCTCTTGGCCCAGGTTCTCTGCGTCAAGTAACAGTTCGTGTTTTATATTTTCTCCCCTCGCTAAGAAGGATTAGTTTGATTGTTAAAGCTGGTAAGTACTGTTTGGCCATCGTTCCTATCATGTCCTCAATCTTGAGGATATGCTGTACTCATGCAGAGGGAGTGAGTTAATAAATTTATATGCCCCTTCTTCCATCAGCTCAACTCTCTCTCTGTATATAATCTGAAGTAATTTAGAGAAGTGGTGATTTCTGGGTAGTTCAAAAAAGGATTGAAAAAATAATTTCGTACCACAAATAAAAGACATGTAGACACAATTTTCTGTGAAGTTCACACGTTCATTGGGCATAAATGGCCTTTATTCTAAACTCTAATTTTGAAACTGTCTTGTAAATTCAATGATCATTTGTTATAAGGTAATAAGACAAAATTTTAATTAATAGGCAATAAGTAAATACATGAATTGGATATTATTATTTTAAAATCATCTGTTTAGTATCCTATGATTAAACAATTTCTAGACACGTGCAGGTGTATATGTGTGTCATGGTTTTACCAAATGTCAATGAAGTAGCAAGTTGCATTTAGTGTAATATGAGAGGCCATGTGATTTTTCAACTGACTTTCTACAAAACATTCCAGACAATGACTGTATATGTAGACAATGTATGAAGAGTATCATTCTGGCCACACTTGCAACATTGACATTGACCTCTGTCAAAAAGATTTATGATAATCAGTGTCAAAAATGATATTATCATTCAACAAATACTTGTCAAGTGTCTCATAAGTAACATGGACTTTCCTAAATGCAGGCCATACCATAAAACACATATGGTCTACCACTGTCATGCACAGAATTCAGTGAAATAATTTGCTATCTACTTTTTTATATAATAAACATTTTTAAAGTGATTAATATGAACAAAGTACTATTCTAAACTTTGTCAAGTTCAAAATTGTAATCTTCATAAAAATTCTAGGAGGCATGCTACTTTCATTTTACAGATGAACAAAGTGAGGTACAGAGAGATTAATAAACTTCTTCAATGTCATATGGCTAGAAAGTAACAGAATTGGAATTTGAGCCAGATAGCCCAGGTCCAGATTTCATTCTTAAATCACTACACGATGCTACCTCTAATGATGATGAAGATGATGATGACGACCCCCCTGTCATTTTTTTTTTATCATCACTAGCATTTACAAAAAGCCAATTTCCAAACATCGTACTGAGCACTTTGCCTACTTATCTCATCCATGCTCACAAGACATTTATGAAGCAGGTTTCCAAATGTGGGAACTGTATCACTGATAGCTTAAGTAACAAATCCAGGAACACACATTTTGTAAATGGTGGGACTGGAGTTGAAACCTTGGTCAGTGTTTTTCATCATTTTAAACAAAACATGAGAGACGATGGTAAAGGAGAACGAGCTGTATGTAGTATGAATGAAGTATGTGGTCCAGTACCTTGCATATGGTAGATGCTGCGAATAGTTGCATAATGAACAGATGCCAACAGTGTTTGAAAATTCCAATGTGTTGTCCTTGATGAGGCTGACACACATTAACCTCACTCTTCTCATTCCGACCTTCAAAAGGACTTACTATATCTGCCACATAATATAGCATCTTTTATTAGAGCATCTCATTCTTTAAATATTTAATAGCAATGTTATATGACCAGTATGCTTTTATGTTCCTTAACTGTAGTGGTTGTCTTACACATCTTTTTTATCTCTTAAATGAGTAGCATAGCGTTAGAATTCATAAACAATTTAGTTGACATTACACAAATACCTGTGGACTGATGGAACTCTAGGTTCTAGATCATAATAGATTCTTAATTCTTGAATCCTTAATTTTTGAATTGTTCCCAGAAAGCATCTTCCTGCTAACCCGAAAGAGTTAACTGCCCTCTGTGAAGAAACACTGAGCTACCAGTAGAATTTTACTCACCTTGACTCACCACTGAGTCAGGCAATCAATCTTACCTGATTCCTGTTTCAGATTCTCATCACAGATAGTTCTCTCTCTCTCTCTTTCTCGCCCTCACCCTTCTTCCTTTCCTCCATCCTGCCTTACGTTGTTTAAATTTTGCTTGTCTTTCTCCCTGTTTTTTAACAGACTGGAAAAAACCTCCAGAGTTGATCATCAGGCAGGTTTTATAAAAGCAATGGCTTTTAATCGTGAATTCCATAAAGAATTTGATTCAGCTATCAGTTGCAAAGGAGGAAAGGAGTGTTTCAGGGGGAAAATATAAAGAGTAGAGTGAAAGTAAAAGACAGGTATCACAGCTTTGCAACAAGTCAGTTATATCAGCCAGACAGTAGGAAAAGGAGAAGTAGAAAAATGTCCTACAAAGACACCAAATTTATCAAGGAAGTAAACAGTGCAGTTTGAGAAAGTATACCTCCCTTTCTTTTCTTATCCTCATCTCTCAAGCTCTCCCCTAATTCGTGAGGTCCATATTTGGTTTTCTATTTCCAAAACATCACACAGACATCAAAACATTTAGGAAAGTTAAAGAGCACAGAAATGACCCAAGGGAATTAAATGGGAGATGGAGAACAAATTTCTAATAATTGCACTCTCAAGTTCTCCATTTCCACAGGTAAGAGTGGGAAGAAATATAAATAATTAAAACTTCTCTACATGGAGACGCTATTCAGGGAAAAAAAAAAAAAAAAAGGAAATGATAACCACTCAGGTAAGATTGGATATACAATATGTATCAGCATTTGGAAGTTAAGTTGAATTATTTGACTCTGCAAACAGCAAGAAAACATTCACCTGAATTTAGTAATGATGATAATAGTGAAGTAGTACTTCGTCCTCACCATGACAGTGTGGGGTAGGTGCCATATTTCTCCCATTTTACACATGAGAAATCTAAGGCACAGAGAGAAAATGACTTGCCCAAGGTACCAACTAGTAAGTGGGAGAAAAGGAACTGGTATCCCAACAGTCTGATTCTGAAATCTGCAAGCTTCACGCATGCATCTTCTGAAACGCACATCCCAACTACATGAGTAATAATCATTCATCATATGATAATTATTACTTACGGAATGTGTCGGGGGGGGTTGTCTTTTTTTCTTATTTTATGACAGTTTTATTCTAAGTTAGATTTTAACAAGTCTGTTTTCATCAACTTCAATCAAAAAGAAGATGCCAG
This sequence comes from Phoca vitulina, assembly GCF_004348235.1. Lineage (NCBI taxonomy): Eukaryota > Metazoa > Chordata > Mammalia > Carnivora > Phocidae > Phoca > Phoca vitulina. Next base: position 10,577,976 of record NW_022589736.1, on the reverse strand, counting down.
AGGCGCATTTAACTTAAACCTTCACTCTTTGCCTCTAGTTGTCCTGTCAATTCATCATGCAGGAATCTCTGAGGTGTTCTAGATAGCCATCCTTCCTTCAAGGGCTGGCAATGAAGTGAATGAGGAAAGCAATGAGGGGAATTTTCCAGAAAAAGTAGGGCCTTTGACAGGCTTTGCCACTGTGTAAGTTTTATTTCAGAGATAAAACAGTAAAGTCCTATGCACAAAAGAAATTTGAGTAATAGCCAGATGCCAAACCTTCACTGAGTTCTTGAAGAATAAATACATCTCTCTAACATATCGCCTGAAGCTAATCTATTTTGGAAGTCAGCATTGTATCCTAGAAATAGGAATTCAGTATGTCATATGTATTTATTCAGTCATATAATCAATATGGCACCTACTTTTGCATGATGCTAAAACTGTAATTACAAAGAAGTCTGAGACCCTGCCTAGACAGGCTCATGGGTTTGTTGGGGGTGGAGATGGAGGAATTAGGAAGGAAGAAGACACAGGAAAGTAAACAGTTACTGTACAATGATTTATGAATGAAAAGGGGGAGGTTCCAAGATACTGTTGAATTAGAGGAGGAAGTTCTTAATTATGCCAAGAGCCAGGAAGGGCAGAGGTAGCTGGGAAGGTTTTACAGTGGGGTCAGTTCTGTGTAAAGATTTGAAAATGAGTAGGAGTTCACCAAGAATAAGGGTGGGGAAATGGAGGTTGGCTTCTAGTTACTCAACAAATTAACTCAAAATTCCATTCGTACTGTATATGTAAGTTAATATTCTTGGAATGCTTATTTTTGAATAGTATTTGTTGAATACTATCAGTAATATCAGTTGAGTAAATATTTGTTGACAATTTATTCTTTCTGCCTGGGTTATGCCACCTCTCAGTCATGTCAATTGGCTCTCAATCTGCTGTTGACTCTCTCATAACAATCAGAACAACCACCTTCAGGAAAAAAAATATTGTAAATACTTGTAGATTATTAGGGTGTACAACCAGTGAAACTCCTACCGCCATAAGAGTAGGTTATGTGCCTCATACATTATTTGTTAATGGTTATGTAATAATCTTATCTATCATATACAAAATAATGAAGAGCTTATCAAGTCCAATCTATCCAGCATGGCCCCATTAACTCTCTGTTTCTTACCACAGGAATGAGAGGTAGACCAGGAGTGCAACCACAACTGGATGGCAGGAAATTTTAAATCTCAAGAGAGTACAAGTACAAACCATACTTTATACACAAGTACCACACACTTTATTCAGTTCTACCCTCTTTTACCTCTCTGATGAGGGGTGTGAGTGGGTAAAAAGTCAGCCGGTAAAATAAAAAAACAATAAAATTGTGTAGTATGTTGGAAAATGATAAGTTCTCTAGAAGAAAATATAGAGGAATAATAGTGAATAGGGGTGCCAGATTAGAAAAAGGGAATACAGTCCTTAAATACGATTGTCAGGGCAAGTCTTGTTAAGACTTGAAGGAGGTCAGAGGGTGTTAGCTCATGGGATATCTGGGATGAGAGTGGTCTGAGCAGAGGGAAGAATTTGTATAAAAACATTAAGATGGATGTAGACCTGGTCACTTAACAAATAGGAAGGATGGGATTGTGGCTGGCCAGAATAAAACAGGAATAGAAAAGCAGTAGATAAAGTCAAGGATATAATGGGGGGAGGGGTGGCAAACACAGAGTCTTCTGGACACTGAAAAGACTTTTATTCTGAATGATATGAGCAGCCTGTGCAAGGGTTTGAAATGTGATGACATGGTCTGACTTAAGTTTTAATAACCTCTCTCAGGCCGTTGTTTTGAGAATAAGTATAGATTTTAGAAGATACAAAGCAGAAGCAAGGCAACCAATTCATAATCTATTTTAGTTTGCAGATGAGAGCTGATATTTGTTTGAACCTGGGTGACAGCAGAGGAAGTTGCAAGAAATGTTTAGATTCTGGATTAATTTGGAAGGTAGAGCCAATAGTTGTGTGAATGTTCAGGTACTCTGTCACGCTGCGTTTGTGGGCAGAGAGGCTCCAGGAGCTCCAGAACAGTGTTAGCGAACCCTCACAAGCAAACTAGAAAGAAGCAGGGAGCCCTCACAAGCAAAGCAGAAAGAAGCATTTGAAAAGGATCTGAAGGAATCTGGTAGAGTACCAACAATATCTACAACAAATCCAATATCTACAAGGCGGAGTTTAGGAAAGGGGTGTGGTCTTGAAACAGAACTTGAGCATCTTTACAAATAGTTGGAATAAAACATGAGCCTGGAGGGGTCCCTCAAGGAAATGAGTGCCAACAGAAAAATAGAAGGGGAGCCAAGATTAGTCCTGAAGCATTAAAAGCATTAAAAGGTCAGGAAGGAGAGGGGATAGGAGCAAATAAGACTGAAATAGAATTGCCAGTGAGGTGGAAGGAAAACTAGAAAATTGTAGCATTGTGTAAGCCAAGGAAAGAAAAAGTTCATTAAAGAAGATGGAATATCATTTGGGTAGAGTGCTATTGAATTGATGAGGAAGATGGGAGCTGAGAGATGACACTGGATTTGGAACCATGGCAGTGACTGGTGACCTTGACTTGAACAATTCTGTGGAAAGGTGTGGGGGAAAGCCAACTTTAAGAGACAATACCAGGAGAAGAATTGCAGGCCATCAGTATAAATCACATTTCGGGGGGGGGGGGGTTGCTGCAACGGGAGGCAAAGAAATAAGGTAGTAATTGGCAGGACAAAGGAGGGACAAAAGAGCATTTTTAGGGAGAAATGAGAGCATGTGTGTACACTACTAAAAATGATTCAGTTAGAGATGTTGTGAGATCTCTTAGAGGAATTAGAGATCTGCTTCACAAGGCTTATTTGAGAGACACTTTCAGTACTCTGTTATCAAGTAGAACCTATAGGCACCCAGCAAAAACATGGAAAGTGGACAAGAGGCTGAATTTTAAAATATGCCTGAGTGAACCTAACATATGATGTGTATAACCACTAATACTATTCCTTTAATACTCATAAATTATTCTGCTGATTAAAATATTTTTAAGGTTTAAGTAAGTGAGAGGCAACCTTCTGTATTTTTTCCTCTATCAAATACATTTGCTTGCCATTCAATAGCAAATTTCATGTGGTTTGTAATGTGCAGAATGTCTGTACTGGGCATAGACAGAGACCTGAATATAATAATAATTAAAGAAGCAATTTCTTAACTTTAGGATCTTATAGTTTCATTGGAGAGATCAAATATACCATCCTGAAATAATATGAAATAATAATATTTAACAATCATCGAACACCTAAATGTGTGGTAAACATTGTGAAAGCACTCCAAATCCATTATCTATATCAAGCTTTCTCAACCTCAGCACTATTGACATTTTGAGGTGGATAATTCTTTGTATGGGGTAGGGCTGCCCTGTGCATTGTGAGATGTGTGTAGGAGTTCCCATGTTTTCTGCCCACTAGATGCCAGTAGCATCTCCCTTCCTCCAGTTGTGGCAAATAAAAATGTCTGGAAACAATACAACACAATGAATGTACCTTTTCAATTAAACTGGTAACTGTTGTGTAGAACGTATTGCAATGGGGGACTCAGAAGACGTGAAGACCAGGGCAATCTAGAATATAACCGGGGATGAAGTTGTTTAACTTAGAGAGGTAGGGGTCACAGTGAATAAAACTATGATCATTCAAAGAATATCTATAAAATTAGGTGGATTAAGGATATGTTCATTACAGTGACTATAATCACATTGATTCTGACCCATACACAGTAGAACTGATTATGGTTACAAAATCATGAAGATAGTCCCAATGATCAGATTAGCAGTCATGCAACCAGTTCTTTTGAGATAGCTGCCTTGATGTTGCCATGCTTGCTTGCTTGCTTTTTTTTTTTGTACTACAGTGGTGTGTCCCAGGGTAGTCTGTATCTTGACTTGCCGTGGAAGATCTCCTAAAAGCAACTTCAGTGTTATCAATTTAACTATGCTCTAGGAAGCATGACTATTAAAGTTATTATCTATACAAGGAACAGGAAAATGACATATTGAGACCATTATCTGATTCGAAGAATCCACTACCATCGTGGCATAGCCTACACTAACCAAATGACACCTGTAAATCAGCCTGAGTGGTCAAGATAATGTTCTCCATTCTCTATCTTGCTTGGTCATACTTTTTTTTTTTTTTTTTTGTAGGTTATTCCTGTTCTTCTTCATCTCCCTCTCAAGTTTATGTTTCTCTCTGCCCAAATTTGTTTCTTCCACTTAAGGATAGTAGAGGAACTAGATGAAAATTGGTCAGTCAGCACTGAAACATCTAAATTGCTCTGGGGAGGAAAGATGTAGAATAAGTAACGTGGGAACTTATATTTCCCAAGTCTTCATAGATGATACTGGAAAGTGAGTTTGCCGAATTTTGTGACATATACAATCCAAAACATGATGCAGATGATGATAATATTAGCAATGTCCAGAATAACTTTCTACATAGATTAAATTATGTAGTTCCAGAAGCTTAGGAAAATCCCTCAGGCCACCCAAATAAATGTCCCATCTGCTTACTGATGCCTGAAATTACATAGTAAGAGTTTCATTTCTTAGCCCCAAGCATTTGATTCCTGTTAAAATGCAAATCTCCTGGGTATGGCAATACTCTAAGTTGCTGCTATATCCCAGGGGTGGAAAATGATTTTCAGAGATTTTCTTTAAAACGTATTTGGATAAGGAGAAGAGTATGAGGCCACTGGACCCTGGAAACAGGTGGAACAGTAAAACTTAATAGCTAGGGGCTGGGGAGGGGTGAGAAAAGGGAATACAAAGAGAAGAATGCAAAATGCAAGAGGGAGCACATGAAAAGACCTTACTGTCTTTTCTGGATCTGAGAATTGATATTGCTACATGAGAATGAGCATACTTTACTATTTTATATCCTCTGTATCCAGGTGGTGCAGAATTCAATGTATGTAGCACACATGTAGCTAAGGTAAGGGTAGATATTCTTGTAACCTTATAAGGATGATTAATTGTGATATCTCTTTACCAGTCTGGGTTGTGGTGTGTAGGAACTACCCTAACCCAATCACCCCCTCCCCCTCTTTTTGATTTACAGTCTTTCTCTTTTAAACAGAGCGAGGCAGATCTGGAAATTTTCTTGGAAAATATTATAAATTTCTCATCAGCCATGTTATACACAGAAGTGTCCCAGGTGTCCCTTAACCACCCTCTGAAATAGCATCACTACGTCACTCCAGGTGGAGTTGATCATTCACGTTATATCACTATACTGTTGAAGATTGCTCTTATGTAACCTGTATAGATTGTTAATGCAAAAGGGGTCATGAACAAACCCTTTGGCATCCTTTGAGTTTATTAAAAATGCTTTCTTTTGAGAGAAATTTAGTCTTGTTTAGGTTGAAATCAATGATAAAACATCTATAAGACTCTGAATAGGAATTAGCATGTTTTTTAAAGAAAATTATGTTTGCATCCTTAGTTTAAAATTTGGTCCTTCCTAAAACTCTCTGACAAAACAAGAAACCCCTTTATGTATAACTGAATTAAAGGAAATGCTTTTTAAGTGAGAAAAAAAAATATTTCCATTATCATCTATTTTTTCAATTTGTATTTGCATAGTTCGGATTTGCTTAAATATACGAATATCAGTATGCTTTATCTATTTAGATACAGTTCAGGAAAGTCATGAGAATTGAGAAAAGAACAGCAAAAATGTCTACTTTTTATTCCATATTACAGCTAAATTCTCACCTAATTGTCTCTAATTTAAAAAAAAAAATTATGAGAGTTTACTTGTATCTCTTTTACATGGAGAGAAGTGACCAATTCAGGTAGGAGTTGATATCCTCTCTTGTCAATTTCACAACTTAAGTTGATATTGTATCTCAAAGCATCTGAATTCTGAAGATTTGGAGAGCCTCCAGTTATTCCCTTTATTTAAAGGGGGAGATGAAAACTGAGCCAAGGAGGTTGAGTGATGTACCAAAAGACTTCCACTAAAGCAAATCCTTGATGTGGTTTCCTGATCCTTACACAGTGAGCATTTCATCACAGCACTCTGCCCTATTGAAAATGGTAAATATACTTAAGATTTTAGGCTTTGTTGAGTTTCAAAACATCCACATACTTAAACGTTTATGAAACTCAGAGAGAAACTAGTGAAAATTCTTGGGTGGAACAATCCAGAACAAAGAATGGAATTTCCAATTTGTATTAATTGCTCAGGAAATGAAGGTCCAAAGAGGTCAAGTAGCCAAATTTCATACAACTAGTCAATAGTAAAGTTGAAAGTAGCACCATAAACTTCTGTTTAATCGACTCAACAGTGTGGCCTCTTTACATGCAAAATAGGCGGAGAACAATGTGTTGCTATAGAGAGGGAGGATTGGTGAAGTACCAGGTTCTGACCGTAGGAAACTATGACTAGAGTTCATGTCTTATGAAATGGGTAGCCATGCTTAGAAATGTTCCCTGAGGTAGTGAAAGAGTGTTGTTCAGACTTCAAATGCCAGAGATGTAAATACAGTTGTTAATTGTGAACAAATAGTAAATCCCAAAAAATGTGTGAAGAGGTAAAAAAAAAGTGGAAAAGCACTCAACATGCCTTGGGCATAATATAAACAGAATTTCATGCAAATACCAAAAATCTTCAGACTATTAATGTGCATTCCTAAGCAACTCACTCTCTTGCAGTATACAGAAATGCAAAATCAACACTTTTGTGAACTGTAGTTCTCTTATAAGGCATATAATCCCTTATCTTTTAAATATTGGATTATATTTTCCCCAAGAAAACAGAAATTCTTTCATGAATAAATAATCAGTTCACAATCATCTTTATATACCCTAGCCCTCTCCTATATGTAACAGAATGCCTACATACAATAGACTCTTTAAAAAATACTTGTTAAAGAAATAAGGAAATGATCATATGGCCAAGAGTAATTTAACACAGATAATTACCTGAAAAAATTGAAAATTTCTGCAAAGGAAGACTGATGAGAGGAAAAAAGAAGACAAACAGAGAAAGAAAAAAGGTTATTTGTGCATAAAATATTTCACAAGTTTAATCAACACAAATGTATACTAAAAGAAGTCACCCACCTTAGGCATTTCTCAATAAATATGCACCAGGTGTCTACTTTGTGAGAGAGAGATGTCAAATGATGTCTTTCATGAAGGCTCAGTGAATGAGTTGGGATGATAGGAGCAGTAATAAGATGGTTTGATAAAACCCAAACACAGAAATCAGAACAATCTGGATTAAAATCTTGCCTTTTCTGTTTACTATCTACATAACCTTAAGCTACTTATTTAAAGCTTCTAAGAATCACTTTAACATCTAAAGACTGAGGATAGTACTTAAGTATAAGATTGCTGTGGGACCTAAACAGAATAATGCACATCAAGCAGCTAGAAAAATGCCTTCATGTACTATTCTCCTCTCTTCATTTCCTCATCTGGAGTTACGTGGACAATGGTAAGTAAATAGCAGCAGCAACAACATGAAACAATCCTATTAAAAATGGGCAAAGGACCTGAATTGACATCTTTCCAAAGAAGACATGCAAATGTCCAACAGACACGTGAAAAGATGCTCAACATCACTCAACATCATGGAAATGCAAATTAAGTCCCCAGTGAGATATCACCTCACACCTGTTAGGATAGCTTTTTAAAAAAGACAACAGGGGCGCCTGGGTGGCTCAGTCATTAAGCGTCTGCCCTCAGCTCAGGTCATGATCCCAGGGTCCTGGGATCGAGTCCCACATCAGGCTCCCTGCTCGGCAGGAAGCCTGCTTCTCCCTCTCCCACTCCCCCTGCTTGTGTTCCTGCTCTCGCTATCTCTCTCTCTGTCAAATAAATAAATAAAATCTTTAAAAAATAAAAAATAAAAAAGACAACAGAGAAGAGTTTGCCAGTGAGGATGTGGAGAAAAGTGAACTCCTGTGCACTGTTGGTGGGAATGTAGATAGGAACAGCTACTATGGAAAACAGTATGGAGGTTGTAGGGGCCAAGGGCAGACAGCCCCAAGTAGGGTTACTTTGGTATGGACATCATTTTGAGTTAAAAGCAATCAAAACCCAGCAGCTTCAGGAAAAGCTCTTTACCTCCCCATCACCTGCCTAATGGTACCAGGAAGAGAGCTATTAACAGAGATTCCTCTTTACCTAAGAAACGTATTTACATAATAAGGCAACCTTTGTTTTCCAAACATCTTTCACCTTCTTGCTAATGGTCTTTCTCCCCTTTGTATTTTCAGGCACCTTCCTCTCTCCTTGGATTTATATAAGCATCATGCCCTATAACTGTCTTTGGGATTTCTGTGTCTATGTGGATTCCCCTTACATATGCTATTAAATTTGCTTTTCTCTTGTTAATCTGTCTTGTGTCAATTTGATTCTTCAAGTCCTTAGAAGGACCTTGAAGGGTAGAGAAAATTCCTCCTCCTCAAGAAGATTCTTCAAAAAATTAAACATGGAATCCCACTTTAGATACCTATCCAAAGGAATTGAAATCAGTTTCTTGAAGAGATATCTGCACCTTCATGTTTATTGCAGCATTAATATGGAAACAACCTAAGTGTCTATCTGTCAACAGATGAATGAATAAAGAAAATGTGATAGATAGATGATAGATAGATAGATAGATAGATAGATGATAGATAGATAGATGATAGATAGAAAGATAGATAGATATAGATAGATAGATATTATTCATCCATAAGAAACAAGGGCATCCTGCTATTTGCAATAATATGGATGAAACTGGAAGATAATTATGTTAAGTGAAAAAAGCCAGACAGAGAAAGACAAATATTGTATGGTGTCACTTATATGTGCAATCTAAAAAAGTAAAATGTCAAACTCATAGAAACAGAAAACAGAATGGTGGTGGTGGTTGTCAGGAGCTCGGTGTGGGAGAAATGGACAGATGTTGGTCAAATGGTCCAAACTTTCAGTTATTGGATGAATAAGTTCTGGGGATATAATATACAGCATGGTGACTATAGTTAATAATATTCTATTGTATACTTGATATTTGCAAAGAGACTATATCTAAAAGTGTTATCAACACACACACACACAGGATAACTATGTGAGGTCATGGATGGGTTAATTAACTTGATTGTGGTAATCATTTCATAATGTAGATGCATATCAAACTGTCATGTTGTATACCTTAAATCTAAACTATTTTATTTGTCAATTATACTTCAGTAAAGCTGAGGAAAAAAAGAAAGGAGACACATGGCTACTGTGTTTCCCAAATAGAATAACTGACCCAGAAATGAAGGCTCTATCAAATGGGCTTAGATGTTCTGTCTGTGCTTCCATCTCAGTTCTCTTGCTCACAGAAGATAGTTGGTAACTACAATGAAAGTGAATATTCCCAGGATGGCATAGTCCTTTATGAGGTAGATTCTCAATGACCCAAAAGAGGTGATGCCAAGCACAGCCTGAAGTGTTACTAACCAGTGTGTTCTCACCAGACAATTGGGACCTGCTTTTCAGCCCACTCCCACTCAGCTGCTGATAGCAGATCAGTGGGGTTTGGTAGAAATGAGCTAAATATTCATCAATCCTGTTTGCTGTTTTTCCTAGACATTTGCTAGACTACATTGCCCAGCCTCTCTTGAAGTTAAATGTGGCTACACAAATGAATTTTTAACTAATGGAATATGATCAGAAGTGGTTGGGGCCCTCTAGCCCCACAAAGGCTTTCTCAAATCTCCATGTTCTTTCTCCTTCGGCCAACTGATGCGTATGGATATGGTGACTTTGAAAACCATGAAGAGAAGGAGACTGGATCCTGAACTATTGAATAGAGAGCTCTCAAATAGTCTGGGCATGAGCAAGAAATGGTAGCTAGCTGTGACCCTACACAGATTTAGGAGGGAAATACCTTCCTTGGTTATTACTCAAAGGTTTATATGGCTGAACAAGCTATTTGAGCAGATGAGAACTGGCTCCTCTGATGAATTTGAGAAGGAAGAGAAAGGGGCAGTTCCTTGCTTTGGGCTCTCACCAGTGTTCACCTTGACAAGACAAGCAGTGAGCAGCAACAACAGAATGATTTGAAGATGACAAAAGGACTTCCAGTCTCTAAATACCCCCTCAGTTCCTACCCAGTAGACTTTAACTTCCCATGCTGAGACTGTAAGAGAAGGAGATAAATATCACAACAAAAAATGCCCTTGCATTTTCTTCCCTGTACTTGGTAGGCACCAAATGCATACTTATTGAGTTAAAAAGGTGAATTAGAATGACTCTCCCAAAGCTGTCTCAATGTCTATCTCTGGAAATAGAAAGCAAAACTATTTTTATTCACAAATGAATACAGAATTGCTGACATCGGTGACATCCAGGGATAATAAAATTTATGTGGTGGGTGATTAACACCACGGGACATCCCAAGCAGGGCAAGGTTTAATGGGCAGCTCCAATGGTTCTCCCTATCCAAGAGGCATCAGGTTGTAGGGGAGGAAAAATAATTTTCCCTTTACCCTTCTAGGTTGTTGGCTGAGACTCCCCTTTAATAAAAAACAGATTAACAGGAGAAAAACAAACAGGAATTTAATAACATGTATACCTCCTGTATGCATGGGAGAGACCAAGAAAACTGAGTAACTCCCTAAAATGGCCCAAACCACCAACCTTAAATACCATCTCCAGCTAAAGACCAAAGAAGATGGGCCATGGGAGCTACGGGAGGCTATCAGGAAAAGCACAGCAAACAAGGGTAAGGTTGTCATACACATTTAGGTCTTTGCCTTCCCCATTGACAAGAGTTTCTTAGAGATTTAGTCATTTTTCTCTTCTTGGTACAGAGAGGGGCATACCCTTACAAATGAATATTTCCCTTATAAATGTAAATGTGTCTTATAAAAATGTAACCTCAACTCAATATTCAGAGCTCTTCTTATATCTTCTATTGCCTAAAAATAATCAGCCTAACATAATCCTTATGCCAGGGACATATTTTGGAGTGACATATTCTGTTCCCCTTCAAGGTACAAAGAAGGTAAATCTCAGAAGAAGGATGCTCAAGGAACACACTGCCAATGGAAAGAGTTGCTAAGAGCGAAGGTGAATTCCTCCTTTAAAATGTACCTCCAAATGGCCCTTGCCAGCCCAGTGCTGGAAGTGGTAAACAAATTAAAACAAACCCAATCAAATAAGCCCTGCATTTGGATTGCACAATACTGAATTCAGGCCCTAATATAGCAATTAATGCTATTAATAATATTGCACATAACTTGTATTGAAAGCAAAAAAAAAGTGATAAAGCAATTTCCTTAGGAATGTGTATTAGACAAAATTCTTTGATCTTATATTCTAAATCTAGGGCTTTAGAATTTAAATGTTATTTACTTCCCCATTCTGTAAAATGAATGTAGAACATTTCAGCAAATGATAATGTGGGATTGATGAACTTATAAATATCAGGTTTTCAGTCTACTTGGAAGAAAAATAGTACAAATGCTGAAGTATTGCTATTCAAAGAGAATGATGAACGCTTTACTTCCAGATACTTATTTATGGAGTAGGAAACAGTTGCTTTTTTTCTGTATTTCTAGTTAGAGGAAGTTACCAACACATGAAATGCAATAGGTCACTCTTCAAAATTGACTCGTTTCGAATTTAGCAACAAGTCCTTGAACTAAGGAAATTCTATAAGCTGGTCAATTTGTTCTCAGAACCAATTCTAAAATGATTCGGTTGGAAGCACAGATGTAAAAGATTCAAACACTGAACTGAATCCAAAAATATTGCGCCAATCATTTTCATTTTGCCAGATTCAGCTGACCGCTTTTGCTTCTTCCCAGAACTTGTGACCAGCTCTGACTCTAAAATGTAAGGATGAGGATCCATAATTAGCTCTCTGATACCAAATTACCAAATGCCCTGAATTTTCATGATTAAATACTGTGGACAAGGACTAATAGCTACTGTAGCATTCGAGAATCAGCCTGATTGACTCTCTCCTTGCATCTCCAGCTGTATCTTCTTGCCTTCCCCCTGAGATGGCTTCCGTATTCCCCACTCTCCAGGTGTCAAGTTGTGGTTTCCAGATAGGCCCTGCTTTGTCTTCTATAACTTTGTACCTGCTATTACCACCGCTTACCTAGAGCACCCTTTCTTTTCCCCCATTTTGTTAATTCCTATTAGTCCTTGAAAATTTCCCCAAAATGCCTTCTCAAGGAAACCTCCGAGCAGACAGTATAGAGTTTTATCTCCTGCCATAATTCTGTCACAGCACCAGTCACAAGGTGTAGTAATTATTGGTTTAACTGTAAACTCCTAAGGTGCCAATGGGGCTCATTTAAATCTTTTTGAGTGAATTAATGAATGATGGCAGAAAGCCAAATTTTAAATTACCATCATCATAAACTCCATGATAAATTGAAGTGAAATTGTTGGATTAAAATATGCCTCTTCTACAGGACTATGAACCTTTAAAGGACACCCCCCAAGCCCAATACCCAGAATATAGAATGTATAGATGCTCAATGAAGGAATGTAATCACATATTTTATTAGATTTACCATCATTAGTATTACCAACAGTGGTATAGAAGATGAGCCCATTCTCTCCACACCATGCCCTACCCCTATGTCTGGTGCATTAATACATTAGTTCTTCTCAATATTGCATTCCATTTTCCCTTCGGTAAATACACATCTACAAATCTTATACCAGAGAGTGGTGTTGGTTTTTGATGTTCTACTTTCATTAAAAGCTTCTGGAATCAGAAATGCTTAAGCATTCTTAAGAAGAAGTAGAATTAGGAAATTTTGCATCATGCTAATTTCTATGTAGTTGTTGAACACATTCATCCATTTATCTAACCCATTTTTGTCAAGTGTTCAATGCACTGTACTAACCTGTGTAGGACTGAAATTGTAAATAAGACACATAGTGTTTTTTTTCATGGAATTTATATGTCAAAAGAGCATAAAGAAAAATGAGCACATCCTCGGATATAGTTGAGAGCTATAAAAAGAAGTGAAGATATTTACCCAAACTATGGAATATCCATACTTTTAATGTCTAACCATCGGTCTATCACTGAGTGGAATTTAGACAAGAATGAGGCAATGAAACTAGTTACAGAGCTATTTCAGCAATTTGGGGTGGGATAGGAATGATTGGGTTCTCTATAGATTTAGAAGGTAGAATGAACAGGATTAGATAAGCATGTAAGTGAGAGAAATAAAAGTGCAAGATGACATCTGCATTTCTAATTGAGTAAACAGTAGTGCTGGTAGTCACTGAAATGGGGAAAAAATGAGAAAAGCATGTTGTATAGTTAGCAGGGAGAGGAGTTGATGAGTTTAGTTTTGCATATATTAATCTACATACCTGGAGAAAATCTGTGTGGAGCTGTTCAATGTGCAGCTGGATCTCAAAGGTTTATAGTTGGTAGTCACCTGCTTAAGGAAAATCACTGGAGCCATGAAAGTGAATGTGATATCCTAGGAAGAGTGTACAGTACAAGGGAAAAAATGGCCTAGGATAAAATCTATAAATATTTACACATAAAACATGAACAGAGAGGGGCACCTGGGTGGCACAGGCAGTTAAGTGTCAGACTCTTGGTTTTGGCTTAGGTCATGATCTCAGGGTCCTGGGATCGAGCCTTGAGTCCGACTCCATGCTCAGCGTGGAGTCTGCTTGAGGTTCTCTTTCTCTCTGCCCCTCCCACTCATTCTCTCTCTCTCTCTCCCTCCCTCTCTTCCCAAAATAAATAAATAAATCTTAAAAAAAGAATAAAACCATGAACAGAGAAATAGGGGCCATAAAAGAAGCCAGGAGGTAACAGTGAAATTAGGAGATTATTAAAAGCAAAATAAGAAAGAATTATATTTCAAGAAGAAATGTCATTTGAGAGCTACAACTTGATAAATGCTAAAAACAATTCATCGGTCTTACCAACAATGTGGATGTCAATGATGTTGGCAAAAATTAATGGAATAGCAGAATCTTTGGAAGAAAATGAATCTTGGCAGAAACAGATAAAACCTACTGGGGAGAAGAGACTTAATTTAAAGTTATTTAAATAATTTTAAAATGGAGAGACATTAATGTAACTAGAATTAATATGTCAGTAGGGGAAATCCTTTCTAAGCATGTAAGGACTGACAATATAACCTTGTAGATAAAGCACTGGGTTTGATTTCAAATCTCAGCTCTTCACACACTACCCATCTATGGTTACTTCAATACATTGTTTTGAGAGCTTCAGGTCTCCTGTTTATAAAATAGGCATAATAATGCTAGCTATGCATGGGTTTTGGAAAAATGAAGCCCCCAACATAATGTCTAGGACAAATTGGGCCCTGAAGTACGTGAATGAATATAAATTATTAAAATAAACAGGGTCTTGGACTGTCGTCTGAGTAAAGGGACTAAGAAAGCAGACAGGAATTCGAAAGTTGCCTGGGACATGAGAAAAAGATGGGTAAGAGAGATGAAGAATTAAAGAAATCATGCTAGGAAGAAGGTTGGGTGACCCTCGATGCCTGGGATGAAGATTTTAGATTTTATTTAAAGAGGAAGTGAACACACACAGACTAGCAAGATGGAAAGTTCCTTCCCACTGGTTATAAATCTCTTTGAAGGCAGAAAATTTGAAGGATATAGCCACAAAACTATCATCTTGATCATCACCATCACTGTTATTATCATCTCAACTAATATTCTTGAATGTTTTCCATATGCCAGGGGAAGAGTCAAGCCTTCCTATGCATTCTCTCATGCAGTCCTCATCACGATCCAGTGAAGCACGCACTACTATTATCCTCATTTTAATGATAAGAAAATAGGCACTTAAGTAAGCAGCACTTACTTCACTCAAAGGGCACAAAATCAATGAGGAGGAGACCCGGAATGAGTATGTTGCTTCAAGGAAGGGGTATTCAAAGAACATTGAGGTAAAAACCCATTACACAAATCATATCACTAATTCTTCCAGTATTCCTAAAACCAAAGTTATTTTATCTATCTGAAATCTGAAACAGAGGGGAAAAAAGTGTTCCCAGGCAAAGACACAATTAGTAGTAGAGCCAGGCAATGGCTAACTCTTCTCTTCTGGGCGTTTTTCTTACAACACAGATCTTGTTACTGCCCAGTAAATGAGGAGTGAAGACACACATTTTGCTTTCAAGCCTTCAAGGAGCTGTAATAAAGACTTGGCACGTATGATGTGAAAAGTGTTGTAGTCTGATCTTTACCAATACAGGGGGACTTCTGGTTCTTTTTTTTTTTCTTTCTCTTTTTTAACCCAACATAGAACAATTCTATTATTCTTAATAAGGACAGAGGTCTTTCTTTCCTTTTTTTTTTTTTTTTTTTTCAAGATTTTACTTACCTTTTGAGAGAGATAGAACACGAGCAGGGGCAGGGGCAGAGGGAGAAGCAACTCCCTGCTGAGCAGAGAGCCCGACGTGGGACTCGACCCCAGGACCCTGAGATCATGACCTGAGCCAAAGGCAGATGCTTGACTGACTGAGCCACCCAGGCGCCCCAGGACACAGATCCTTCTGATGTTCTCTTTTATGTTATCCTATGGTCTTTGCCATGAGTGAAAATGTATTTCTCCCTCCTACATCCTCTCTCACATCCTTACTTGCAATGCACTTGAATTTTACCTGATAGCCCCTTTATCTTTCCATTTTTCTGGAGTCTATCATTCCCTAATTCTGTAAATTTCTTATATATCAAACCCAAGCCCCATGGTTGATCACATAAGCACATTTCACCAAGTCTATAACTGTATTATGCCCAGGCTTTGCCAACTGTCTGCATGGTACACTTATCTTCTAGATCAGTAGGACTATTTGTCTTTTTACTCTTACAGTGGAATGGCCAAACCCCTAGATTAAAGAACAAAACTCAATGGATGAAGCCACGAATTCATGATCTCTAATCCTAACTGACCATGTGGTGCCAGACACCCATGCTTTTTTGTCCTTGACACTTGGTTTAACTCTCCTCCACTCTGTTACAATTCCAAAATGACAACACTCCTCTCCAGTCCTCAATCTCCATTTGATCTTGGAAGTTTGCTTGCATGATATTTCATCAAGGAGATTGAGGCCATGAAAGGACAAGCTGCATCAATTCAGCCATCAACGCTTCCTCTTTACTGACTGTTTGTCTGAGGTGTTTTTCTTTCTGTACAAGATCAGAGCTTCCATCTTGACTCTTCGTTTGATTCCATTCTGCTTCCTTTGGACTTTCGTTCCATGAGATATGCCTTCTCCCTCCTGTAATTTTTTCTAATTATTATTTTTATTTATTTTTTAAAGATTTTTAAAAATAATCTCTACACCCAGTGTGGAGCTCGAACTCCCAACCCTGAGATCAGGAGCTATATGCTCCACACACTGAGCCAACCAGGCACCCCTGTTATTTTTTTTTATTATTATTATTTTAATCAAATGTTTTTTTAGAGTAATTTTAGATCTACAGAAAAATTATGAAGATAGTAGAGAGACTTCCCATATACCCTATACCATGTTACTTTTATCATTAATATCTTATTTTAGTATTGGTACATTTATCACATTTAATGAAGCAATATTAATACATTGTCATTCATTAAAATCTATAGTTCAGATTGTGTTCCACAGTCCCATCCAAGATATCACATAATGTTTTGTTATCATTTTTGCATAACTTCCTCTGGTTGTGACAGTATCTCCAGCTTCCTCATCATGGTGGGAGTTTTATTTTTAGCACTGTTTTATATTCTAACACTATGAGATGTTCCAGGCTCATCTTGTGTGTTTCATGTCCCAGTCCTCGCATCAGTCATTTATCCAACAAGCCCTTGTTACCTATATTGGAAAATGGAATTAGAAACCCAGAATTAGGCACTAGGTCTCCTCGTTGTTACTGCAGTGTCATTACCTCTAGGCCCTCTGAGCTATCAGAGCAAGGAAATATATGCATCTATGCCAATCTGTGTATATGCACATGTCTTCTATACATATGCAGTTTTTTCTATATATAATATCTGTATCTATACTAAGCTAAGCATATGTTCATACTCATGTCCGTAATTCTAATCCATCATCATTCTAGACTTCTTCCCTTGCTAATTTGTAATGTTCCACTCCAACAATAAGAAATTTGGCTTCCAACACATACCATCCCTCTACTTGATTGTTCAGTTGCAGTATACGTATACAGTAGTTTCAGAATTGTTGATCCACTGGGAAAGAAATTTATCAACTAGAGTACAGTCCTTATGTACAGTTCCTTTGCCTTAACTTTTTACAGACTCCACTCATTCCCAAAGTTACTTAGGTCAGTACCTTCTCCTCTCCCTCTTCAGAGATATTTTTTCATGTTTCTTTTTTATTTGTTTCGTACATTTCTAATATGGTTAGAGTCATCATGACATTCCACATTTTATCCTGAAATCTCCTGGCCTTTTGAATGATTTTTTAAACTAGTGTGCATTACGGTTCTCTCTTTTTGTGGTAAAATTCTGTAAGTTTTGACAAATACATTGTCATGTGTTGGCCATTTCAATATCACACAAAATAGTTTCAGCACTTTAAAATATCTCCTGTGCTTCACCTGTTCAACCCACCTACCCAAGAACCCCTGGAAACTAGTCATCTGTATCATCTTTACTGTTTTGCCTTTTCCAGGGTATCGTATAAATAGTGTTACACAGCGTTTTCAGACTGGTTTCTTTTACTTAGCAATATACATTTGCAATTCATCCAATATTTGCAGTTTGTTTATATAACCATATATTAAAGGATATTTTGGTTGCTTCTAATTTTGAGCAATTATAATTGAAGCTGCTATAAACATTTGCAGGCATGCTTTTGTGTGGACATAGGTTTTCAAATCAGTTGGTTAAATACTTAGGGGCAGGACTGCTGGATAAGACAATATTTAGCTTTGTTAAAAATTGTCAGACTCTCTTTCAACATGGTTCTACCCCTTTGCATTCCCACAAGCAGTGAATGAAACTTTCTTTTCCTCTGTATCCTTGCCAGCAATTGGTATTGACATTGTGGCAAGAGGGGTAAAGAGTTAGCTCTTCTAATAGGGGTATAATGGGGTCTTTCTCAATGGCAAGTGATGTCATTTCTCAAATGAATTTCTCAAATGGCAAATGATGGTAAGTATCATTTCATATGCTTATTTACTGTCTGTATATCTTTTTTGGTGAGGTATTATCTGTTCACATCTTTTTTGTTTGTTTTTCAGTTGAGTTTTATAAGTTCTTTGTTTATTTTGGATACAAGTCCTTCATCAGATATGAGTTTTCCAGAAGTTTTTAATTTAAAAGTCTAATTTACCAATTTTTTTCTTTCATGGATTGTACTTTTTATATCATATATTGAAAACTCATCATCAAACCCAAGATCACATAGATTTTCTTCCAGGATTTCATCTACAAGTTTTATAGTTTTGCATTTTACATATAAATCTGTGATATATTTTTATTTAAGTTTTGAAGAGTGCAAGGTCTGTATCTAGGTTCCTTTATATATGGACACCTAATTGTTCTAGCACCATTTGCTGAAAATACCATCCTTTCTCTAGGGAATTTTTTTTGCTCCATTGTCAAAGATTATTTGACAATGTTTGCGTAGTTATTTATGGGCTCTCCATTGATCTATGTGTCTATTCTTTCACCAGTACCAAACTTTCTTGATTAATGTTGGTTTATAGTAAGTCTTGAAGTTGGGTAATGTGAGTCCTCCAACTTTAATTTCCTTCAGATTGTGTTGGCTATTCTGGGCTTTTTGCCTCTTGATATAAACTCAAGAGTCAGCTTGTTGATATCTAAATAGGTTGCTAGTATTTTTATTGGAATTGCATTGAATACATAGATCAAATTGGGAAGAATTAACATCTTAACAATATTGAGTCTTCCAACTCATGAATGTGGAATATCTTACCATTTATCTGGACCTTTCTCACTCTTGTCATCTGTGTTTTGTAGTTTCTTCATACAGATCTTGTGCGTATTTTCTTAGATTTATACCAAAATATTCCATTCTTTTAGTGCTATTATAAATAGTATATTTTAAAATCCCAATTGTTTATTGCATAGATAATCTTGCTATCTGTCAATTAAGATAGTTTTATTTCTTCCTTTCCATTTTGTATACACTTTATTGTTTTTCTTATTCCACTGGCTAGGGCTTCCAGTACAATGTTGTTTAGGAATGGTGAGAGAGAACATCCTTGCCTTTTTCTTTACCTTAGGGGGAAAGCATCTCACCATGAAGTAGTATCTTAGCTACAGGTTTTTGGTAGATGTCTTTTTCAAGCTGAGAAAGTTTCACTTTATTTCTAGTTTGCTGAGAGTTTATAATCAATAATATGTATTGGATTTTGTCAAATACTTTTTTAGCAGCAGTTGATGTAATCATATGAGTTTTCCTCTTTAGCCTGTTGATATGGTAGATTACATTGATTGATGTTCAAATGTTGAACCAATCTTGACTATCTGGAATAAATTCTAAGTGATCACAGTATATAATTTTTTTACATTATTGGATTCAACTTGCTAATATTTTATTAAGGGTTTCCATCTATGCTCATGAAAGATATTAGTCTATCCTATCTTCTTGGTTAGCTTGGCTGGAGGTATATCAGGGGTTTATCAGAATTTTTTTAAAAATCATATTTAAAAAATCTTTTCAAAGAATCAATTTCTGGTTTCTTTGTTTTTTTTATTATTTTTCTGTTTTCAATTTCATTTAGTTCTTCTCTAATTTTATTATATCCTTTCTTCTCCTTGCTTTCAGCCTAAATGGCTCTTCTTCTTCTAGTTTTCTCAGGTAAGAGTTAAGTTTATTGATTTTTTAAGTCTTTCTTCTTTTCTAATGCCTAAGTCTCCCTCTAAGCACTGCTATCACTGCTGCATTCACAAATTTTGCTGTTTTGTATTCATTTTTATTTAGTTAAAAATATTTTTAAATTTCTCTTGAGACTACTTCTTTTATGGGTTATTTAGAAGCATGCTTTTTAAAATTTTTAGATATTTAGGGGTTTCTATATACCTTTCTGTTATTAATTTCTAGTTTAATTCCATTGTAGTATGAAAACATACTTTGTATAATCTTGCATTTTATTAATGTCATTAAGGAGTACTATGCCCCAGAATATGGTCTATCTAGGTGAATGATCCCATGTGAGCTAGAGAAGACTGTGTTTTCTGCTGTTTTGGATGGAGGCATATAAATATCAATTAGATCAAGTGATTGATCATCTACATTCTTCCCAATTTTTCTGCCTGTTTGATCTGTAAGTTATTGAAGGAGGAGAGTTGGAGTTCTCCAGCTATTAGAGTAGTTTGTCTATTTCTTCTAGTAGTTCTTGGTTGGCGTGTTCAGGTTTAAGATGCTATGTCTTCTTGGAAAATTGACACCTTAATTACTAAGTAATCTCCTTCTTTATCCCTGATCATCTGCAATCTGCTTTGTTGGCAATTAACATAGCTACTCCAGCTTCCTTTTGATTGGTGTTGGCCTGATATATCTTTCTCCTTGCCTTTACATTTAACCTAAGTCTTTTTTAATTTAAAGTCAGTGAGTCTTGATTGTTTTTTTTAATTTACTCTGGAAATCTTTGTCTTGTAATTGGTATATTTAGACCATTCACATTTAAAGTGATTATTAATACAGTTGGATTAATAACTTATCATGTTCATATCTGTTTTCTACATGTTGTATTTGTTCTCCCCCCCTCAGTCTTCCCTGGTTTAATTGAGCATTTTATATGACTCCATCATATCTCCTTTCTTATGATATCAAATAAACTTCTTGAAAGAATTTAGTGATTGCTCTAGAGTTTACAATTCAGCATTTTATCTAATCAAAGTCCACCTTCAAATAACACTACACTATTTCATGTGTAGAGACAGTGACTTGTCATAGACTCTTTCTTCCAATTTCCCATTCCTATTCCTTTCAACAGCGGTTTCCTTTATCCATGTGCTATAATCGCACAATACCTTGTTACTATTATAACCTTAAGTAATTATCTTTCAGTTCAATTAAGAATAAGAGATGATTTTTTATTTTGCATTTACTTATCCTTTCTCTCTGCTCTTCTTTTCATCTAGATCCAAGTTGCTTACCTAAATTATTTCCTTTTGCCCAAAGAACTTGACTTTGTGTTCAGTGTTATATCTCAACAGAGCCTATTAGAGGACCTGGCATTTTGCTAGCGCTCAATAATTATTTTGTAACAGCTGCACAAATCTGTTAGGTGAGAAAAATGTGTCATCACATGATGTTATTATCTATTTACAACTATCATTATCTCTCTACATCCAACAGACTCGAATTTCCACAAAATAAGACCATATATCTGTATATCTAATTCACAATATCAGGTACAGTGTCTGACACAACTCAATAAGTATCTGTTGAACTGAATTATTGCTGCAATAGGAATATTAATATTATACATGCAAACGACCTTCTAATTATTACTTTGTGCACTGTAACTATTACATTAATATATCATTAATATCATTTTAATTTGCTGAATGGCCCTCATGGAAAATAAGAGTTTGGGGTATTTGCCTCTAGTTGGGGGCTTCAACTGGAAGCTAAGAGTAAGCATGACTAGTAATAATTCTTTACATTTGCCTATTATTTGTAATTTTGTGAATGGTTCAGCACACATGGTCCCATTAAGATCCCACAAAAGCCATTTGCTTTTTCTCTCTCACACAAGTATGTTTTATTAGATGATTTACTTCTTTTCCTCTATAAATTTCAGACTTTATTGCCACATGGAAAAAAAAAATGAGAAATAAGTTGAGCCTATGCCGAAGCCTCATGATTTCATAGCACCTAGGGAACCCTTATTACAATAAGGGGCCACTATTAGCCCCACATAACCATCCCTCCAAACATTAGAAATGATATTAATAATTAAAGCTATCACTTAAAATATTTAAATTAAAAATTACAACTGAATTGCAAAAATCTTGATTAAAAAATTGTTACCTGTTGCATGAGAATGTTGCATGAGATTTGATATTCCCTGCAGGGTTTATCTGTCTCTTGGTTCTCTATGGAGTAAAAAGCATCATCCGTGAACAAATTTAATAATCCATGATTTAAATAAGTACCTACAAAGCTAGCATTAATATATATTTTAATATATTTATTTACATATATTTATTTATATTTATACATTTTATTACATTTAGTATATTTTATATAATAATATATATTGTAGCAATTTCTAAATAATCACCATGACCTAGAAATAATAATGACCCTTTTAAGTTCCTCAAGAAAGTTTATCTTCCTCAAAATGAACAATTGGTTCTAAAGGACACCGTGTTTTTGTTTTTGTTGTTTTCTAATCTAGTAACTTAGGTGTCATTGTAAGTCCAAAGCTTCTTGAAGGTTGAAGATAGTGCTTCTTTGGTTGGCAGGGTCATCCCTGGTGGTATCCTAGATCCAGCCAAACTTAGGCTGAATTAATCATCTTCTTTCTGAAATACAAACAAGCAAGGAGATTTTTACTCTGTTATAGCCATGAAGCATATTAATGATGCTTCAGTATTGAAAATAGTGAACACTAATGATAACAGTCAAGAGTAACCCAAAAATTAAAGGGAGATTTCAAAAGGTAACTAATCCTATGGTCAATATCCTTCTAATACTAACTAGAAGAAGGAGAAAAAAAAAAATCTTGAGTAAACCCAAGAGATGATTGCAAATGAGGAGATTCTATACTCAAGACTAGAAAGTTAAAAACAGAAAAATTGCAGATGGATCTTGAGAGTTTAAGATGTAAAAGAAAATCAAATGAATGAGATTTAATTTAGATAGACAAAATGCCTTTATTTAAGAAGAATAATGCCAACGGGACTTATAAATCAAGTGAATACCAATTAGAAGCCAAAATAGAAGAGAAAAACCACAGCAAAGTAGGGTTTTAATGTCAAAGGATATAACTAAAGATTTATAATTTGGAAAAATTCCACTTTTTTTGAATAACAGAGTAGACAGTTTTTGAAACAGGTTTTTATTCCTCATGTAAAAGGTAAAACATTAACATTTGAAAGGAGTACACTAACCGACTGTACTCACTCAGGACCCAGAATAATTCAGTTTAGTTCAATAAATATGCATTAAGGGTTATTGAGTGCCAGGCATTGGGTTAGACACCAGGGGTTAAAGATTAATAAAATATGATCACTACCCTTGATGACTTTAGAGTCTAGTTAGGAAAACGGAAAGATAATCAGATAATCCCAATAGATTATTATGAATATTAATTATATTACATACACTAAGTGATAATCAGAGTTCAGAGGATGTAACAAAGATGGGGCAACAGTGATTATAAAAGTTAGGTTGCTTCACCTGGATCAAATAAACCTCCTTAACATTTTCAAGGCTCCTCTTAATTCCAGGTTTTATGAAACAAAGATTGTTGAGAAGGGCTATGAATAAACAGCAAGCAAAAAACTATAAATGAAATGTAAACAAAGGCTAACCACTGAGACATTGTAACTCGGAACAGACAACAAACTTCACAAATTGTTTTCTCTTGTGTTAGTACAAAGTCTGTTTTAAATTGCTAGTCACATAGAGGTAGGAAAGAGCAAATGGAGGAAATTCCTGAATTGCTTCCTTTAAGTGTGAAGTTAGGACTTCTGCATGTGACTAAGATGAAATAATTAAGACTACACTTACCGCCAACTGAGAACAACTTAAAAATGGAACGAATGAGAAGAAGATAGCAAGAGGGGAAGAATGAAGGAGGGGAAGTCGGAGGGGCAGATGAACCATGAGAGACTATGGATTCTGAAAAACAAACTGAGGGTTCTAGAGGGGAGGGGGTGGGGGGATGGTTTAGCCTGGTGATGGGTATTAAAGAGGGCACATTCTGCATGGAACACTGGGTGTTTTATGCAAACAATGAATCACGGAACACTACATCAAAAACTAATGATGTAATGTATGGTGATTAACATAATATAAAAAAAAACTACTTAATAAAAAAAAAAAAAACCTAGTGGGGTTCCTAGGTTTCTAGAGGTGAAACTCACAAAAGTGAGAGTCCACCCCCCAACAAGCCTAAAGGCTTTCTCACTCTCAAGCTAATAGACAGCGTCTAGTAGTTTGTCAAAATCATCATTTAATTGCTCCTATCATTATATGGCTACAGGTGCTTCTGCTACCAATATACAGATCTCCACTAGGATGCTCTGGATTCACCTGACACTCCAGATTTCTACAAGGCAGTTTGTCCAGAGACCTCAGTTCTCTGCTGGGTCCAAGAAGCATCCTTGATTTTCAGTTTATTCAGCTTTGTCTTGTGTTAAGTATGGGAGGGACACTCCCGATCTCTCTAATTATCAGAGCTGATACCAGAAGTCAGAAATTAACATATTAAAAATAAAATTTATAAAATAATAAAAGATATGAAATATTTGGGGATAAACTTGACAATTTATAACATATACTAAAAACAATAAAACATTGCTGTATAAAATTAAAGAACCCTAAAATATTAAAAGAGATATATCATATTCAGATGCCAGGAGATGCAATATTGTTTAGATTTCACTTCTCAACAAATTGATCCATAAATTCAATGCAATTACAATAAAAAAACCCAGGAGTGTTTCTTTTTCAATAGAAATTGACAAGCTAATTTTAAAATTCATAAGGTAATGCTCATAACTTAGAATAGCCAAGACAACTTCGAAAATGAATGAAGTTGGAGGAATACTACTACTTAATTTCAAAACGTATTTCAAAGCTACAGTAATCAAGATATTGTGTTACTGGTATCAAGACAGACTGTGAGATCAGGGAACAGAATATGAGGTATGGCACAGAGCCCAGAAATAGACCCATATGTATCGGGACAACTGTTTTTTGACAACTATGTAAAGGCAATTCAGTGAGGAAAGAATAGTCTCTCAATAAAAGTTTTGGAATCATTGAATATCTTTGTGCAAAATAAAACAAACAAAAACACTTTAATCTATACTCTGAGCCATATGGGAAAATTAACTCAAAATGGATCATAGATCTAAATTTAAAACCGAAAACTAAAAACCTCTAGGAGACAATATTTGTGACATTAAGTTAAGCAAAGGTATCTTAGATAAGACACAAAAACCTTAACTATTTTTGGATTTAGTTAGGAAAATTATCCTTGAACTTAGTGCCATCTGGAAAACTCCTTTTAAAATACCTTGTGAAGAACATATTAATACACTATATATGGTTACAAAGGAAAACAAAAGTAATCACTTGTTTCAAATACTTCATAACTTATAAAAAGGCCATACATGTATGTAAACACAAACTCTCAAACACAAACAAGCATAGCTCACAGAAAGATGCACTATCAACTAGCTCAGATGGCCATTGTAAAACAGACTTGCATGATTTCGATATAACATACAAATAATTGATTTTTTGTTTTACTTTTTATTTGAATGCTGTAACATTCAGAAAAAGAGAGAGAGCAACACAGAGTAGCTCCTTTGCCTTAGGTGATATTCATATTTTTTTAGAAGTATGATGTGCTGGTCTTTTGATTTGTCAACTGACTATATGCTATGGTATTCTAGTTAATAAATCAAACATTAATCTGGGTGTTGCTGTGAAAATATTTTATAACTGTAATTGATGTTTATTGATTTTAAGTGAGGCAGATTATTTTAAATAAACTGGGTGGGCCTGACTAAATCAGTTGAAAGCCATAAGAGTTATATTGAAGTTTCCCTGAGGAAGAATAAATTTCACTTGTGGATCTCAGCTTCAGCCCATACCTGGGTTCCAGCTCATCCTTCCTGACTACCTGCACTATGGGTTTTGGACTTACCTAGCCAACCCCTGCAAGAGCATAAACCAATTCCTTGCAATAATTTTTTGAAGAAGAAGAAAAAACATGCTTTTTTGTATTGTGGTAAAGGATATATAATATAAAATACCATTTTAACTCTTTTTAGTATACAATTCAGTGGCATCAAGCACATTCACAATGTTGTGTAACCATCACCACCATCCCTCTCCAGAACTTTCCTCATGTCAAACAGAAACTTTGTCTCTGTAACCACTAACTCCCCACTAACCACCCTCCTCCCCACCCCTGCTAACCTCTGTTCTGCATTCTTCTCTATGAAGTTTGGCTATTCTATGTATCACATATAAGTGTAATCATGCAGTATTTGTCCTTTGGTGTCTGGCTTATTTCACTTAGCATAATGTGATAAATCCCTTAATATGTATCGCCTACTGGTTTCACTTCTCAGGTAGAACCCTAACTGATACATATAGAATACTCATAAATAGACTAATTTGTTCAAGACACAGCTTTCCCTGACCGCCCAGCCCATAACACTGTTTCTAGACAGAATCAGTGGCTCCCTCTTTGCCTCTCCATATTCCTTATACATATTCTTCTAATAGTAGTGATTGATTTGTATATTTCTCTTCCCCATTTGATTGTGAGCTTTTTAATCTTATTCATCCTTACTCTTCCAGCACCTAACAAATTCTTACTGAAAATTAGTTAATTAACTAATACAAATTTTTATATTAAGTGAGTGACTCACATCAATATTGTCTCTCTCACAGGGGAATTTGACTTTTACTTTTCGCCAAGACTTGTCTTTGTGTACAGCCTCCAAGATAATTGTTTGTTTCTATTTGGGACAATCATAGTCTCAGTTTAAAAAGATCACTCAGAATTCAAATCATCTATGCTACTTGGCTACAGTTACTTAGCAATTCTGAGCCGAAGCACACAGTGTTCTCAAAACACCTGTGTTAGCATTCACTCCAAATATACACACAACCCCACACATTGCCAAGGACTTGCTACAACATAAATTCTAGAACATTCCTGTACTGATTCCAGGTCTCTATGTAATTCTTACTTTGTTAATGGTAAATTTTGCCTTTGAACTTTGCCACAACAACTCCATCTGAAGTCTTCAAAAATATTTAGAAAGGAGTTTGGGAAAATGGAATAGCCCAGAGGCATTTTGTACCACCAAATAAACATGCTTCTTTTTGGACTTTTTATTTAATATTCGAAAGATGGCAAATAAGACACGCCATGGAGCCACAACACAGGAACTAAACAGCAGCTTCACTTGCTGGATCTGTGACTGCCCATCAGGAAATATTTGTGCTCCTTAGTCCAGCCACAGTTGAAATATTCCAGCTTGTTTATTGATTGAAACTAGAAAACCTTTGACACAGGGCCTAGACAATCTTACTTATCAGGTTAATGTCTAGAGGAAACTAGGAGGAAATTATATTTGTAATTAATTTGCCTTTCTATTCCTCTTCTTAAGAACAAATAATGAAGAAAATCTAAGTCTTTACTGCATGGCCTAATGGCATTGCAAAGAAAAACAACAGCAATAGAAACCTTATATACTTTATTTCCATTTCTCTTTTGCTCAGACACAATTCTTCCCACACGCGTTTGTGTGTACGTGTGTGTGTGTGTGTGTGATTGCTGGGGTTTTACTGAATTGAGACACTTTTACAAAGTCTCTGAAGTGAATGGTCACAGGGAAATCAATAGGAATTTTTTACGTTGTATTTCAAAAAATAAAAATCCAGCAGAGTATATTTCTTGCAGAGCTTAGCTAAGAAAAGTTGGTCAGATCTCCCCTTGTAATCAATGTCACATGTGAAAATCTCTACATTACTGTAACTGCCCTACCAGCTCTTAACAGGAAAAATATCCAGAGTCATAAGCACTGAGTATCTCAAAAGGACGTCCACAAAGATTGCACTACCTTTTATAATTAAATTTTGTCCCATTGCCACTCAAAATAAGTCACAATTTTATTTATTTGAACTCATTCTAACTCACCATTAAAAAATGATGCCATTTTCATTTGTTCCTTTCATAGTAATGACAGTTGTCCTATGGAGACTCGTCTGGTTTCTATCCTTTCTCTCTCTCTCTCTCTCTCTCTCTCTCTCTTTTTTTTTTTTTTTTTTTGGTCTATAAAAATCTACAAATAACTCACGTTTACATTTTGGGGTTTTTTTGGTTGTTGATTTTTGGGGGATTTTTTTGGTATCACAATAGGGATTTATTTTTGTTGACATCAGGAAAAGACTCATAGATATCTACAGTCTAAAGTTGATGATGTTTTAAATGACCAAGTCCTTATTCTCCTGAGTGCTGTATAATTCTTATGATTTCCAGAGAGGCTAATTGTGCATCCTGAATGTCCTAACATTTATGTTCTGATTTATGAAGTAGAGATGTAAAATTATGTTTTTACTTTAAAGGGTGTGCATTGATAGCTTGTCAATGTTTGAACCGAGAAAACGTAGAACCCTCCAGTTACCACATCCACCAACCCACCAAGAAGCCAGGACAATTTGGCCTCATTGTGCCATTAGTTGACAGAGCCATTATGTTCATTGGTGAACTGAAGAAAGGGACTGGTAAGATCTCCGTCCTCCGGGACCTTATCAGTTCAAGTCAGAAAGCCATATATCAAAAGTGGAGGATGCCTTCAAATACTTCATTATCAAAGAATGACTTTGGAACACAGAGTAAATTGACTTGCTACCGAATTCCTATCTGTAACCTTCTATTTAAATAGGTCTCACTGTGATAACAGTGACAACAAATATCAACAATTTGCCCTTTCTGATGTAATTTCTTTTTATTTTTTATTTTTGTCTTCTCCGATCTTTCTCCCCTTTGCCCAGGCATTTCTGTAGCGCGCGCGCGCGCGCACACACACACACACACACACACACACACCTTTTTTAGCCCTTTCTCCCATAGTCATTGTGATAAACACATACGAAGTATCTCCACTGGACGTAACACTTTACTGAACACTACAAATACATAACTGAAAATAGAGAGGATTTCACCCTTGACTCCTAAAAAGTTGGCTCATTATTAAAGATTCCAGATAAAAATCACTAATAGGAGCTGAAGCAACAGTATGTATTCCTAGCACCGATCAACCTCATGCCAGCATGCCTGGTGGTCAAAGCACCATGATGGAAAAATAATAGTAGGAACTCAGTGGGGAGAAAGTCCCCTCTACTTGATAATCTGTTATCCTCCTTCACTCTTATATAATAGGCATTGAACTCGATCCTGTAAACATGCCAAGAAGAAAAGCCCTCAACAAGCTTACCAACCCATTGTTTCACGTTAATTTGTCCTAAATTTCCAGTTGATTGATAAATCCTTGCTGACTAGATATCACAGCAAGTATTTCTGTAGACCAGTGACTAACAAGGTACTGAACACATAGAAGGTGTACAAAATGCTACACTGAATGAAATTTGAATAACCGTACCCTCTTCCAATCATTTCACTTGTCATAAATTTGACACAGTCCTTTCTACGTGAAAACGTGTGCGTGCACGCATAGCAACATACACATGTCCACAGACACGTTTAAAAAAATAAATTGCTAGTATTTGAAAAAGGTAAGGAGATTGGGTATTTATAATGTGGATCATATATAATTTAGTTGGAGAAGACCCCACTGAAAAGGTGTGAGCAATAGTTTAAAATGATGGATAGACCACAGTCTTCTAGAGAGGATGAGGGAAACGGTTCCAGGTACTTCTTCTTCATTTCCTTCTTTATCAGTGGAGTTTTTCAATCAACCTAATCTGGCAGAACATTTCTCCTAGGCTACTGAGATATATTTGCCGGAAACAACTTTCCCCTCACTTAAAGAAATAGGTTTAACTCTTTCATTCCTAACATTCTGTAATGCAGGGGTGAAAGTGAGTTTTCCATAAGGTATTTAAAGGAGGAAAGAGAGATGAATCTGTGTGGAAAATTCGATGAAGGAGTGGAAAATTGCATCTGCCATATAAGTCCTACTACATATAGATATATTCCTCCATGAAAAACTGGAAATTTCATTTAAAAATGGTACCTGCAAAGTCAGCAGCAATTTTTAACAATGTCTTTCCAGCTGCTGACATCATATTTTTTTACTCCAATAATAAGGGATAATTTGGACCCATTCTCCTTTTCATTTAATGCTATTCCTCTCCTTACTGCATTTCCCCCACTTCTCTTCCCACACAAGAGGTGACTGCATTACTTGTGGAATATGATGAATCACTTCAACGAGAAATACGTGGCATCTGGTGAAGGCCCTTTCTAGCATATAAATTAAGCTTGAATGACAGCTTGGTCAAAAATTGCCTTTGAAAGTGGTCCCTGTGTGGCAGGTACAATCAAGTATTATCATTGTATTGGCAGGAGCCTTTTCCACTCTGGCTGACGTCTCTAACCTTTATTAGAGAGAAGTGGGTCACTCCTCTGCCCCCTGAAAATAATTGATGGGATGAAAAGAGAGATCTGGGTGAGGAAAAGGGAGAGGTGTATTTAGCAACTAGGCAGGAGGGAGGAATACTCAGAAAAAGGAGTACTGGTAACAGTAAATGATTCTGCAACAAATACACGGCTGGGAAATCCTAACCCAGGAAAGAAGCAAAATAAAGTGTAGCCACTCCATCTTTTGAGACAAATATGGCAAATATGTTTCCCAATTAAAAAAAAATTCCACGGTGGAAGGAAGAGATACTAGACTAAAGGTACTTTGCGTCTCTAATTTGTGTGATTTTTTTTTTCTGAGTTGGAAGGTTTCTTTTTTTCCTTCAATTTCTGTCTCATGGAAAAGGTAGAGTCTAAATTCTCAAGATTTCACTTTTGGAAATATCTTCACTTGGTTTCCTTTATGATTTTTACACATTTGTTGGTGGCAGGGATAATGACCCCTCCGTCAGGAAATTGAATGTGTTTCATGGAGAAGCCAGCAATGGAACAAAACATCAAACAAGGGAAGATTCTCCAACATTCCACATGATGGCAGAAGATCTTTTCCTTATTAAGTAGTCAAAGCTTACAATTTTGTATTATTCTATTAAATATAGCAAGATAAGCGATCTCTCATATTCTCTAAGCCATTTGGGGATAATTTGTTCTCAGGACGAACCAGAAGGGATGATGTGTTTTCCTGTGTGAAAAACAAACAACCTGGGGGAAAAAAAAATACCAAAGCCATCTTCCTAAAGTTTTCCTAAATAATGTTGAGATTACAGAAAGTGTCTTTCAAAATCACATTTAAAATGGGATCTTCTCGACTACGTTCTCCAAATGTCAGGATCATTTTTGTCTGTTTATGTTGTTAATCACAGTAGACCCATCCTGTGAGCGCACTGACGTAACAGGCTGCTTTGAACAGTCTCCCTTGCAGACGGAGAGCTTCGGCGCTGTACCTTTTTTCAGAGAATCTTTCCCTGATTTACAGTTCTTGTCCACTCAGAGCCTCAGGAAAGCAGTGGGCCTCGTGCCCTCAAACTGGATTTCTGGGCAGAACTAATCCAACAATTCGGTCAGCCCTATAAGATAGTGATATGTCCTGTCTCACAGCGAAGATTTGGAACACATGGACTATAAAGTTGAATTTCTCTACAATTTATAAATAAGCTCCCCCCCAATAGGCCTTTGTCTTTGTAGTGACAATGAAAGTGGGTCAAAGAAAGGCACTACGGTTTCACCAACTCTCTACCTTCCTAAGCTTCTTAAATTCAAGTTGCTGTCTGCTCTAATGGAGGCAAGCAATATCTACTCTACAAGGTGCAGATCATTGCAAAAGTAATGTGCACATTGTGACTTACCTACCTAAGGATGATAGTCACAATATTTTAAATGAGCAAATCTTAGCTGGGTAATGATTTACACTAATGCCTTCATTTAGCTATGGCAAGAAACCAGCCCAGGAAAATAATACCTTCCTGTTTTAATATTGCCTTCAGAGTGTTTACAATGTATTCATATGTCTACTATAGCATTCGATTTTCAAATATACCTTATATTATAGCTATTATAGTCATTTTACAAATTGTGTAACTGAGGATCAGACATGAAACTTTCCTAAGATTCTAGGGCTAGTGTATAAAGGGTAAGGAACTGAAATCAGAAATTCTGGCTCCTATGGAAGAGAATAAAAATCCCGACTGTTGATGGTAAGCTATCTAAATGATGATTTTAGTTTTCTAAGAACGTGTGGTCAAGTTTATCTTCAGGGGACCTCATACTGGGGATCAAGTACTCCGCAGTCAACTTGCTCCTTTGTGGCAATGCCCTCTCAGGAAGATAAAATCCACATTTTATCATCTGCCAGGATGATGGCAGGAACTCTACTGCCAGGAACATGGCAACCAGCAACCTTCCCCAAAGAATGGGTTCATCCTGAGTGTCCCTCTCTGGATGGCCATATTCTCCTTCTCTTTCTTAAGACTCTATAAGATGTTTATTCCCAGATTATGGTAATGGTAACATGAGTGTATGCCTATGTCCAAATTCACCAAATTTTATACATTAATTATGCACAGTTTTTATAGACCAATTATACCTCAATAAAGCTGGGGGGGAAGTCTTTGAAACTTTTAATTTTCCAATATTCTTATTAAAATAATAACTAGAAAATTATGAAAATATGGACACATTAAAACATTGAAAACAAATACCATACAAAGTTTGTGATATGAGACCAGTCAAAACACATAACTACAAGGAGAGTTGCTCTCTGCTAGCATCATAGAGATGTATCACTGAAATGTCAATCTCATTGTCAATCTTAGTGTTGATCTTATTGAAATGACATGAGAGCCTGAAACCAATCCCAGTGGGTCCTCCAGTAACAGCTCAGGGGCCCCAAATTACCGCAGAGGTGACCATTTCCAACACTTTAGTGTCAAAGACAATTGATGGCATGATCTTACCTTCAAAGCACGTGATAGATAAAAAGCTCTGAAAAAAACAATACCCGGTGACTACGTGAGAACAAAGCTACGAATACTTATTAAGTGACTATTTCCTAGTAGAAAACATCAGTTTATTTGGCTCAGCTACTATGTTGATCTACCTTAGCAATGTCTTAAGAAAGTACTAACATAATGAATTCTATGGTGGTAGCATGATTAATATTAATGTCAATAGATCTGAATAAAATTGAAATTTCAAAAAGAATACCTATCCTATGTGTTCCTAAAAGTGGTATAAATGCCAGGAGAGGATAATCCCACTGGCCGGCTTTGTATTTACATGTAAAAAGAGAAGTTTAGAATTCATAGAAGTAATTCAAACAAGCCATTGCTCCCCAAATACTTTTTGGTTTTGTTGACTGAATAAGTCCCTTCCTATGATGTTTCTTATATACTTTTCAAACCAGAGACTCTTTAAAGACCCTTCAATTAACAGTCCAACCAGGATTTTCTGTTGAGGAAATTATAACCAGAATCACTGAGACTTGCTCAGGGTCTTACAGAATATTAATGGCAGAGACGAGTTGGAGTTCAGTGGAAGGAAAGCTACATGTCTAATTCCACACTACCATGGTCTGTTTCCTAAGCCAGGATGCATCAGTATAAGATTCCCTTCTGGGGACATGTGGGTGGCTCTTGATCTCAGCTCAGGTCTTGATCTCAGGGTTGTGAGTTCAAGTCCCACAGGAGCCTACTTAAAAAAGCAAACAAACAGGGCGCCTGGGTGGCTCAGTTGTTAAGCGTCTGCCTTCGGCTCAGGTCATGATCCCAGGGTCCTGGGATCAAGCCCCGCGTCAGGCTCCCTGCTCAGCGGGAAGCCTGTTTCTCCCTCTCCCACTCCCTCTGCTTGTGTTCCCTCTCGTTGTCTCTCTCTCTGTCAAATAAATAAATAAAATCTTTAAAAAAAAAAAGCAAACAAACAAAGGATTCCTTTCTGATGGTGTCTTTGGGGTTTGATTTTAAGGATGATGTCATAATATTTTAAATAATTTTATTATGAGTTCGTTATCCATTTCCTTAATTAAAATCGGAGATTTATACTAACACCCTGATTAATTATAAAATGTTCCTTGTGCCAATCATCTTTCCCTTTGTCTCTCACACCATTCAAATGTTGCCTTGTCATATGAATTTATTATTAGGATACAAAGTGCATTTAGGGGCAACTCTACAGTCATGTGATAATTTAAATTGTGTGGTTTGGGACTTTTTTTTTTTTTAAGCTCTGCTCCTTTTCTTTTAGGCCTGTTGGCCAAAACAGCATATTCCAGGTATTTTGGGGTTTGATGCATGTGCTTAATCACTGGTTCTGGCTTTTTAAAAATTCTTAAACAAATCTAATATTTTTAAATCCAGAATTTCCTAAGGAATAAAAAAAACACTTTTTACTTAATTTTAAGTAGTTTTTAAAACAGTGTTTTCTTTTTTTTTAATTTTATCTTATTATGTTATGTTAATCACCATACATTACATCATTAGTTTTTGATGTAGTGTTCCATGATTCATTGTTTGTGCATAACACCCAGTGCTCCATGCAGAACGTGCCCTCCTCAATACCCATCACCAGGCTAACCCATCCCCCCACCCCCCTCGCCTCTAAAACCCTCAGTTTGTTTCTCAGAGTCCATAGTCTCTCATGGTTCGATTCCACCTCTGATTTCCCCCCCTTTCAATAGGATTTATTTCCCTTTCCAGAAGACTAGTAAATTTGAAATGGAATATGATTTACAAAACTTTTATGCTTCATTTTGTGGCTCTTTGCATAAAGCAGAGTACAATTGTATCTTTTTTGACAGTAGTCACCATTTTTTTTTTTTTTATCTTAAACTATGGTTACAAATTTGGGTTGATGTTTCATTGTACTCTCTCTGTTGGCACCTAGATCCTTTTAATGTAATTTAAGAGATACTGATTGACTGTAGGTACAGTGGATTAGAAAAGGAAAGGTAAGGAAGGGAAGGGAAGGGGAAAAATTTTAAGATATGGAATTTTGGTTTTAGGTGTACTTGGTATGTTGTCCCTAAAGGTATTCTATGCCAAATTTCTTACAAGAAATTTGTCAATATTTTGGTGTTTTATTTCAAGCTAAAAAAACCAGAAGCTTATTAATAACATCAATGGAAGAAGCAGCCTTTTTAAACAGCATTTTGAGAATATATTTTTCCATGCCATACATCTGAACAAAAATCTTGTGCATGATCAAAAAATTAATGATTTCCATAGACCCACAGGCTCTTGACCTGGAAGGGACCTTGAAACCATGCAGAACTCCTGTCTTTAATATCCATAGTAAAGAGAACACAACTAAAGAATCATGCATGTAAGTGGCTTTTACAGGCTCGTCAAATAACTTTCAATTCTGATTTGGTTTATATGAATAAAGAAGTGTTCATATCAACAAACTATTAATTTTAGTGAAAGTCAGTGTATATCTTCAACATGAAACAGGCATCTGATTTAACTCTCTTGATTTGCAGAACTGAAATATGATACGTTAAATGCATGTCCAAAATTATACGGAATAAAAAAAAAAAAAAAACAAGGTCTCTTGATTTCTATTTGGGTACTTTCCCCCTTACTCTATGTATAAATTTGAAATGGGGTTTATACAGGAGAAAAGGTGTCAATGTGGATAGATGTGGATGGGTTTGATGGTTTTTGAGTTCTGCGTCTCTGAATGTAGTGATTTCTTTATTTCTCCAGCATATATTGTGTACTCCATTCATGAACCACCCATTTTTTCCTTGGTTATCTTTTTATGGCTGTGTCCTGTCTTTCAAACTAGAATGTGAATCTCTCTAAGCACAGGGTAATAAATCAACTTGAATTACCCCTACTGAGTGACATAGTACTTTGTACATAAAGATGCTTAAAATGAGTTTTATTGATTGAAAAGTTGATAAATAGTTGTTACATATGATACTGAATTTAGAATAAGATATTCAGTTCTCAAAATATTTAGATTTAGTACCCTTTAAAAATACTAAAATAACTATAAGGAATTAAATAGAAATCAAAAGTGATTTTGCTTAACAGTCATTTGCAAAAAAAACAAAAAATTCTCCCCTGTGGTTGAAATTAATAACCTGTA
Source organism: Phoca vitulina (assembly GCF_004348235.1). Lineage (NCBI taxonomy): Eukaryota > Metazoa > Chordata > Mammalia > Carnivora > Phocidae > Phoca > Phoca vitulina. The sequence continues at coordinate 10,542,038 of NW_022589736.1, read as the reverse complement.
TATTTCTAAGTATTTTGATTAACATTTGTCTACACTAGGAAACAATGGGTTGCATGAGAAAGTAGATGGTATAAAGTAATTGCTATCTAGAATTCTTAGAGAATAATCTTTCAATCTAAGGCTTTCCAAATAATAATTTACCCCTTGTAAGCAATATTTAAGAAAGTCAGTGGAATTAAAATATTTTGAAATGCATTATACATTGCTGGATATTATCAGAGGAATTCTAAGTGGAATTTACCATTCTCAATAAAAGGCCCAGTAATTATTTTTGTTATTTATTTATTTATTTATTTATTTTTTATTTCTCTTCCCTTGAACTAAGATGGCAGCTATCACTTGCCTCTGTCAGTGTAACTACCTTGGACATATATTCCCTTTCTTTAATGTCTTCACTCTAAGATGCAATTAGTCAGTCACATTTGTTAGAATTTTATGTAAAGTGTGTAGAAATAGGTTCTGAAACATGAGGGCTTTCTTTTAAGTAGTAAATGAATTTTAAGTCCTGGACTTTGTGAATTGGGTTTGGCTACTTGTTGACAATTTTTAACTCAATTTACCATGCTGCTCTGTATTCCAGATATAAGGGGTTGAGGAATTACCAGCTTTTAGGGTAGCTGAACTATAACCATCTGACTCCCAGTGTCTTAACTTAAGGAAATTCTGCATGCCTGATAAAATATTTGTGTCTACTGTATTACAAAAGTCTTTATTTCATGATGTATTGCTGATGCTGGTTATATTAGTTAAGAGAGACTTACTAATGTTGACTCCTACTCCTTCCTGAGTGTGTCATCATGGGTCTTGGCTGATGGCCAGTGATGCCAACAGCTCACCAGCCTGGGTTGTGATCACCTTTACAAACCTGCCCCGACAGGGCTGTTCAGTCTCTGCTAACACACTTTTCTTCAGCTCTCCCAAACTGTCTGGACTCTCAATTCCCTTCAGCCAATAAGCCCTACCTCCTTATTTTACTACAGGTTGGTAGTACTATAACTGTCAGCTTGATCATTTCCCCAGTCTGGTCTTAAAATGGTCCGTCGGGAAAGGGCTGATAGAATGGGTTTCTTTCTTGTTTTTTTGGAGGATTTATACGTTTATAGTCAATATACTATATATGGTACAAGGTATGGATGAAAGTTCACATTTTGTGCACCTGAATATTCAACTTTTCCAGCACCATTTATTGAGAGACTATCCTTTCTTCACTGAATTGACTTTACACCATCATCAGAAATCAATTGTCCCTATATGGGTGAATCTAATTCTTGGCTGTCTAGTCTGTCCCGTGACCTACCAGTCTGTCAAAATATCAGACTCGTGATAGTCAGGTTTTAATGAATATAACAGTATCCCCCAAGCCAAAGCAATGATTCTGTTCTCACATAGGTAATCCCAATAAACTTGTTTTGAAGTGCTGCCTTTAATCACTGGCCCCAGGGTCTGGATTCTTAAAATCTGTTCATGTGTTGGGTGGTTAATACTGCTGACACTCAGGGCTCCCCTCAGAAAGCACCATGAATCTCTTTTGTCTTCAACTCTCCCTTAGAAGCAAGTCTAGAAACTTGTGTCAAGAGAAGCAAGTGTGGGGATTTGGGCTGCAGGTAAATGCTTATGTTCTTTTAATTCCTCCAAAGTTCAGCAAGAGGTAAAGATGGACATTCAAGTGGAGTTGAGGAACAGGAAGGAAATTTGGGGCAACATCCTTTAACATGTAAGAGACTAAATGTTAGAATCTCAAATGATGTTTAAAGTTGTGTCAGCTTTGGAAAATCATTCACAGTGAAGCTCTGAACACCATATTTTCTCAAGAAAAGCCAATTAGATTCCATACATAAAGTTTTTTTTAACAAATGCAACTTATTGCATATCTCTTAATTAAGGATTCACTAGCATGCATATTTAACAAGTCACTCTCAAATTTAGTTGGTTAAGGAATTATTAAATACAAAGAAAACCTAGAAAAATTATATTCAACCATAAATATAAACGCAAGGTATATGTAACAAATCATATACCAAAAATACATAGTCCCCTGCTCCACCCCAAATTCCAGCTCTTGTCTTCTATTTCTATTAAAGCATTTCTCTTAAAACTTTCCAATGTCTTGGGGAAAACACTGTACTTTGAATGGACCAAATAAAAATTGGCATGCAATATTAAATCAGACAACATTAGTAACATAAAGATCTTATGGAATAATACTCTACAATGAAAGCACTGAGGATCAAGATCATTAAGTGACTTGACAAAGGATACATATAGCTAATAAGCTGCTAGGACTGGTAGCCCCACTTCTGCACCAATGTTGTTGTCTTTCCAATTGAAGGCAATCAGTAATTGTTAGAAACCAATGTGTCAAAATGACCATACTTAATGCTTAGGATGGCAAAGACCTATGAAAATCTATCTCCACCCTTAATTAGTTTAGCAGGAGGAGATAAAAGGAAATATACACATAAATATAGACTATACATGCTAGGGCCATAAATTAAACTAAGTTCAATGAATGGGAGGAGAAGAAAAGGAAGAGAAAAAAGAAGGATAAGGGAGAAAATAAAAGCAAAATCTCTTCTGGTTGAGCCAACCAGTTAAAAACTCTTGGAAGGAGAGTCACTTGAGATAATCCTTGAAAGAGAGCACTTGAAAACTGAGGGTAGAGAAGGAAAAGGAATGAGTAAAACATTTCTACTGGAGGGAAAGACATATAAAGATGAGGAGGCAAGAAAGTCAAATAGCAAGGCACCCCTTTTCCCTCTGCCATACTGCCTCTACCACAAGAGTTGTGCCACCTGCAGGGTCACACTTCTGGGAAGACTCGTGTTGTTCCATCAAAAGGCTGCAGCTGATCTACGGCAGGAGGCGCTTCCTCAAGCCAACATCCTCACCTTGAGAGAGCGTCATCCTTGCTTGCACCATTCCATTGCAATCCATTTGTGACTGAGGGGAAAAAAAAATACAAACTTTGATTGCTGTGTTATCAGCATTCATGAGAAACAAGCTTCGTATACCATTCCAACACTTTTCTTTTTATACTTTTCTTTAAATAAAGGTGGAGAAAGCTTTTAGTAAAAGTAACCCAGATCCCAACCCTTATAACATTAACGTTATAGCCTGGCTACTTTCCAGCTTCTCCATGATAGAAGAAAAAGCACCCTCCAATTTAATAACTAAATTAATTTTTCCTCCCACAACGGCATGTGCAATTATTAAAGTCAGAAAGATCTTGGCAGCCTCTTGCACTGGTAAATAGAACGTTGCATTCCATCCTATGATTAATTAATGTTCCTGATTCAAGGAGATATGAAATCGCTTTACATTCCTTGTGTTATTGAATAACCTATCATGCATTATTGCTCAGGCACTTTTTACATCCATGCAGCTAAATCTCAAGTAATAAGCCACAAAGAGCCTAACTTTATGCTGAAGCATTGTGGGAGCTATGGAAAACAGAACTTGAGGATGTGCATGGAGGGGGAAGAGAAGAAAAGAGCCAGAGAGAAGAAAAGAGTCAGAGAGAAGAAAGGAAAAGAAGATGGAAGGAAGATTTGTATTAGCCAATCAGTCGTGTCAGAGAATGTGTTACCTCTTGCTTGCCTGTGGTTTGTCATCTTCTTTAGTGATTTTTTAATGACCAGTTTCCTTATTCACAAGTCAGGGATGATAAGAATAAACATACTAACAGTCAAGAAACCTGTCATCATTGGGAGTTATAAATGATTGGCCCCTTTATCAACTGTCAGGAAATGGTTTTCCTTGCGTTTCAAACCACATAAGTAGCTGTCCAAATTCAAGCGAGTATAAATGACACGCTTTGGAATATCCAAAGGGGAGATGTTATGGAACACTGTGTATTTTTCTCTCATTTGTAGCATATTCTGCAGCCAATAAGTAAAAGAGACATGTACTTTCTAACAAGTTGTCTCAGATATTGCAAAACAGACAACAAAGACAAATTTATGCCACAATTCCTACCCAGTTTTTTTTTTCCCTTGAAGTTGAGTATTGAATTAATATAGTTACACATTCCCTCCCAAATCTCTTGCTCACAGGTAACTAACATAATAATCCATTCAAATAGAAAATTATCACATTTCCTGAGAAACCTATTCTCTACATCATTGAGTTGGGATTTCATCCCTTCAGACTACCTGTGGGACTTTAAGGGCATCAGGATGCTCACAGGCAGGGATGGGGTCCCCAGTGAAGAGCTCATCAGGTCCAGAAATTAACCTCATCCCGTCAACCTCTCCCTGAAGAAGGTCAGAAGAGAAAGAAATACAAGGAGAATGACAAATCATGCCACAAGCAGAAACTGAAAAAAAAAAAATCCAGAAATTGCCAGGAAAGAGTAACCAACACGTGTAATGTTTAAGAAAGAAAATGCATCTGTCTTTTTTTAAACCAGTTTCCTAGTCTGTCTCCAATATAATATACATCAGAGAATCATTTTAAGTTTGCTTTTTTACCAAATAGAGATGCTTTCATACGGAAGGAAATACCCATATATAAGTACTATGACAGAAATAGACACTGACACTCTTGAATAATTCAGGAATCTGCTGAAAAGATTTTGAGAATTCTACTTTGACAAAACCTCAACATTTAGACCCTTAATGTTGCTTTCCAGTTAAACTCGTAGAGTACTGATGAGGATTATTGAATTGAGCTAAGGTAATTGGTAACAGTCATGGAAGGGAAAAATGATTCTGGGTAAAGAAAATGAGTGTCAGTGTTTCCCCTTCATTTCTTAGCTAAGTTATGCCTAGTGAAAGCACAGACTCTTGTAACCACATGGGCTTTACTGAAATATTATGTTTCTCAATCCTCAAGTACACTCGGCTTTCTCCTTCTAGTTCCTTGTGATCCCTACATATTTTGTTTGTCTTTCTCTCTAGGTACGGAGTGGAACCTGTGTCTCTACCTTCTGAAATCTCTAATGCATTCTTCTCACTCAGGGAGTTTTAATTAAATATACAAGTCAAAATATAAGCCAGAAATTAGCATGTATTTTCTACTATTTTTTAAAAATTTCCATGGATTTCCAAATGTCAATCAAAACTGGAAATTCTGACAGACTGTCTAGGGCTAGGTCAAGAATATGAGTTCTACTTTAAATTCAAACCCAGAATTGTGATGTGGCATGGGCAGATCTTTAAATGTTCTTGACTCACTCTCTCCCTACTAAAGAAAGTAGTTCTTACTTCACAGGAAAGCTGGAAAGGCAAACATGATGATAGATGAGATTTGTTTATTCCTTGGAGAGATAAGGTGTTGTCAAAATTCAAGGCATCCTTATTATCCATGCTCATGAAACTGTTATGATAGTAGAAAACATTATACTTAGATTTTTCTTCTATTGCCACCAAAAAGGCATTTAAACTGAGATTACAGACTGTCAAATAATTAAGACCTGAAATGTGGAAAGTAAATAAGTCTCAATCCAAATTTGTGATATCATCGGTTATTTTTCTCCTCTAGAAAAATGCCTTCAATTTTAAATAAACAACGTCGGTATTAATGAAGTGCATTGAATCATAATGTATCTTATTATGAGTCAAAAGGGGCTCTGAAAATAAAGTGTCATTACACAGAATCAGTCACATGATTCGTTTGAAAACTTGGGTTCGGATATAGTTCTCAGTCAACAGAAAAGTTCCATGTTCACTAAGAAAATAATAAAAAAAAATAAAAGCCCACCAAGGAAAATTCTGTCGGCTTTAGTATGCAGAAAGCACATGCAGGAAGTAGCTTCACCTGCCAGTTGTGATTAATTTGCTATTTCTTACAACGTCTCACTTTGATTATTAATGATAATGATTTGATTTATGAGTTCTGTTCACTGAATATTCTCAATTTCCAAAGATGTACTCTTTTGGAAAAAAAAAAAAGAGAGAGAGAGAGAAGAAAAAAAAAAAAGGCTGTTGGGAGATAGTTACTCAGGTAATGGAATGTGGCATCATTTACCTCTAGACGCTGGTTCAAATCTATCTCCCCATGTTTTCCTAAGGTGTTCAGGGAAATCTAAAGGCTGGAGCACAGATATTATATATAATGAATGAGAGAGGGATATCATGATCCCACCTCTGTTCTGAGGTTTTGTCTCTTTCTGTGTTGTGGGAATGCAGAACATTCGGGACCAGGCTTCTGGATTTTAAGGCTTTTCTCTGTGCAGAATTATAACATGTAAACCCTGCAACACGAATTGCATATTAGCATATTGTCATTCATGCATATATTAAGAAGCTGAGATTTTTAAGACTGTATGAAAAGATGCTAGTTTTCAGAATAGAATTATAGAGAATTAAGGCAATTAGAACTCTGAGGGGCAATACGCAATGTTGTTAGAATATCATATTCTCTACCAGCTGACCTCATTGATCATAGAAAAGAAAATTCAGTAGAAATTAATTTGGTGCTTTTCATAAATGCGAAAATAACTCAGGAATAATTGATTTTTAAAGGTTGAAAATTACAAAGGCTCTCATCTTCCTTGAGAAATATCTTCTAGGAAAATAAATGTAAGGAAGAAAAATAATGTAATCATGGTTGCCCAGATCATACCCTCCACTGGGAGTCTGGGGACCTGACAAGATTTCAGAGCCTCTAGCACTACCTCAGTCAACTACCCAACTGGGAGTCTATGAGCCTCTGGCCCCACTAAGTTTCTCAGTACAAGTATTAATAATAGCTAATCTTACTATTATTAAGAGCTTCCCACAGACTATACACCTTAGGCATAGGATCGCATTTAGTCCTCACAACAAAACAATGAGACAATAATTTTTTTCCCCATTCACAGATGCGCGAAGTAAGGCTCAGAGCGAGGCAATTTAACCTCACAGTGCTAACATGGTGTCCTCCTTCCTCTTTTTCCTTTTTGCTGACATGGCTACACTCCATACTCTAACACCGTGCCTTGTCATAAATGAACACTTCCATCTCCTGCGGACCGGAGGGAAAACCTCTAGCTTAGAATGAGCTCAGAATGAAGGTGGTGGCTCTTAGCAGTTGGTGGAAAACAAAGAGCACCTGTGACTCCAGGGCTTTGTGCTGAGTCCATGGAGGTTCCTAAATCCTAGAAAAGATCCCTCAATGTCTAGAACCTTTTGGGAATGTCCTCTCACACCCACAGTTAGAAGTTCTGTACCGAGGGGCGCCTGGGTGGCTCAGTCGTTAAGCGTCTGCCTTCGGCTCAGGTCATGATCCCAGGGTCCTGGGATCGAGCCCCGCATCGGGCTCCCTGCTCCGCGGGAAGCCTGCTTCTCCCTCTCCCACTCCCCCTGCTTGTATTCCCTCTCTCGCTGTGTCTCTCTCTGTCAAATAAATAAATAAAATCTTTAAAAAACAAAACAAAAAAAACAAAAAAAAAAAAGAAGTTCTGTACCGAGAGCCAGCTAAAGTGTTTCTTTAACAAAGACAACCTTGGGATACCACCGGCAGACCACTGGTTCTCACCTGGAGTGTTGGTTTAAAAATTAGAGACATGGACCAGTCTCTCAGAGACTCCAATTTATTAAACCTGAGGGTAAGTCCCTAAACTGACCTTTTAAATAAGTATCATTTCCTCTGCGTAGATGCTCTTCCAACTTCTTACCCTCCCAAGAGCTCCTGCCTACCCATTGACAATGCCCTCAATAACAGGTACCTTAAAATGGTAGGGAGCAAATCATTCTCAGTTGGATTCAAATCATCCTGAGTTGAATGCCAGTTCTGCCTTTTCTGGTTGTGGGACTTTCGGTAACATAGCTCACCATGTTATGAACATGGAATATGACATGGCTGAAATATGTAACAGAGCATCTCTATCTCTACATAGCTGTGTCTCTGGGCAGGACACTCATCTCTTGGTGCCACCATGTCTATGTCTATAATATCAGTGAATTGAACTAGACTTAGTGATTCTCTGAACTCTTGTGATGAGTACTTGGTCATTCCCTGATCTGTTTGTGTTCAAATTTACCTTTTACGAGGCACTTTCATAACCATCCCTGTGTCCCTTACAATGACCCTGTTGAGTGCATAGATACATTTCCCACTTTATGAATGTTTTGCAGTTAGCTAACTAGATTTAGTTCATTTACAGACCTGCAGGAGATCCCACTGTTTCTCAGTACTTCCACACTCTGCCACACGGCTTTGCCATGGGCTCATTAGTCTGTGGGGAATTCATATGTTGAGTCTAGTTCTCTGAAACTAGAGGGAGACAGAATTTATTTATTATTTATATTTATTTATTATTCATATTTAGGTAATTTATTATCTATATATAAAGAGATGAAAAGTATATTGTATATTTATATTATATATATATATATATATATATATATATATATATATACACGTCTATATATTTAAAGTCACTTAAGCTGAAATAGACTTACTTTTTTTCTCACATCAAAGACAAGAGTAGGGCGCCTGGGTGGCTCAGTCGTTAAGCATCCGCCTTCAGCTCAGGTCATGATCTCAGGGTCCTGGGATCAAGTCCCACATCGGGCTCCCTGCTCAGTGGGAAGCCTGCTTCTCCCTCTCCCACTCCCCCTGCTTGTGTTCCCTCTGTTGCTGTGTCTGTCTCTGTCAAGTAAATAAATAAAATCTTTAAAAAAAAAAAGACAAGAGTAGATGTGCAAATGCTGATGTTCTTTCTGTGGTCTACTATATAAGACAAAATTGTTTTTTATACTCTACCACAGCCAGCATTATAAATAGAAATATAGATACCATCAGGAAATATTTTGAAGGACTCCAGGAACGCCCTTGTTTTCGATGGGTTCTATATATTTACAACAGAGACACACATATGTAGATCACCATGGATTGGAGACTGTCCTTCAGATCAGGTGGCCCAAAAGTCCTTGGAGCATGCAGGAAAGTACAAGAAACATACAGAGCAGTTTGCAGAACCAGGCCTCAAGAAGGTCTGGAATACTGGTCAGGATATAACCATCATTTTAGCAGTCCGGCTGGATGGCTCCGTTCTTCATTATACCTTCTCTCTCTGCCTGCTTCAAAAACCTAATTGCTGTTACATCTGGAAGTACTGCCCTCCCATCAGAGCTCTCATGCCAGGCACCTCAGAGGCTGATAGCCAGATTAAAGAAGGTAACTTCGGGGTCAGAGGCCAAACCCTGGACTGTTAAGGGCTGCCTGGTCACTGGACCCATGTGCACATCCAACCACTCCAGCCAGTTTGTTCTTCAGGGGACTATGTGGGTGACAAGACCTGAGAGCTTCTAGTTTTGCTCTCCAATTAGAATTAGGTTCACTGACACAACACAGAAAACCCAAAAGAAAGATTGCTCAAAGGTCTGAATTTCCTAATCCCTTTGTTCCCAGCAATAGGGTAAAGGAAGGGGTGTTCTTCAAATACATGCCCCCACTCCTGTCCCTTTGACGGAGATATCCCTGGGTATCTTGCACACTTCTGCTTATATCCCATAAGCAGCATGGAGTCATCTTGTTGCAAAGGAGACCGAGAAACATAGTCTTTTGCCAAGCCAAAAATGAGGATTCACCACCAAGGAAAAATGTTTAGTTCTGCAGAGAACTAGCCAACTCTGATATATTGGTATAGCCCCTTCTCTCCCCTAATTCACTTCCAGTTGGCTATTATGTTTTTCATATAATCCAGAATAAAATATTGAAGAGAACAACTTTGAAAACTCAAATTTTACTTTTCAGAGGCACTGAACTAAGCAAAATTCAAAGACATAAACCTTAACTCAATGTATCTGATTAGTTAGCCATTCTTTTAGGTATCTTCTGAAACAATAGACCCCAAGATAGATTAAAAAGTAAGGGACCTCCAACAATTGACAATCAAGTGGAGGCTCAAAAAAGCAGGTTAACAACATCAGGGTGTCCAACAGTAGGCAACCCCCAATTGGTCTCTGAACCCTAAAATGAGGATAATTATGTTTTTTTGAAAATCAAAGTAGATAATACCTAATGTAGTGTAGCACAAAGCACATTCTTATATCTGAATCTGAAACAATGCCTAAGACCAACTCTAGGCAAAGTGTGGATGAAACCAATTTTGTCATCAGAATTCTAATTGCTTATGCACCATTCTCTAGTTATGCCCCTTCCTTTATCTCTTTCTTAGGTAATAGATTCCAGTGTCTCTGGCTGACCAGAAGCCCCTCCCCGATCTGTGTTGCTAGGGCAGAACCATAACTCTGGGCTTCCAATTTTCCATTCTCTCATTTCTGTACAAACAATTTTAGATCTCATGTTTTAGGGAATTTAGCATGTTATCAAGATAAAGGAGGGATGGATAAATTACCGTATGGTAAAATTGCCATTGCAAATAAGATTTTTTTTTCTGTAGTAGGTGTATTTATATTTTAACTTAAAAGTTATTTGAGACAAAAAAAGTATATTTTAGGGTATAATTTCAGGCATCAATCTTTTCTGTTTTTTTTTTAAAGATTTTATTTATTTATTTGATAAAGAGAGTGAGAGAGAGCACAAGCAGTGGTGAGGGGCAGAAGCAGAGGTAGAAGCAGAGTCCCTACTGAGTAAGGATCCCAACTCGGGGCTGGATTCCAGGACCCTAGGGTCATGACCTGAGCTGAAGGCAGATGTTTAACCGCCTGAGCCACCCAGGTGCCCCATGGGTGAGTATTTTCAATATGAAACATTTTCAACACCTTTTAAATTTCCCCATGTAGGTATAAGTTTTTCTTTCAACTTTATTAAGATATATATTTAATATATGAAAAGTTGCAAATGTTTAATGTATACATTTTGATGAGTTTGGACATATGCATGCATCTATGATTCTGTGATGCCATTAGCACACACAAAGTAGACATATTCATCACCTGCAAAACATGTCGTGTGTCCCTTTGCTTCTTTTGAACTTTTATTTATTTATTATTATTATTATTTTTTATTTTAAATGTTACTATTTGCTTTCCTTTTCCTGCCCTCAATTGACTATTTAGGTATTCTTAAAAAAAAAAAGTCTGTTGGAAAGGATACCAAGAGAAGGAAAAGATAAAGACTCTGTTTGACTCCTTTTACTTTCTAGTTTTTACATTTCCAGACATATGTAGAAATTATTTTGGCAAACTGCCAAATCATGCCAAAGGAAGACTATTATGCTTTGTAATTTTAAAAAAAATATTGCTCATATTCAAAGTTCCATTACCTCAGTTATATCATACTCTGAATCCTCCCATCACTCCCAATCCTAGGATCACTTAGGTTCATTTAACAACTCAAGCTGCAAAAAATTAAAACTGTAAGAACATAATCTCAGGTAGAGGTGTAGGGTATTTTTGGACTCAGCATTAGAGTACCAAGGAAGATCCACACCTGCACTTCTTCCTTTGGATGAAGTCTCCCAGATTTCATTACTATTTTAACAGTCATTTTACCATGACTTTTTATAAAATTAGATGAAAGTATGTTAGAAGTATAATTTCACAGGCATTTAGGTTTGTTGCAAAAATGCTAAGAATGAGGCTGACAGAACAACGTTCCTTCTAAAGTGAACTTCTCATGTGCTTCGGTGGGAAACCAGGAGCCCCCTTGCCTTTCTCTTCCACTTCCATCACTACACCCCTCTAACCTCTGTGTGGGAAACTCACACCATCTAGTCAGGCGTCAGGAGGCACCGAGGACCCGGGAAAATCACTCATAAGTTGCTAAAAGGGAATGTTTATCACATTTTTGTTCAATTCATGATATATCTATGAAAACCAATGAGTTTTACTATATTGAAACACAAAGTGCAGAGAAAACAGCATACCAGCTACTTTATAAAACATGGATTCTATTTCTTGTCCAATCATAAACTGAGGACAAAAAACAAAAAGCATAGATTTTTTTTTTCTATCTGTTGAAGTGAAATCAAAGGGAGTTTTTGAAGGCAAGTTCTCATTGCTGTTTACTGGGAACCAGACTCTCGTTATACTTAATGGATGTTCTATGCCAAGTTCCCCAGCCCCTGGGGGTGAAAATTTCCCCTAAAAAACCTGGAAGGAATTCAAGGCTGCTAAAGGCTTGAATAAAACTTTACTTAATGTGTATTGTACATTTTTATTACCCTGAGATGATATGTTATAATTACCTTCTTAAATCATGTGAGAAAAACTTAAACACATTATTAACAAATGATAATATTCCCAAACCAAACCAGTTTGGTGCTGGCCTCTCCAGAGAAGAGAATAGTGGATAGAAAACAGGCCAACAAAGTGGTAAACATGATAAAAAATGGGGACAAATATCAGGTGCCCTGATTCTACCAAATACCACAAGACTTAAGTTAGGAAACAAATTAGCATCTGTTGGAGCTCTACAGTGCAAAGACAGAAATCCTTTTGAACTCTGCAAGAAATTATACCATATGATTTTTGGATGTACCATAAGTAATTAGCCAAAACAGAAATATATGTTTCCTGGAATAAAGTAAATAGAGGAAATTCTTCTGGGAAGAATACTTACATCAGCTTCTTAGAAAACAAGCACAACCACTAACATAGTTGAAATGGGCAGAATCAATTTCTTGAGATGTTTGGAAATGAAAGAAATGCAAGTTCATTTGCATCCTTTCCTTCACTTTACCTGAGTTCAACTACACTTACATATTAGAAATCACTCGAAGAAGGAACTGCCTAAAGAATTCTTATGTTCAAATATGCATTATGAGGTCTTTCAAAGCGAGGCAACTTTTGAAAATCGTGGAGCTAGAAATCAAGCTAAGTAGCCAGAAATGCGTTGTTGCTATCTGTTTTGGAGGAGGGCAGGAAGGACGACTACTGTCTTCTTTCCTGGCATCCTGAAGGCTGGTAGGTACCCACGGTGCATGAGCAGGCCGAGGCAGGTTTTCCCCAGGAGCCTTCACGGGGAGTTCTGGAAAGGGCTGGCATCCACCTGGATGTGAGGGAACTGTAGGTGGAGGCTGGCTCCTCCATTGCTTGATTGAAGATCAAAACAGATTTTGTTTTGGCCAATGTCTTTTAAAAATCAAAACCTCAGAGCATTTAAAAATTATCCTTTAGCAGCATATCAGGGGAGACGGACTGGACATTCTTTTGCAGGAACTTGCAGTATTAAATTTTGGTGGGAAGAGACTGGCATGGGTGATAATACTAATTGGTTACCCAGGAACCTAGAGTGTAGGGGGAGATTTACATGAAGGCAGAAGAGAAAAAAAAGGGCTTGTACATTTCTGCCCTTGTTAAAGCTACATTGACTGTGTCTACACAAGTCTAAAGGCTGTTATGCATATCTGAATATTAGAAATATGAATAAAATACACCAGTCATCTCCACTTTTTTTGAGTGCCCTGTTTATCCCAACTTTTAAAGTCTGGCACAATGAAAGAGACACTGGAGCTAGGAATAATGGCTTTTGAATGGGAATGACATATCCCCCAATGAGAAAGTATCTTTTTATTTTAAGTACAGTATAAATACTATATGTTTCCTAATGGTTTACATATAAAAGAGGTTGATATGCAATTTATGAATCCCTTGATAAAACATAAGTGAGAAAATTGTGTTTATAAATATTTCTGCACTATTTCAGGAGATAATAGAAAATATTCCCTCTTCCTAATCTTTTCCTTTATTCTTTGAAACTTGTGATCAATTCAAGTTGGTCAGAATTAGCCCCTAAGGTCATCAAAAGAGATAATATCTGATGCATATCTCTTCAGGAAAGTCAGTACTTTAATCTCTCAGAAATAGGCAATAAAATATGCTATTATCATAAACTCACATCTAAACTGTCAATAATTCAGAGGCTTGGGCAATCATCTGGACAGCCTAGAAAGTCAATTTAGACAATTCTACAATCACATTTTGTACTGAATTTATTAGATGGCTCTGCTTTGCCAATGTAGACATGATCCAAGTTCATCTAAAAGTTCTCGAGGGAGAATTAAATACCTAAAGCCAGCTCCAAACTGTGACCATCAGGAACTTGCATAAATTTACTGAAAACAAATTATAAAAAATTTCATTTTTAGGTGACAGTACTAGAAGAGTTCATCAGGGAAATGGCATTACCTTCTCAAACTTAAGGTTTGTCAAAATTTTAGTCAGTGTCTTTCAAAGTCATGAGGCAATCGGACATAGTAAAAGTGGAAATAAGTGAACAGGATTCTAGTTTGAGTTCTTCCTCAGATGAGATATGTAGATGCAAAAATCAGGTCACCAGGTCTTAGATAGAGTGATAAATCAAACACATGTGGGAACATTTCCCACTATTCCAATCACATGAAAATGCATGCAGTTTTATGAATTCATACTAATATGAATAAATATAAAATTATATGCACTCATATTTAAAACAAATACTTTGGTTTGGAAGCAGGAAAGGAAATATATCAGTAAATAGGGGCTCAAGTTTTGTGGCCCCACAGGGTGGCTGAAACAATGGGGTGGAAGTTTTTGAAACTATAGCCATAGATTCAAAATGAGATATGGTACTGAACAACATGAGTCTAGGATCCAGCAACTCACTGTTATTGTTTACAAACTGAAATTCAGAATATCCCAAGCAGTGTTCCTAGATCACAGCCAATGCAAAGAACCCACCACTGACCATGAGTAGAAACCATGCCCAAACCACTTCAAAGCCAAGAATATGTGTCATTATAGTGTGAAGGACTGAGATCCATTCTGTTCAATTCATCAAATTCTTCTTGTTGTAGTGTCATGACTCTATGTTGAAATATAACATTAAAACCTAGTTTGAGGCCTGTGAATTTTGCAGGTCTTCGACAGAGATAACTATGAAACTACTCCCAAAGCAAGTCTATACAAATTGTGTCCAGTGGAAAATAGTTACCATGGAAGTTGAGCTCACCAAGAGCCATTAGAAAACATGGGAGCTTTTGGGTTCCTGGACCCAAGTTCGATGTGTGTGGAGGGAAAGTGATTCCCCAACCAACAAGCAATGCTTTGGACACCTATTGGGTGTCCTGCAGTTCAACTTAACCCTGATACTATGTACCTGAAGACAGCATCAGATCCCACAGATTAAAGGGCTCAGTCCCACAGGACTTCCCCTCCCCAGCTTCAGACACCAACCAGCCACAAGCTTGGGTTACCTGAACTTCCTACCGACTATAAATCACTTTCCCACAACCTCCTTCCTTGGGTTCACTTAATTTGCTAGAGCATCTCACAGAACTCCGAGAAACATTTTACATACTAGATTACCGGTTTATTATGAAAAGATATAACTCAGGAAAAGCCAGATGGAAGAAATGCATAGGGCCAGGTATGGAGAAAGGGCACGGAGGTTCCATTTCCTCTCCAGGCCCACTACTCTCTCCAAATCCCCAGGTGTTCAACAATCCTGAAGCTCTCCAAGCCTTCCTTTTGGGTTTTTATGGGGACATTCTTACATAGACATTATTGATTAAATCATTGGCCATTGGTGATTGAACTCCATCTACCAGCCCCTCTCCCCTGACCAGAGGTGGGAATGGGGAGGGGAGTAGGGACTGAAAGTTCTAACCTTCTAGTCACAGCATTGGTTCTCCTGACAACCAGCCCCAGCCTTAGGCAGGGCCCAAAAATCACCTCATTAACATAACAATAAACACATTTCTTGCTGTCTTCATTTGGGAAATTCCTAAGGTTTTAGGAGCTCCCTGCCAGGAACAATGACAAAGACAAGTATGTATTTGTTATAAGTCACAATATCACAGGAAGCTTCTGGCATTTTTGGTTTGCTTAAGGTATCGGTCTCTGAGAAAAATCTATAAAAATATCTTACTGTGACTGTTGTTTTAAATTTCTCCTTTTAATTCTTCCCATTTTTACCTCATGTATATTGATACTTTGTTACTAGATTCATGAAACTGTTGGATTATTTTGTTATTAAAAAGGTATTCCTTTCCTAGTTAATAATTACTTCATCTTACTCAAATTATGCTTTTAACAAAAAATACTTCATTCATTGTTACAAGTGCATCACTTTTCTGTGGGTTATATCTTTATTAATCTCTTTACCTTCACCTGTTCAATGTCCCTTTATTAGGATAGTATTTATACAGATCACTCAACCAAACTTTGCTTTTTAATCCAGTATTATAATCTTTGTCTCTCCACTGGAGAATTTAGTCTTATGTTTATGTGCATGTCTATTACTAACATATATTATTAATTCTACCATAATTTGTATTTTCAACCAGTCTGGTTATTTTTTACTCCAGCTTCCCATTTGTTGAATTAATATTTTTTTCTTCATTTTATTTTCCTTCTTTTTTAGAAATACTTGAGCTGTGTCATTTT
Organism: Phoca vitulina; assembly: GCF_004348235.1. Lineage (NCBI taxonomy): Eukaryota > Metazoa > Chordata > Mammalia > Carnivora > Phocidae > Phoca > Phoca vitulina. The sequence goes on along the minus strand of NW_022589736.1, from coordinate 10,525,779 downwards.
GTTTGTTTCCTGTTGATGATTATTCTTTGTACTCTACTATGAAAATATCTCAAAGATCTAATTAATTTACCCATCTCTGATGATTAATTTTATTGCATCTACCTAGCCAGCTAAGGTAAGGGGATGCCCAAATAACTGATAAAACATTTGTAGCAGTGCTTGTGTGGTGTTTCTGGAAAAGATTAGCATTTGAATCAATAGACTAAGGAAAGAAGATTCGCCCTCACCAACATGGGTGGGCATCATCCAATCCATTGAGAGCCCTAATAGAAAAAAAATGGAGGAAGGGAAATTTCCTTTCTCTTTGAGCTGAGCATCCATCTTCTCCTGTCCTGGGGTATCAAAGCTCCTGGTTCTCAGGACTTCAGACTATCAGCTTTTCTGGATCTCCAGCTTGTAGAGGGCATAAGTGGGGCTTCTTGGCTCCATAATCATGATGAGACAACTCCCATAATAAATTTCCTCTTATCTATCTATCTATGTCCTATTGGTGCTGTTTCTCTAGAGAACCCTGACTCATTCACTATCTGTCACTTTTCTCGTATTTGAAATTAGAAGTTCTAAAATCCCCTTCATCTATAGATCTCCTCTTTTTCAATGAATGGGAGAGAAATAGGCTAGATCAGTGGTGTTAAAATAGCTTTATCCAGAGTTTTTTGAGTGTCATAATTTCCTTGAGCACTTCAGGAGATAGAGGAGAGCCCAGAGAATGGACAGTGGTCCTCCCTCGCTTTTAGAGCAGTTCCACATTCAGTCTTCATTAGTGGGGTTCTGTGTTAGAGTTCACTTAGAGAGGTTCTTCAAAAACTAAAAAAGTAAACAAAAGAAATAAAATGAAATTTGAAATCTGTTAAAAAGATTAATTAGAGGGGCACCGGGTGGCTCAGTCAGTTAAGCATCTGCCTTTGGCTCAGGTCATGATCCCAGGGTCTTGGAATTGAGCCCAGTGTCAGGCTCCCTGCTCAGCCGGGAGCCTGCTTCTCCCTCTCCTCTGCTACTCCCCCTGCTTGTGTGCTCTTTCTCTCTCTCTCTGTCAAATAAATAAAATCTTAAAAAAAAAAAAAAAGATTAATTAGAAAAAAAAATCCTTTAGGAAAATTAAGATAATTCACTGATTGTTGACTAACTGTACTCAAGATGGTCCAACAGTAAGATCTATAGTATTCTACAGACCTTTGCAGGTATCTCTGATTTTTCATCATTTTTATTATTTTACTCAGTGGAAGTATATAAATGGTGCTTTGGTGTTTTGTTTGTTAGGGCTGGATAAAATATTGAGTAAAAAACTAAAAAAACTAAAAAAAAAAAAAAAGAGGGGAGAAGCCAGTATCTTCAACAACAATTTTCATGAATATGCAGTATTATAGGACATTTTCTTATAGAACTACTAAGAAAGAATGGGATTAATTGAAATAAAAAAAACTCAAAAATATGTGATAGATGTCTCCAAAAATCTGAAAAGTTATCATATTTATAAGGAATTAATTAGTGTGGCTTCAGAAAATAATACTAAAACAAGTGAATAACCTACTCTAGGTTATGAATAGGAGGAACTTTCTAGCAATCACCACTGTTCAAAAATTTAATAGGTTCTCATTTATAGTAGTTTTATTTCTCACTAGAATCATTGAGCATCAGAACTGCTGGGCTCCTCTGGATAGGATGTCCATCATCAGGGATAGACTAGAATAGATGGAGTGAAAAATCACCTCTAGTTCTGCAATGCTAGATATTGAAATTAAACATCTGGAGACCATATGTATTGTATTAATTCAGTTCACAAATTTAAGTCATTTTAAGAATGAGGCACAAACCTGATAAGCTCTCCTCCCCAAGATTCACACATAACTTTGCCCGCTACAAAGAAGCTCTTACAGCGTCAGAGCAGCTAAAACCAAATTTTATTAAGTTTTCTTCGGGAAGTCTTCATCTGAAAAAGTTAATACTATCTTTTCTTTATATAGCTAGGTTTCTCATGTTTCTCTCTCTTTTTCCCCCCAATTTAACATATATTGTTTCGCTATATTATAAATAGATGGTAAAATTTTAAAGAAGAGCAGGGGAATTCAGAAGAACGAATTAGTGATCTAGAAAAGCAATTGATAGAAAAAAAGGAAAAAGAGGAGGCCAGGGAGAAACAACTCAAAATCCATGAAAACAGAATCAGAAATAAGTGACACCATGAAACGTTCCAATGTCAGAATTATTGGGATCCCTGAAAAAGTGGAGAGAGGACTAGAAGATATATTTGAGCAAATCATAGCTGAGAACTTCCCTAATCTGGGGAATGAAACAAACATTAGTGTCCTAGAGGCAGAGAGGAGCCCTCCCAAAATCAAGGAAAACAGACCAACGCCACAGCATGTAACAGTAAAACTCGCAAATCTTAGAACCAAGGAAACCATCTTAAGGGCAGTTAGGGGGAAGAGATTCCTTACATACAGAGGGAGGAACATCAGAATAACGTCAGACCTATCCACAGAGACCTGGCCAGCCAGAAAGGGCTGGCAAGAAATATTCAGGGTACAAAACAAGAAGAACATGCAGCCAAGAATACTTTATCCAGGAAGGCTGTCATTTAGAATGGATGGAGCGATGCAGAGCTTCCAAGACCGGCAGAAACTGAACGAATATGTGACCACTAAGCCGGCCCTGCAAGAAACGTTAAGGGGGCTTCTATAAAAGGAGAAAGACCCCAAGAATGATATAGAACAGACATTTACAGAGACAATCTATAGAAACAAAGACTTCACAGGCAACATGATAACAATAAATTCATATCTTTCAATAATCACTCTCACCGTGAATGGCCTAAATGCTCCCATAAAAAGGCACAGGGTTGCAGATTGGATAAAAAGACAGGACCCATCCATATACTGTCTACAATAGACTCTACAAGAGAACCTAAAGATACATCCAGACTGAAAGTGAAGGGATGGAGATCTATCTTCCATGCCAGCGGACCTCAAAAGAAAGCTGGGGTAGCAATTCTTAACTAAAGACTATAGTTACAGACACAGAAGGACACTATATCATTCTTAAAGGGTCTATCCAATAAGAAGATCTAACAGTTGTAAATATCTACACCCCCAACATGGGAGGAGCCATCTACATAAGCCAACTGTTAACCAAAATAAAGATTCATATTGATAATAATACGTTAATTATAGGAGACCTCAGTACTCCACTCTCAGCAATAGACAGTTCATCTAAGTGAAAATCAACAAAGAAACAAGAGTCTTTAATGACACACTGGACCAGATAGACCTCATAGATATATACAGAACATTCCACTCTAAAACAACAGAATACTCATTCTTCTCATATGCACATGGAACTTTCTCCAGAATAGACCACATACTGGGTCACAAATCAGGTCTCAACCGATACCAAAAGATTGAGATTATTCCCTGCATATTCTCAAACCATACTGCTTTAAAACTGGAACCAATCACAAGAAAAAATATGGAAGAAATTTGAACACTTGGAAGCTAAAGACCACTCTGCTCAATAATGTTTGGGTCAACCAAGAAATCAAAGAAGGACTTAAAAAATTCATGGAAACCAATGAGAACGAAAACACATTGGTCCAAAATATCTGGGATACTGCAAAAGCAGTCCTAAGGGGGAAATACATAGCTATCCAAGCCTCACTCAAAAAAATAGAAAAATCCCAAATTCACCGACTAACTTTACACCTTAAAGAACTAGAGAAAAAGCAACCAAATGATGACTAACCCACGCATTAGAAGAGAAATAATTAAGATTAGAGCAGCGATAAATGAATTAGAAACCAGAAACACAGTAGATCAGATGAAACTAGAAGTTGGTTCTTTGAAAGAATTAATAAGATCAATAAACCACTGGCCAGACTTATCCAAAAGAAAAGAGAAAGGACCCAAATTAATAAAATTATGAATGAAAGGGGAGAGATCACGACTAATACCAAGGAAATAGAAACAATTATTAGAAATTATTATCAACAACTATATGCCAATAAATTAAGTAACCTGGAAGAAATGGATGCCTTCCTGGAAACCTATAGACTACCAAGACTGAAACAGGAAGAAACTGACAATCTGAATAGGCCAATAACCAGTAACGAGATTGAAGCAGTGATCAAAAACCTCCCAAAAAACAAGAGTCCAGGGCCTGATGGATTCCCTGGGGAATTCTACCAAACATTCAAAGAAGAAATAATACCTATTCTCCTGAATCTGTTTCAAAAAATAGAAACAGAAGGAAAGTTTCCAGACTCATTCTATGAGGCCAGCATTACCTTGATCCCCAAACCAGGCAAAGACCCCATCAAAAAGGAGAATTTCAGACCAATATCCCTGATGAATATGGATGCCAAAATTCTAAACAAGCTCCTAGCTAATAGGATCCAACAGCACATTAAAAGGATCATCCATTAAAATGATCATCCACCATGACCAAGTGGGATTTATCCCCAGGATGCAAGGGTGGTTCAACATTCGCAAATCAATCAATGTGATAGAACACATTAATAAGAGGAGAGAGAAGAACCATATGGTCCTCTCAATTGATGCAGAAAAAGCATTTGACAAAATACAGCATCCTTTTCTGATTAAAACTCTTCAGAGTATTGGCATAGAGGGAACATTCCTCAAGTTCATAAAATCCATCTATGAAAAACCCACAGCGAATATTATCCTCAAGGGGGAAAAGATGAGAGCCTTTCCCTTAAGATCAGGAACACGTCAAGGATGCCCACTCTCACCGCTATTGTTCAACATAGTACTAGAAGTCCTAGCAACAGCAATCAGACAACAAAAAGCAATAAAAGGTATTCAAATTGGCAAAGAAGAAGTCAAACTCTCTCTCTTCGCAGATGACATGATACTTTATGTGGAAAATCGAAAAGACTCCACCCCCAAATTACTAGAACTCATATAGCAATTCAGTGATGTGGCAGGATACAAAATCAATGCACAGAAATCAGTTGCTTTTTTATACACTAACAATGCAACTGTAGAAAGAGACATTAGAGAAACAATTCCATTTACAATAGCACCAAAACCATAAGATACCTCAGAATAAACCTAACCAAATAGGTAAATGATCTATACTCTAGGAAGTACAGAACACTCATGAAAGAAATTGAAGAAGACACAAAAAGATGGAAAAACATTCCCTGCTCATGGATCGGAAGAATAAACATTGTTAAAATGTCTATGCTACCCAGAGCAATCTATACCTTCAATGCCATCCCGATCAAAATTCCAATGACATTTTTCAAAGTGCTGGAACAAACAATCCTAAAATTTGTATGGAATCAGAAAAGACCCCGAATCGCCAAGGAAATGTTGAAAAAGAAAAATAAAGCTGGGGGCATCACGTTGCCCGATTTCAAGCGATATTACAAAGCATTGATCACCAAGACAGCATGGTACTGGCACAAAAACAGACATATAGACCAATGGAACAGAATTGAGCCCAGATATGGACCCTCAACTCTATGGTCAAATAATCTTTGACAAAGCAGGAAAAAAATATGCAATGGAAAAAAGACAGTCTCTTCAATAAATGGTGCTGGGAAAATTGGACAGCTATATACAGAAGAATGAAACTCAACCATTCTCTAACACCCTACACAAAGATAAACTCAAAATGGATGAAAGACCTCAATGTGAGACAGGAATCCATCAAAATCCTAGAGGAGAACATAGGCAGTAACCTCTTTGACATCGGCCACAGCAACTTCTTTCAAGATACATCTCCAAAAGCTAGTGAAACAAAAGCAAAAATGAACTTTTGGGACTTCATCAAGATAAAAAGCTTCTGCACAGCAAAGGAAACAGTCAACAAAACAAAGAGGCAACCCA
>NW_022589736.1:10453895-10519530 GCF_004348235.1 Phoca vitulina | reverse complement strand
ATGAATGGATAAAGAAGATGTGGTCCATATATACAATGGAATATTACTCAGCCATCAGAAAGGATGAATACCCAACTTTTACATCAACATGGATGGGACTGGAGGAGATTATGCTACGTGAAATAAGTCAAGCAGAGAAAGTCAATTATCATATGGTTTCACTTATTTGTGGAACATAAGGAATAGCATGGAGGACATTAGGAGAAGGAAGAGAAAAATGAAGGTGGGGAAATTGGAGGGGGAGACGAACCATGAGAGACTATGGACTCGGAGAAACAAACTGAGGGTTTTAGGTGGGGGGATGGGTTAGCCTGGTGATGGATATTAAAGAGGGCATGTACGGCATGGAGCACTGGGTGTTATACGAAAACAATGAATCATGGAACACTACATCAAAAACTAATGATGTATGGTATGGTGACTCACATATCATAATATAATTAAATTAAATTAAAAAAAAAAAAAGAAGAGCCAGGGAATAATAAGCACACCATGCAAGCCAGTGGTACTCTTGACATTGGAAGCAGCACATACTGTGGAGAAGTGGAGAGATTCCTAAGGTGCTGGCAGTGTTCTAATTCTCAATCTGGACAGTATATACATAGCTTTGCTTTATAATTTTTTTAAACTCTACACATAAAAGTTATATGCATCTCTTAATTTTTTAAAAAGTGATTCAAGTAAGATGGTCAAAAGGCCAGATCCCCTCAGCAAAGCAAACTGGGAAAATCTCTACAATCCCAAATGATTAGACAGTTTCCAAGAATCACAGGTCACACAAAATTAGGTTACTTCACATACTCAAATTTAATTCTTACCTCTTGATTCATGCCACCTTAGTGTTGTTAAAATATTGACCAATTTATTTTTTAGTAACCAGCTGTATTGATGATACACTAATATGCAATATGGAAAGTTCAATTTGGTAACTAAAATCCTTTTGATTTAACTGCATGGAATTTGGTGGAGAACTTAAATTTGGAGAATAAAGTAATTATTATTTATGGCTTATGTGTTGGAATCAGCCTATAGCTATAGACAGGATTAAGTAATTAAGGTTTGGAAAGGCAGCTGCAAAGATATTTTAAATATATCATAATTCAAGAATCCTTACATTATAATTGAAGTTTTGGTATAACAATCTGAAATTATTTTCATGTCTGGGTAAAGAACATGCAATCAAAAGTTTAATTAGCAAAAATGCCGTGGATAAGAAGATAACAGAAACAAACTTTGGGAAAATATAATCATGTCTTCTAAATGCATATTTAAGACACCATCAAGAATGGTAATTAAATTAAGAATAATCAAAGCACATTGTTATAGAAATATATTAATATGATAATAATTTAATTTCAGTTATTTTAAAACATTATATCCAAGGATCTTAATGTATTTTTCTATTACCAATTAGCTCGTAATAAAGCATTTCCTTTTATTTCTGTTATGAACCTGCTAAACTGAGTCAAAGAGGAGAAAATTGTCATATATTTCACAGAACAGTGGTTAAAATTGGAACAGCTTATGTAACTACACTAGCATGTGGCATGAAGTATATATGTAGATAGTTTTGATGAGTCCCCAAAATACCAAATGCAATAATGCATAAAAAAACAGAAAGCTATATTGAGGTGCTGATATTGGGTATTTCCCAATGCAAGTTCAATAAATTATCTAAGTGATTCACTCTTGCTTTGTCGGGTAACTGGTACATTCCAACTCACAGCTATGCAAAATTACAAATAAAAATAAAAATTTATAATTTCAAATGCCAAGGGTTTACTGCATTTTTCTCAGGTGTAAATTTTAAGCTTAAAACTGTTTTCCAAACTAGTCTAATCTTACTATTGCTTATGGATGCTCCTTGGGAAGGCTAAATGTATCAAATTGAATTATTAATCTTTATTGAAAGTTTACTATAGTCAAGAACTCAACTTAGAGCTTTATGGTATCACCTTTGTTTAATGTGGAAAATAATTCAGTAGGTTAGGTTCTCTTGCTCTCCCTGCATCCAGAAGGTTGTAATTCTTAGTAACTAGTCCAACTTTATCCAGCGGGTGAGTATTAAATCAAGCAGTCAATGGCTTGAGGGGAACAAAAGGACATTTTTAAATTCCAAAAGTTTGCTTTTCATTTGAAATGTTAAATATTGAAAGACTCAGATTATAAAGTTTATATCATAAACCAAAATGTGAGGAGAATGCACAAGGGAAAAAGAGTAACTTTCCCACCCAGAGAGGATGTAACATTATCTGGCCTGTGGGAAGGAAACTAGAGAAATCTCAGATTGGAGAAAAGAGAGTCAAGGGCTAATAGAGGACATCTCTCCTCTGCTGTGAATGAACATCTGAAAGTTTCACATGTGTGCCCAGAAGGTGGCCAAGAGCACCATCCAACTGAAAGAGGCTTCAAGATTATAACAAAGGAATCTAAATAGTGTACACAGTATGAAGCACACAGTGTGGAGAACACATTGCAACTGGAGACATCAGAGGTGGGTGCAGTCAGAGAGGATGTGACATTCAATCCAAGGCCTGGACATCAAACAGAACCATCACCAACTCCTGATGCCAGGAAAATAGCATCCTCTCTTCCCTCCCAGAGGTAACCAAGAAGAGTCAGAAATTAGGGAACTTAACAGGGGAAGGGATGCATCCTCATGTGATTAGTTACTCATAAGATAAATATTTAAATACAAGGTGACTGAATTACTACTATGAAGATTGTATGTTTCTGTTTCTGAGTGGAAATGAAGTTCTGTAATAGGAAACATCTGTGTTTCCTAAAACTATGTTTACTCATTAAAAAAAAAAAAGACCTAAGTTTATCTCTTTCCTTCTTATCAAAATTCTTACTATTTTCTATTATGTTTTCCCTGTATACAATTTTATTTGCAATAACGGATCTCCTTACTCCTGCTATTGGGTCTTCTACATTCTCTCTCATCCACTATAAATTAGCATTTACAAGGACAGAAAATTATCTACTTACTATTTTCTCTGGAACTTTGTCATGGACAATATGAGCAGAGGCCCCACATTCCCCTTATAAATGGGAGATTTAGAATTTCTGCAACATTATTCAGTATCTTCTTTCTTATGTATAAAAGGAAGTAAAAGAATATTTTTGAAGTCTCTTATTATTAAAAAAGGATCAGAAAATGCCAGAATCTATTTATGGAACGGATACAGATCTATAAACAATGACCTCTAAAACATGTCCCATCAGACCAGGAATAGGGCCCAGTATTAAAATAAGCTTAATAAAATAGTCTTTTCAAAGACCAGGAATGCATAGGACTCATATAGGCATCTTAATGTCTAAGAATAAACTGCAACTGATCATCTCTGGGTGGACATGGTTTATGAGATTGGAAATCACACAAATACTGCCTGTTTGATTAAGAGGATTTAAGCCAAAAAGACTGAAAAGGAAAAAAAAAAAGATGAGAACCAATACTATTAAGAATATCAGCTAGAAGATAGAAAAAGACAACCAAATTGGAGAAATTCCCTAGTAATCGAAAGGAGAAATACCTAGGGAAAAGTATGGAAAGAATACCTGGTCCAGTGCTGAATACCTGGTCCAGGGCTCAGAGCTCTAGCTATTTAATGCAGAGACTATGAATATAAAAGAACTAAGCTTGAGCTTTTATCTTGTGAGCCATACAGGACTGAAACTGTGATGTTAGACAGTAGACACCATCAGTATCCTGTAGGGTAGTTAGAAGGAAGTTCTCCAAAGGCAATAGAAAATGATGGGAAGGGCATAAAGAAAGTCAGACCTGGACCCCAGCCCTAATGTCCTTTGGAAATGGGAGGGGAGTTAAGGAAAGACCAAGTGTGAGCTTAGGGAGAGAAGAAGAATATAAAAACCATGTGAGGAGTCTAAAGGATGAACCCAAGAGCAGATAGGACAGGATTCTAGAATCAGATATATGGCTAGCTAACAATGCCTAGGCCCAGTCTCCATTCACCATTTATCCCAGAATCTTACAGAGATAATTTTCCTAGAGTTAAAAATGATATCATGTCATAGCTTGTTTCTTACTTGGAAATACACTGAAGTTTCTAGGAAGGAGATGCCATGAAAAATAAGAAAGAAGAATTAGAGGTAATATTTCAAAATATTACCCACTTTACCTGCTAATCCTAAATCTAATTTAGCCTGAAATTCCATAATTAGATATTAAAAAAAAAACCTTCTAAATACATGTGTATGAGATGATACTATTTTATGTTTCTGAGTATCTTTAGCTCTTACTAAATGCTTATACATGCATCATCTCATTTTCACCAATGGTTTACAAATTAAATAAGACAGTATTAAAAGCTCTAGTGCATAGATAGGCATGCTAAGACCAGGCAGTTTAAGTTATTATCTCAAGGTTGCACAGCTAGAAATAGAGCTGAGACCATACACCATTTCCGTACTTTAAATCTATTTTTTCATACTACATCTCACTGATGAGAGTTCATTACTAGAAGTAAGTTGTTCCTATTCTGGAGGCAGGGAGGTATCTGGGTATAGAATTTGAGTCCTCATATTGCTCCATAAGAGAGAGAGAGAGAGACCTTTCGATGGTCAACTCAAGGAACTCAATGGATGACACCAACATCTCTATTTATCCAACTGTGGGTCTCTATCTCCTTAGATATTTGGATTACTACCCACAGAAACTACAGATTACCACCCATAGAAAATAAATCTAAGGTGACTTCCAAGGATGAAGACAAAGCCCTGAATGAGTGGGTTCTGCCACTTTAAGATTAACAGGGTCTACTTTGAGAGTAGTGTAGATCTTGTGAATCTAAACAAACTTCAGATGAAATAGCCTAACTTTGGCCAAAGCCACTAGTTTATTTTGGAGCTATCCAAGGTGCTCATCTCAGACCACAGCTGTCAGCTGACCAAGCCTACCTAGGAACTTTCCTGGTCCTACCTATTCTACTGAAGCAAATGGATTTTTATTTTTCTTTTTGGTAGAATCATGATATATTATTTCACATTTGGTTGAATTACTGAAGGTCTAACTTTCCTAAAGAATATAGCATCCTGGGGCACCTGGGTGGTTCAGTTGGTTAAGCGTCCTACTCTTGATTTCAGCTCAGGTAGTGAATGGAGCCCTGCATGGGGCTCCATGGTCAGTGCAGAATCTGCTTGTCCCTTTATCTCTGCTCCTCCCCCCGCCCCTGCTCTAGCACTCTCTCTCTCTCCCTCCAAATAAATAAATAAATAAATAAATAAATAAATAAATAAATAAAATATTTTAGAAAAAGAATATAGCATTCCTACTTTCAGAAGCAATCACTGGGAACATTAATAAGACCCCATTAGAAACCTTTGAACAAATATTATTGAGTGATTGACTGTGGTTTATACAAACTCAGTATTTGAACACATCGAGAGTCATACTTCAGCCAAAATGTTGTTTCATATTCCTGTGCCTTTAAGGCCTGGCATTATGAAGAGTAATGAAACTAAGAATGTTCTCAATATTTTTATTTATTTATTTTACAACACTCTGTGGTAACTGAAATAATAAACACACACATAACTAGAATGAAAAATCAACCCCATGATATTTTCTGTTCTCTTTCCTTTATTGAAAAGAACAAGTTCTGGTTATAACCAACTAATTTGATTTCATGATCCACAGTGTGGGGAAAAAAAAAAAGAAACTGGAAAGGACTATTAATGACCAAAATCCTAGGCTGTATTTCTCCACATCTTACTCATCATACCTTTCTCCAATGTCCTGTCCTGTTCATGTGTTCAGTTCTGCTTCACTTGTCACATCTTTTGAAACCATGCTCACTCTGATTTGGCCTCACTCCTCCACTAACCTAACCATTGCTTCTTTCCATCCAAAGGCTGATAATGAGGTTAGAGCACTGGCAGGAGGAAAGAACTGAGATCGGAATTAGGGGTGCCCCTCCAAAAAAGAAAACCTGATGAAGGAAAACCAAAGGCACCAAACCCAGCTAACTACTTGCATCATTTTGCTCTTTTTCTCCTTTATGTTTTCCTTCACCTTTAGCAACATGCGAGCAAACTTTTATTGTAAACTACTCTGTTGCCTATGACTAACTTTTATCTACTGAGAATTTTACAAATGCCCCCTACTTAATTTAAACTTCACAATAACTATAAGGTCTGTCTCATCATCTTCATTTCTGTAGATGTGGATACTTGGCATCTGGGAGGTTAAATAACTTTCCATTGATGAAATAGACAGGATGTTATGGAAGCTATTAACCTGGATATTAATGGACAAACAAGGATTGTTTAGAAGTTCATTACATAACGCGCAGTTCAAGAACATGAGCAGTACAGAAAGAACATTATAAACTAGCAAGTAAACAATAATGAAGCATCCATCATTACTTTAAAAAGCTATTAGACCCTTAATCCTTGTGCTATTGCACAGTTTAATCACTGCATGACATTATTTTAACAACTCGAGGTACAAGATAAATAATCTTAAATAATCTCCTAATGAGCACGTGTCTATTTTAACTATGGTACAAGGATTTGAAGTAATGACTGTTTATTTCAAGCATAGCAATGACCAACTTAAACTTAATTTTAGTCATTCTTAATAAGAGGAACTGATAAGGAGGGGAGAAATACCCAGTTTTACCCCCGGCCTCTTGTTCTTCCTTTGAGCTTTCAGAAATGCTGATAGATATTTAAACAATTGATTAATATGGGCAGCAAAAACATCAAGAACTAGAAAAGAATCCAAGGTGATGTAAAGACTATGAAGGAACCTAAGGAATATTAAAGCAAGGCGGAAGGATGTATTCTTAAGTGGATCTGTAAATTAGATATTTTTTAAAATAATCAAACAATAAAATATAGAATTAACAGTAATTATGAGAGCTGCTCAGTCAAAGTCATGCACTCAGCCCTTTTTCATGGGGAAGCACTTTCTAGATGTAGTGACATTTGAGGAAACCTAACAGGTCCCTCCAGTGACAAATGAGAGTATAGAAACAGGGACCATGAGAAGAGGATCATAAGTAGAGCTGTTTGGGCAAATGAAATGAAAGCAAATGGTTGCTGAAAAAGTCTCCAAATCAATTCATGTGTATTGTCAGGAGGAGGCTGGCGAGTTTTCATTTGCACTTTTAAAAATGCCTTAATTGCCTTAAGATAATTTTCATTTGACCTATGTAAAGAACGTCATTGCAGTAGCCTGAGCGTTAGCAGTGACCACACGAAGGGAAAAAGCTCTTGAGCCCTGAAATTCCCAATTAGTATATAAATGTAAATAGAACTAAAGGGAAGTAGGTGTTATAACTGATTTTCTTGGTGAAGTTTTCTTCTGGTGACAGTGGGCGAAACAGTGCAATTCCCTTTATTTTCTAGCATTTGAGATTTCTAGAATTATATTTCCACATGATTGAAATTCCCCACACTGTTGTGATTATGACTTATAATTTCTTATGGAGTTTGTCTTTAGCTATATATGTTTCATGCCTGATACAGTGACCTAAGGTGGGTAGAATATCCTCGGGAAAATAGACGTTCATCTGAATTTCAGAAACGTGGTTTTAGAACTGCCAAAGTACTGAAGGCTGTGCCTTGAAACTGTTCCCACAGAAAAATTCAGTTACCTACCTTTGTGTATGTGTTTCACCGAGACAAACAAAAACACTCAAAAATCAAACCAAAACACTACAGAGGGGCTGAAGAAAGGATATATTGAGACTATGGATAAACCTACCCCCTGAAATAATGATCATTAAAGAAATTATATAAGTGATTCATTTTTCAAACTCTCTAACATTATTTTTGCACACCAAAAAAGATAATGATGGCAAACTGGTTTTCTGACCATGCCATTTAATACATTTTCTAGTTCAGATATTTTCTGGCTCTGCTTCAAAGGAATGTCTGTGTTTAACCCGTTGGACTCAGACAATCTGCCCAGAGTGACAGCACCTTCTAATTATTGTTAAAGAAAAAAAAAAAGAAAGAAAGAAGAAAGAAAGAAAGAAAGAAAGAAAGAAAGAAAGAAAGAAAGAAAGAAGAAAGGAAGGAAGGAAGGAAGAAAGAAAGAAAGAAAGAAAGAAAGAAAGAAAGAAAGAAAGAAAGAAAGAAAGAAAGAAAGAAAGAAAGAAAAAGAAAGAAAAAAGAAAAGAAAGAAGAAAGAAAAAGATCATGATATGATTTTCCAATTTTCAGATTATTTTTCTCTCACAGGTTTATCTTCAACCTTTGGCAGTACATATACACCAGACTCTAGTATACGTGACTCTGTCTTAATGCAAGTTATACATTTAGTTATTTTAAATTAATTGTGTCAATATTTCAATCCCCTCTCCCCAAAGCACCAGGGTCTAGATAACACGCTTTGGGTGAGAGGTAGAGCAGGCAGTAAAATCACCAAATTCAGCTCTTTCCATAGCCTTTTATCCTTCAAGTCTAAATGCCTTAGTAAAATTTTTGAGATACTAAGAAGAAAGTATTTCACAGTATTTCTAAGATTATCGATGAAAAAATGCATGGATCGAAACAGAAATTAAATTAAATAAGGCTTTTTACCATCCAAAATGCTGAAAATCTTAGGTTGGAATTCTTTTTTAACGTTCTGAAGTTAATCACACAAAATAAAAGACAAAATAAGTGAAACAGTCAACAAAGATTCTCCCAAAAAAGGGTTTTTATTGAAGTCCTTATCTCGATTAAGTTTACGAAGTTTATTATTTAGGCAGAAAACCAGAGAGGGGCTAATATAGCAAGGGAAATCAAGCCACCTAGGAGTTTAGAATGAACTTTTATTTCCACAGATTAATAATTCTTAAGGAGTGATTATTTCTCTACCTATTTTCTTTTAAATAAACTTCTTTTTAACCTAGAAATTTACCTTCTGTGAGTCCTTAGCCTATAATTTCCCATCACTTTCATATGAAGACAAAAATTGAAAAATCCTAATATTTAAGGCAAATCATAAGACAGCTTGTGGCAAGATATGGTCATCCAAGGCTCCTGATGCCTCCGTCTATGTATGGAGGAGGATAAATGGATCAACACCAGGGCATACCTGCAAACAGGTGAGTCATGGCACATAGCTGGAAAGACTCTCCCCTTAGACCATCTTAGTAAAGAAAATCATTCTCTTATTGATACTAACGATTGCTGGAATAATTGTGTTTAGTACCTGCCTTATGTGCATGACTTCAACCCATCCTTTAACCAAACTTGTGAGATGAGTTGTATTATTAAACCAATTTTTTGGCTAGCAAAATGACAAAACTAGAATTCTACCACAGGTCTCTTACATTAGCTTCTAAAACACTGTGCTTTGCTACATCTCTTTTGAGACAGAAATCTAAACAAACATTTAAAAATAATATAAATAGTGCAAGGTAAATAATTTGATAAACCAATCTTTAAACCCTGGGAAATATATTAGGACTAATGAAAGTTCATGGATTTAAAAAAAAAAAAAAAAGAGGCCAGTGAAAATCTATGAGTATTTTATCAGAGGAGGAAATGTAATAAGTATTTCTCACCTCACATTCTCTAATACTAGAATAGTTATTTAAATGTCTTTCTGGAAAAGGGCCCTTACATTTTCAATTGGTACAGTTATCCAAGTAGTATTTTCTAGGAATGTCAACCCAAATAGAAGAGAACATAAGCATCCTGACTCCTTAGCATAACTTTGAAATAAAATAAATATAAAATATATTTTAAAGGCCTGGGTTACATATGATTTTATAAGAAACTCTATGTCATCAGTGTTTCTAAATGCATTACCAAATATGCAAGAGATTTTAGATAATTTTCGGTTCACAGTACAATTCTTTGAAATTAACCCACAAATTGGTTGTACCTCTTATTTATATTTTATCAAACCCATCTTTCTGACGTAGGCATTTCTTTTCTTGGGATTCTTACAAAGATAGTTATCATGCACAGAGTGTGCTCTAGCCTTTGGTGGTTTTAATCTCAGTGTAACATCTTTGTGTTTAGTACATTTCTTCTCTTTCATCTGATCATGTACATGCTAAGATGTCAAAACTGAAGTCTTCTGACACATCAGTCTTAGGTTCTAGCCAGTGTGTCAAATCCTTCAAGGTTTAGCATTCACTTTTAACAAGAAAATTTTAAAATGATAAAATAGCGTATCAAATCTCAATGAGTGAAACTTATAGTCGGGTCCACGGCAAAATACACTTTCTAAAAATTATAGTTGAAATTGAATGTATTGTCTACTGAGAAGCAGGAAAGAGACAGGAATTTTATTACAGATTGTCCTGTAATTTTAAAGTACAATTCATACTTCATTTTAAATGCTATCCAAGTACGACATTTCTCGGTTATGGGGCTCTCTCAAGAAGGATTTTGGATTAACATGTCTATAAGCAATGAAATTTACTTAGAGTACGGCCTTCTGGAAAATGGTCTAGTTCATTTATTTTTGAGTGAGGCTAACTCTCGTCTTATATTTGCTCTCTTCACAACGCATTTCCCTTGAGAACTAGCAAAGTTTTCCATATTGATGAGAATTTCACTTAGCTTAAAAACACCAGTCAAGGCAGCAAATTTACAGAGCTAAAACTTCTGAGGTGCTTAAAGACAGCAACTGTGTAATTCATGGGAGATTCACCTCTTTGAAGAAACTATAACAGAGCTCCAGACCTTCTTAACAGGCAGCTCATTACTACAGACTGTCTACGCAAATTGTAAACTTACTATAGGCCCTCAGGGGAGGGTTTTTCTGTTTTCTGTCTCTGGTACTAACCTAGTCTAACTTGCCATATAACTGCCCTCTTGCCAGTAATGTTAATGATGGTGATTATTAGTAATAACTCTGAGTAATGAGGTTTTCTTCCTTGTACTCAAAATAATTGCTCCATGTAAATCCACAGCAATTTTTACGGTACGTTAAAGATTAGTAACATTAGAAACTTGGCAAATCTTACTTTATAGAGGCATTTTACCTAATGATCTAATCCATCAGTTCCCAGGGTTTAACAGTCTTGAGACTCACTTAGTACTGAAGGATCTCCCTTCTTTTCACAGGGGCACTAAGAAATAATGTAGTCACTACACTACATTTTTAGGAGCTTCGCAAGAGTACCTTGAAAAACGTTAGCTCTGGTTTAAGCAAAGAAGGCTGTGAGTGCAAGGATATATACAATTTGCTGGAGATTTGTCCCATAGGCTGAGAGATAACTTAATTAATCATTAATTAAACATTGGTTTCAGAAAGAAGTTTCTTATTGTTTGATTTTTAAAGCAACTCAAGAATAATTTTTAGCCATGAGGAACTTGCAGTCAGTTTATCGATCATGTGAACTAGAGTATGAGAGTGTCAACAAGGAGTTAGAAATACTAGCTATGCTCTTGCTTTTCTCAATCTCATCACTTCTATGACTCAGAACCTCCAAAAGGAAGAACACACATAGGGAGAAAGTTACTCGTTCATTATGATACTGGTCTTTATATCAAATTTTTCTCACTTGACAGTCAGTTCATCCTGAGGAAGATATAGGACCACTGATTTCAATGAAGAGGGAAAAGAAGAGGGTGGTTATACAATTGGGTTCACTTGTCTTTCTTCTACATTATGCTGTTTACAAATAAGGACCAGGCTGACCGGAGATAAGAAGTCAAGTTTACATCCTTCTAGGTTTCTTCTTTGTTCAAAGGGAAGTTTCCATCATTGTCATTCTCTCTAGAGCCTTAGGTCAATCAGAACTTTTTAAAACGTGAGAAGGTATAGTGGGTAGTCGTGCATGAGTTTTCCTACCTCATTAAGGCATCCTCAGAACAAACAAGAGTATAAAGAGAGATCAGTAATCCACTGCTAATTCTAATCTGTTGCATATGGATTTTCCACATATACTGAGGCTTATTTCTAGGTGTTTATACTTGTTTATCTATTCTTATTACAACATTATCTCATTTTGTTCATTTTAGTATTATAGCAAGTCTTGATATTTAGGAGAGAAAGTCATCCTTAATTTTTATTCTTCTCCTTGAAGGGTGTCCTAGCCATTTACCATATGCATTCAGTCACCTCATTAAATGTCATGGAACCTTCTGGTTGGTGGTTTTACTTAACTTATAGATTAATTTGGTTGGACTATCCTTCTTTGTGATTGGAGTTTTCTCATTAGTGAACATGGTATGTATTTATTTATTTCCAGTATATATTTAATGCAAAAAAAAAGTTTGATTTGCTTGAAATATTCTAATATTATTTTGTTGTCTACTTTATGCATTTCTAGTCTTATTTTTTTAATTCCCTCTATTCTACGTTCTTTATATTCAATTAGGTGAATTTCTCTGATTGAACATACTCATTTTCAATCTTTTAGATCTATTTAAAGTTATATAACTACCTTTAAAAGGACAGGTAACTTTAACTGCATGCAGTGAGTTCTGTTAAGTAGTGCTTCCTTAGTCATTTAATAAAAGCTATTTTATAAATTCTATTAAAATGTTCCTTTGAACTCGTGGGTTATGCAGGAATGCATTATTTGGCTCCAAAATATCTAAGGTTATCTTTTCTTTTTGTTGTTAATTTCACATTTATTTTCATTATAATCAGGTAGATTCAGTGTCTTGCTGTAAGAATATATGTGTTCCTCTCTCTTTCTAGACCAACAACCTCACATACTCTGCATATGGGGGCAGCAGTGTTTTTCAACTTTCATTAAGCAAGGAAAGCTACCCCAGCACCTCGCTTTAAACCTAGAAACTGGCTTCTGTCCTCTTTCTTCTACAGAGACCTCTTAGTTTTTATCATAGAGATCTCTTAGTTTTTATCATCCCATGGGAGTGGTGCTTAAAAGTAGCACAGTACACCGGAACAATAAAAACCAATTTGGTAAGCCTTGGCCTCAGCCCCACTCATCATTTTGCGTTTTAGTTCCACTTATGGTCTGGGGAAATAGTTAACTTTTTAGTCATCTGGTTATGACATTTATCATTTCTTTCTTTTAAAAAATACTTTAGCTATAATCACTAGGTATTTGGAGTATAAATAGGTACATCAAATTATGAACGTAGCATGTTGCCTGGCAATCCTAGGTATTAGTCATTGCTGCACCAACCATCTGAGGTAGAGGCTGTTATTCCTTTGAGTAGAGAAACAATCCCACAGAAGTTAAGAAACCTGCCATTCAGACTTAATTAAACCCATTAAAGAGAAGATGCACTCACTCACAAAAACATTTTCACATAAATGTTTGAAAAAATGTTTGATTTTGACAGTTAAAAAAATCTTTTTTTTTTTTTTTTTTTAGATTTTATTTATTTATTTGACAGAGAGAGAGACAGCCAGAGAGGGAACACAAGCAGGGGGAGTGGGAGAGGGAGAAGCAGGCTTCCTGTTGAGCAGGGAGCCCGATACGGGGCCTGATCCTAGGACTCCGGGATCATGACCTGAGCCGAAGGCAGATGCTTAACCGACTGAGCCACCCAGGCGCCCCTAAAAAATCTTTTTTTTTTTAAATTACTTTTTGCAATTCTGAAACTCTAACTTGGCATAGCCAGTGAAATACCAAGATTAAAAGTCTGTTTCTAGCCTCTGAACCTTTTCCTAGGTTTGAGTTAACATTTACAAACATACATATGTAGTGCTAATTTATTTTGTTTTTTTTTAATTTTTATTTTTTTAAAGATTGGTTTATTAATTTGAGAGAGAGAAAGAGAGCACAAATGGGAGGGGCAAAGGGAGAGGGAGAGAGAATTTGAGGCAGACTCCGTGCTGAGTGTAGAGCCCAGAGTCAGACATGGGGCTCAATCCCATGACCCTGAAATCATGACCTGAGCCAAAAACAAGACGCCCAACCAACTGTGCCACCCAGGCGCCCCTGTAGTGCTCATTTTTAAAAAATGGATCTTAATTTATGTAATGTACTACAACCTGTTTTTCTTAAGATGTTATGAATATTCTTTGGGGCACATTGATCTAATGTACTTCTTTTCAATAGCTGCATGACATTCCATAGAATGGATCTGGAAAATGTCATAAATCATTTTGTTGATGGATATGTGGGATTTTATAAGGCTTTAGGAAATTATATTTAATATTATTAAATTCTTCCAATAAAATCTATGTAGCCAACTCATTGCCTCCAACTTGATCTTCAGTTGCTTTCTTTACAATTTTATGCCATTTCTAGTCTTCATTATAGCACATATCTTCATGAGAGATCAAGGCAAATAATAAAAACATCACGCCTCAAAATAATTTGTGATTTTTTTTTTCTCAAAATCTTTCAACCTAGAACTGAAGAAACTTCCTGAATTCTAATTTCTGAAAGAATTGCTTTTTAGTTGTATTATGAATTGTATTTCAGTTCAGGGAAGTTTTCTAGGAATGATTATTTTTCATGACTTGTCAAATTTGACCATTGTAAATTTATTAGGAAATGCTGTAAGGTCTCTGGGTCATGCAGTCCAAATTTCCCATTTCATTTCACAAGGCAATATATGCTCTGGAGGCAGGGTAGCAGAAGATTCCAACTACTGATCTGAAGAGAGGGGAAATTATCTCGCATGAACATAAAATTAAAAACATCTTTCTGAAGGCTAAATGTGGTTAAAAACTGATTAACTGAAAAATAATGTCTTAGATATGAATTCCTTGTGCCCTTGACCTTCATTACTTAACGTTACCATTTTCTTGACTCCCTTTGTAAGATTCACCGAAATTATTGCTTCTAGAAGCCTGCACAGAAAATGATTTCAGATTTGAAAAATAATTTTTATACAACAAAGGCAATGTTTCATGAAGAGCCACCCTAAGTTTTGTATGTGACTTTTAGCTCACAAACACAATGTGAGCTCCAAAGCAGAAGGGTGTCAGAATGAGAAAATAAATGCTAGATATCCAGCTTCACCAATGCAAGCAAGAAGATACATCATTAATGCTGAACTTAAAAAAGCCATAATATAAAATCAGAGAAGGTATCAATCCTTTAATTTTGTTGAGCTATAATTATATAATGAGAACATTGGCTCTTTTGAAACAATTTGAAAACAGTGCTGGACTCTCTGTCGCTTGGACCAATGGATCTATTCATTCCAAGACTTGATTTCCTGTTCAGTTTAGCATACCATTTGTTGAAGGTAATTGTTGAGAGGATACTCTGTTACAAAAGCTACAGAACTCTCAATCATTTCAGTGCGGGATAGGTGCCCTGAATAAAGGATCCTATTTCCCTAGTGTCCCTCATTATGTTTGTCTCTTCTCACAATTGTATGATTGTATACTGCAAAATAGTTATTTGGTGGTAATGGTGCATTTCAAATTGGTGACTCAAATAACAAGAATGGAGGAAAAAAGAGGAGAGAGTATGATCTTTGCCGAGCTATACACCTGCAAGTTTCAACTGAGTCAATCTGGGAACAGAATCCCATAGTAATAATTTCAAGACATTTTGCAATGACTGAGTGAAACAATTCTGTGAGGAAAATGTTTGAAAAAATACTTAGATTCTATAAAACCTAAACTCTATTTACCTCGAACGCAGCTGCTGTCTTCCTAGCTATGCCACCTTGTTTCTTATTCCTTTTCTACACTTTCAGTTCTTTGAAATTGTGGAAGCAAGCAAGAGCCCCATCAGCCTTTTCTTTTCAAAGAGGGAGTGTGATCTCCTGGATTGACATCCTGTAAATTGTGACTTCCAGTTTAAATAGAAAGCAAAGGATGTTTTCCCACAATAATGTTCGATAGATGCAGAAATCTTTCCCCATTCCGTATATGAACTCCAACGTATTGCAGGGATGTAGCAGAAGGAAATGTATGCTTCTTACGTTTGCTCTTTTTAAAAAAATTACCCTGCATTTAATTATGTAGATTGTTCTATAATTAGCAGACATTATTCAATTTGGTAAATAGCATGAATTAAATATTGCCTTAAACAAGTGGGTCTTGAGTATTGAAATATTTTTCATATCCTTCGGTGAAATTTTATCTGAACTCTGTATGAATGAATACCTATGAGGAAAGCAGCTAAAGTTAAAAGCATTAAGTTTGTAGTTTATAGTTTACAGAGTCACCTAGCAACCAAAGGATTGAAAACAGAACATGTTTCCTTTAGCCCTCCAATATCTTGAAAATACCAATATGAATATGAGATCCAGGAAAGAAAAGGTGAAACTTTAAAAATTTTTCAGACGGGTTGTTGAATGACATGAATAAACATCCTGTTTGAGAATGGAAGGGTAACTCCAAAAAAAAACACCTCTTCCTTTATAGAAAGCAAGACATGGATGTAATTTCATCAAATAGAGTTGATTGATTCATTATCTTTGACCAGCATCATGATAAATGTGTCTGTCAATCAAATCTCAAACCTCCTAAGCCTCAGTTTATGCTCTATTCAGTTCAACTTAATAGCACTCACCTGTCTGACAGATAAGTAGCATTGGCTTCACTAGCTTTGACGTTAGGAACCATTTTGTGAAGTATCAAATAGTCTATACCTGTTAATATGTGAACATGGCACTCCAATTATTCATTTGATTTAACCTATTCCCATTTAAATCGAAGGTTGAAATGCCTTTCTGTGTATTAACAAGCTGCTCTGCAAGAAAAGAATTACCAAAATGCAGAGTTTTTATTTCCTCTCCTCGGTCTGTCTGCAAAGATATGGCAGTGAGTCATGCATAGGAAGCTTATTTATACTTGCATGTTACACAGAGTTTCCCAAAATGTACTCATCTGCAAATGTTTTTCCCAGCATTGCAAACAATTACCTTGGCCAGAACAATGGTGCATCTGTGTCCTAAAGTTCAGTCACCTGAAGAAGTAATAATGTTATAAATTGCCCAGTGATGAACTTATTGACTGAAAATTAAGAAACTTAATAAAAAATATCACTGTGTTTCAAGAGCAGTTAGAAGAGAGAAAATTTATATGAAATCCAGACTGAAGTCAGATTTTTCTACCTGAATATATATTTTTTTCACCAGCAAAATCAATAATTCAAACTAAAATAGTAAAAGGGTAGAGAAGTTTATGCAAAACATGGCAGAGAGTCAGCCTGCCATCTCTCAAGTGAGCTACTATGTGCCATAATTCTCTAGGGTCAAGCATCTGTGAATAAGAATTGCATCAAAATAGCTAAGTGATGAGCCGATGTTTAGTTAAGGAAGAGTAAAGGGAAAAAGATGTACTCTGAAGATGTGCTGTGTTAATTTTCAGGAATATAATAAAACTGTAGACATTCCTTAAGTATAAGAGTAGATCACACGAAGACAACCAGAAATTATAAATAGGATGTCGGGAGTGATGAGCCTCTACATCTACTCTTAGGTCACCTTGGGAAAAACAGCAACTTAGAGCCTTTCTACTTGAAACATAAGGGGCTGGGCTAGGTGGCCTCTAATACCCCTAAATCATTAAGATTATCATTCTGTAAAGCACCAGAGTAAGATACTAAAAAATACCAAATTATATGAATAGCAAAACTACCTTTTAAAAAAGTACAGAATATAAGAAATTACTATTCATTAAATATTTTATCCATTTACGCTTTACAAAGAATGCAGCTAGTTGCTAATATTCTTTCCATTGGGAAAAAAAAGCTGCAAATTACCTGATTTATTTTATGCTTGGACTTAATTTTATTTATAACCTGTGGTCTTTAAAATAAGAGAGACAGAGAAAGGGAGAGAGGGAAAGAGACAGAGAGAGGGCCCAAAGAAGAGAAATCCAAGACACTGACCCTCTTTAGGTATCATTATGTCATGTAAGTTCTGGACGAATTTATAACATAGACCATAAGAAACACACACGAAGACTGATCATCTTTTCAGAAAAGGCAATTTTTAAGACTCATCTTCCTTACACAGAGAAATTGTCTACTGCAACTACCGGCTAAGACCATAGGGTTAAAACGAACAGAACTGATTTCAGTGCAATTTTTCAAATTGCTTTAAGGACATAGCAATATTTCATCAATTTGAAAGCATTTTTTTCCTGAATTAGGGGATGACAAAAATATAATTTTCTGTAAAAATGCTACATGCCATTCGTGCTACTGAAAAGTGCGCAGGGTCACCATTACTCTGTATTACGAGTCAGGTCCCAAGTGAAACAGCTTCCAAGGTGGTCTCTGTGCTTCTACCAGGAGTCCATTTTAAAGGGAACCTTCAGACAAAAACACCTTTAGGTAATTGTGTTTAAATAAGAATCAAATTTGTTCCTAAGAGGGTGGTGTACCTTTGTCAGAATTCAAGGAAAGGCCAACTGTGGACCAGGTTTGAGATGCAGGATTAGAGAATCTTTCACTCAGTTCTGTGATCTGATGGTTCCAGGATTTGTCTCTTTCCCTTAACTGTGATCCATTCAGCAGAGCTGAGCTTGCACATAAACATCATTGTTCCCACCTTCACGCAACCTGCCATAACTATATCATTAGTGGAACTACTTTAAAGTGACAAAAGGCCTTTTCCATCTTTAAGCAGACAGCCCTAAAGGAAGAGGCTTTTTTTCCCCCAGCAATGCAATCTACATGCACAGAAAAGCATGGTATCTATTTGGGCCACTGGCCAAAGGGCTATCATGAGCTCTCATTTTACTTATTTTTTTTTTAAGACTTTATTTATTTATTTGACAGAGATAGAGACAGCGAGAGCAGGAACACAAGCAGCGGGAGTGGGAGAGGGAGAGCAGGCTTCCCTCCGAGGAGGGAGCACGATGTGGGACTTGATCCCAGAACCCTGGGATCATGACCTGAGCCAAAGGCAGACGCTTAATGACTGAGCCACCCAGGCGCCCTCATTTTACTTATTTTCAATGGGCCATTTAGAATTAATCCAAACAAACCCTGGAAAAGTTATGGAAACATAAAAATTGTATTTCTGGCATTTTTGAAATCATATTTAAAAATATTATGCACAATACCCCACGATAATGAATCAGTATTCTCTCCCAAACTCCAGCAGAAACTAAATTAAAATGGTGAATATCTGTATCCAAAATAAATGGTAGCAACCCAGTACCTTTCAGAAATGTTTACAACTGACCTTCCTTTTGGACTCTTTAGTGATTGATTTGAGATTCAACAGTAGGTAAACACTGTGCTATTAGCAGACCTGGTCTGCATTTAGACACGCACCAGCGTCTGCACAGTTACAGCTAGAGGGATATAGTGTCTTTAAAAGTTACCCAAGAACCTCATGAAGTTGAAGAGAAAACTCACTCAAAAGGATTTGATGGTGAGAGCCCGGGTCTACGAAATAGGTTCTTCCAAGGAGATGCCTCAACACTGTTGATAAACGAGAGGCACATTTCTAGACATTTGAAACACAACACAGTTGTGATAAGTTGACAGTAAGTTGCTAAATAGTCATAGCTATAACCAAAAAGATAGAAATTACAAGTATTTTTGTGATTTCATTGCTTTCCTGGTAGAACACTACGATCACCATGACCACGTGATGAGTTAAATGAGGTCTCTGCAATTTGATTTGTGCTGGATGGAATGCCCTTCCCCCAACTCCGCTGCAGAATTATCATCATCATAGTCCTCTTTACAGCAACATATGCACACATCATGTGTCTGTAGCATTTTATAGTTTATTTTATTTTATCCTCAGAATCGTCCTGGGAGCAAAACAGGCTAGGTGGAGTGGAAAAAAGAAACAAGGTTGAGGTGAAATGCATAAGGCCTGGGTTTGAGTCCATTATTATCTTTGTAAATTTGGGGAAATTACCTAGCCTCTGTAAACCTTCATATCCTAATATTTAAACTGTAATAAATACTATTCGCCTTGGAGAGTTGCTATGGCCATTGGTGTGTAGGAAATGGAAATTTGTAATTGTTCACGTTTTATGGATGACGAAGTTCAAATTGAGAAAAGTGACATGACTTGTGTAAGGTCACATGACTGAATGACGGAACTAGACAAGAATGAAGAACCCAAGAATTCCACCTTTCATGTTCATGTCAATTCTCGTTAGAGCTCTCAGACCCAAATAACCTCTGCTCTGACACCTCTGAGAGTAAGAGTTAGTCTTCCAACCTCCAGCAGCCTCTCCTTTCTCCTAACTCCTAAAGTACAATCTGTGTACCTTTTGGGGACCTATTGCTGCATTTCTGATAAGTGATAGGTGAATTGATAAACATTCATATAGGTAGATAGATGGATGGATATCTAGACAGTGTGAAAGAGATTTTCTTTCCTTCAATATACAGTAAATCCCTCAAAGACAAGGAACCATACTTATATTTATAATGTATCTGCTCAATATTTTTGTGATGCTTTCCTTCAGAGGAATTTTTCTATCTATAGAGGGTAATTTAAAATTGGATTTTGACATATGTTTTTTTTCCTTATTTTTAAGATGAGAATGATAGACATATGGCCAACAAGTGACATAAAATTGTCTATTCAGTATTGCCAAGGAAATAGAAATTAGAGTGCATTTCACTATGAATTGTGATGACTCAGACTCCCCAACATAGAGTCCCCCTCCCAGTGGCTGATGTATCTTTCCATATTAATGCACACCAACCGGGATGAATAATGGCTTCTGAAAAGAAAAGCACTCACACTCATGATAAACCTTTTACTGTCATGTCTTTGGATTGATTTAAATTCTTCAGGCCCAGAGACCAGTATTAACCCTAAGCATGATGTTGAGCCTGAACATCTTACTAAAATCTTCTTAATGTTTTAGATTTGGCAACAGCTCTTGGTTCCCATGAAGTTCAATAACTGGACTTGTCCTAATTTTTTTTTTTGCATAAGTAAATATTGAAGAGTTTCATAGACATTTTGTCCATATGTAAATCATTCAGAGTAAATTTTACAGATGATTTACACATCATTATGTGATGCATATAATAGAGATATATAGATATAATAGAGATAAATACCTAAGTTCCTTTGCAGGGGACTTTTCAAATGGTAGAAGAATAACAACCCAGCCTCAACCAGGCTTTGCTGTCCTAGATCCAACATAAACCAACTCATTTAACCAGTTTATCAGAATTCGGTACCTCTGAATATACCCTCAGTGCCCAGCAAAATGGCAGCATGTGAATAAATTATGGTGAAAAGAAGGAGTATAGGGATAGATGAACTGACAAAATATAGAGAAAGTTGTACGATTGTTATTTTACATTGTTGATGACTTTACACTCTAGAGAATGGCCATACATGTGTACATGCAAGACAAATCAGAATCCCAGTCTTAATCAAGCAAAGCAAAATGTTTACAAGTTTTGGTGATTCTAGACAGTCTGGAGTTTAAGGCTCTTTTGCAACCTCTTATATCTGTAATACATTTTAAAACCTACATATAAAAGGCACACAATTTAGATAAAACTGAAAATTTCTTGAAGAGGCTAGGCTTCAATTTGGCATTTGATTAGTAATGCCAGGGTAAAACTACTTTGATACATGAAGGGGTTTTAGTTTTCACTAAGAATGCTTATTTCCTGTGTTTTTCTCTCTTTTATTCTACCAATCCATAAAATGTTAAATAGCAGGGGTGCCTGGGTGGCTCAGTCGGTTAAGCATCTGTCTTCAGCTCAGGTCATGATCTTGAGGTCCTGGGATTGAGGCCCGCGTCGGGCTCCCCGCTCAGTGGAGAGCCTGCTTCTCCCTCTCCCTCTGCCTCTTCCCTCTGCTTGTGCTCTCTCTCTCTCAAATAAATAATATCATTTTTTAAAGATGCTAAATAGCTATCTTTTTCACAAAGTATAGGGTTTTTGCCTTGCCTTTAACTTTAAGTCTGCGCCTCCCTTATTCCAATATTTAGATTGGCTTCTGGGCTCTCATCATTGTTCCCACAGTATGTTGGTCTCACACTCCTTTCCATGTCTTTGCTCCTGGTGAAATCTATGCATAGAGCACAGTCTCCTCTTCACCAGGGCCCCCATGAAATCACCCTACTCCATCCCTTAGCACAACACAGAATTTATCATTCTATTCTTTTTTATGTCTTAGTCTTTAGTCTTTGTGATCGTTTCATGTGTTTTCCTGGTCCCTCCAACTATATCGTAAGAATCTGCAGGTGAGAACCTTGATTTTGTTTCATCTATGTCCCTCAGAGGGTCTAACACATGCTAAACATGTAATATATGTCTGATAAACAGAGTATTTCATGCCTCAGGGGAGGATTCAACAAGAACAATAGCAGGGTTATTCACAACACCCTGTTTTACTTAGAAACAGTGCTGCGGAAAACCATGTAAATCCATAATGTGCCTGATTTTATATCTTACATATGTATTGACATGAAAACATTTTTACATATGTAAAAAGAGGGAAGAAATATTGGAGTTTGTTTACGTAAAAAATAGAAGTGTGGGAACAATATTTGCTATAATTTTCCAGACTGTTCACTTGTGCTTAAGGCCATTTCTACCAAGCTTTTAAAAACAAGGCATTCTATTTCTGTTAGTGACAACAGGTCTAAACACAGCAAGGAGAAGAAAAAAAAACTATGTAACTCATATTAATGAATCAATTAGTATGTGTATGATGGATGCAGTCTCAATTTTACAGGCAGCTACTTGTCCCGTCCAGAGTCCTATCGGTCTGGTACCATCCATCATGAGTCAACAGTAAAAACAGGGAAAGGAATATTCTAGACCATCAGTCAATTTTGACTACAGTGGTTTCACATCTGTCTGGTTTATTTTGTAGTAGTTGATACTCATGTCTTTTTGTTACTGTCTGACATTAGAGCGGGTCTAGCTGGAGCAGAAATGTAGCAACATCCCTGCAAATCCCACACTCTAATATGTGACTGCATGTGAGCAGACGTGAAGGCTAACGTTAGTGCCTACCTCAATAAAAATACTTAGTAGGTAAACTGATTTATTCACAACACTTTATAATCTGTTGGGTGTTTATTCTGTTTTCCAAAGATGTGTGTGGATATGTGTGGGATGTAAATTCACGTTGGCAGTAATAGTAATCCACAATGTAGCGACATGTATCATGATTCCAATTCATTTTGGGAAGAATTTCTAACCACAAGGAAAACATGTATCAGAAAGGACAAGTAGGAGGACTACATTTTGAAGCCTGTTTCTCAGCTCTCACGACATCCTACCACAATGTTCCTTATGTCACAACTGAACTATTCTTTTCTCTCACTCCCTCATGACCTCCCTATGTTGCCACAACTTTCTAACACAACCATCTTCCCATTTCAAGTCTCCTAAACATGATAAACTTCCTGTTGGTGAAACTTGTCCTCCTACAACTACCAAAACCCAGACATTTTTAGAAAATCCAGAAGACCCAATAGTTGTGACCTTTCCCTTGCACACTCAAATCCTCTGTTATGATTAAAGCCTCAACCTTGCGGTGGCCTGGCTGGCTCAGTCGTTAAGTGTCTCCCTCTGGCTCAGGTCATGATCCCAGGGTCCTGCGATCGAGTCCTGCATCGGGCTCCCTGCTCAGCGGGGAGTCTACTTCTCCCTCTCCCTCTGCCACTCCCCCCTGCATGTGCTCTCTCTCTCTCTTCATCTCTCTCTCTCAAATAAATAAATAAAATATTTTTTAAAAGCCTCAGCCTTGCGCTCCCTCCTCACATCATAGTTGTTCCAGCAAATGTGAATGCACTGTGAATACCTGGCTTGATGTGGTAAAGCTGGTTCTCTGTCCATGGGGAAAAAGGCTATCTACCTTGCCCGCACTGAAGCCAAGAGGCAGCATATGTATCCCTGTGTGCCCCAGAGCCCCCCACCCCACCCCACCACCACGTCCTGCTGGTACTTTCCCCTCTAGCTCATAGTGTCTTGGGGTACTTTTGGAGAGGAACAAGTCTGCAGAACAGGCTAGTGCACCTAATACAATGAGAAGACACGTTTCAGGCTGCAGGATCCAGTGTGCCCAGCACAGGGTATCTGGAAGAATGCAATAAATGTGAAGGGAAAATCTCTCAATAGCAGTATGCAGCCTCAACGTAGTAAGGGGGAAAGACGAGTGTTATCTTACCACCATCTGAGTTGCACTTGATGGGAAAAATGTTAACTAACAGCTCCCAGAAGAGCGCCCGACACAAATGTGCAGGAAAATTGTTTTGACCAAATCGGCAGTCTGATAATGTTGATTAGCTGATGCCTGCCGAGGACTGGGGCTTTGCTTTACTGGAAGACGTCAAGGGGGAATAGGAGAATATGCAGTTTGGAGTTCAGGCAGCATGAATCTAGCTCTTCTGATGGATAAATATGAGCTCTTGGACAATGTACTTATTGATGCTGGTCAAAACTTACTTTTTCCTGCAACTACAAAGGGGAAGTAAAAGAATGCTTATATCACACAGTTGATGGGAGAATCAAACGAATACATGACTCTAAAAACTACCTAGCGTAGTGCCCAACTAGATATTGCTGTGGCTACTTCCCTACCACCTCCCCTTGAGACTGCCCTTCAAGGAAGCCATCTTGACCCAGACATTGAACTTCACTGCCTGCCTTCCTGGGTATAGCAGCAACCTCTTAACCATCCTCCATTTGTGTGTGTTGTCTCACTGTCAGTTCACCTCCACTCATTTTTTTATTCCAAAACTATTTATGACATGCCTTCTATGCAAAGGAATGGACTGTCCTCATGGACTATTTCCTCTCAAGGTCCTGGAAACCCTGATATGAACTTCTGCTGGCTGGTCATTTCTTCAGGTTATGGTTCTGGCCACTACCTGAAGTTCCTGTCACCTGCCAGACCACATCCCACTCCACCCTATCTGTCCTACCCAGGGCCTGTCTGAGACTGAGTGGTGTGTGTGTGGCTTACAGTGGTGTCCTTGTTCTCTCCTTGTGTGGTGCACGTGACGGGACTCCATAGCATCCATCCTTCAGGCACTCAGTACACTTTTTTCACCTAACAGTCTCAACATATGTTTTATTTTTTGTAATTCTAAGATGGTTCTCCAAGATTTTTCTGCCTTAGTCTCCAGGACTGTGAATATAAGGAGATAGATCATTCCCACGATCACATTACATGATATGGCAAAGGAATTTGCAGATGCTTTGAGGCTACTAATCAGCTGACTTTGAGTTGAGCAAAAGGGAAATTATCTGGATGAGTCTAACGTAATCATAGGAACCATTTAAAAGTGGAATGTTCCCGCCCCCAAAATAAAGAAATAAATACATTTTTAAAATATTTTTATTCATTTATTTTAGAGAGAGATGACAAAGAGTGCAAGCAGGGGGAGAGGCAGAAGGAGAGGAGAGAGAGAATTTCAAGAAGACTCCCCACTGAGCTCAGAGCCTGACACGGGGCTCGATCCCACAACCATGAGATCTTGACTTGAGCCGAAATCAAGAGTCAGATGCACATCTGACTGAGCCACCAGGTGCCCCAGTAAATAAATAAATCTTTAAAAAAAATGAAAAGCAAAAAGGGGTGCCTGTGTGGCTCAGTGGGTTAAGCGTCAGACTCTTGATTTTGGCCTAAGTCATGATCTCATGGTCTTGGGATGAGCCTTGTGTCAGGCTCTGAGCTCAGTGGGGAATCTGCTTGGGATTCTCTCTCTCCTCTCCCTCTCTCTCTACCCCTCCCCCCCACTCAAGCACGCACGTGTGCACTCTCTCTCTCAAATAAATAAACAAATCTTACAAAAAAATTAAAAAAGAAAGAAAAAGTGGGAAGTTTTTTTAAGCTGCTGATAGAAATCACAGATTTTAAGGATGAGAAGAAATGAAACTGACCCTAGGAGCAGAAAACAGGCCTGCTGGTAGCCAGCAAGAAAACAGGGACCTCAGTCCTACAACCACAAGGAATTAAATCCAAACAACAACCTGAATGAGCTTGAAAGAGGACCCTTCCCCAGAGCTTTCAGGTGAGAGATCAGGCTGCCATCTTGAATTTATCCTGTGAGACCCTAAGCAGAGATTCCCTCTGAGCCTGACTGGATTTCTGACCTACATAACTGTGAGACCATAAGTGGGTTTGTTTTAAGATACTGAGTTTGTGGTGATTTGTTACACAGCATTAGAAACCTAACACAGAAGTGTCCCTTCCCCTCCTCATTTAAGATAGACTGTTTATCACTGGTTTTCAACAATTGGATGATAATGTCTCTTGGCACAATTTCTTCATTTTTTTTCTGCTTATAGTTCACTGAGCTTCTTTTATCTCTGCATGTATAGTTTTTTTTTAATCAGATTTGAATTTTTTTTCCATCATTTCTTCAAATATTTTTTCTATCCCTTTATTTCTTTCTTCTTTTGAGACTCTAACTATACATGTATTTTGGCTACTTGATGCTACCCCAAAACTCACTGATGTGTTATTTTTCAGTCCATTTTTTCTTCCTGTAGTGCATTTAGAATAAAACTTAAAATAAAACTGGATGGTATATATTACTATGTCATCAAAGTGACTGATTTCTTCTGTAGTGTCTATCTTGCTAGCAATCCCATCTAGTTTTATTTTCATTTCAGATATTTTATTTTTCATCTTAGGTATTAAATATGCATCTTTTTTATATCTTCTTGTGTCTTCATTATATTCTTTCCTTCCTCTACCTTCCTGAACATGTGAGGTACATTTATAATTGCTGTTTTAACAACCTGGTCTACTGTCTTTTATTTGTCTCTTATTTTTGGCTCTGTTTCTATTAACTGGCTTTTTTCTCTTGGTTATGGGTTTTCTACTTTTATGCAGGCTTGTTAATTTTTGATTGGATACTAGAAATTATGAGTCTTACATTGTTGGATGCTGGATTTTTTTTCAATTATTTTTGGGCTTCTTGCTGTGTGCAGTTATGTTACTTGGAATTAGTTTGATTCTTTGCAAGATCGCCTTTAAACTGTGCTAAGATTGGTCCAGTACAACCTTTAGTCTGGGGCTCATTTGGCTCCACTCCTAAGGCAGGACTTTTCTGAGGACACTATGCAATCTTCCCATGTATTAGGAGACCTTCTTATCCTGTCTCATAGGAATACAAAATACTAACAGCTCTGTCTCCAGTGATTGTCTCAACGATTTATTCCCAGTGATTCTTTCCCTATGCTATCTCCTTACACATGTGATTAGATGAACCCAGAGCCAAAGACCCAAGAGACACTCTCTGCAGATTTCTAAAGCTTACTCTCCTTATTCAAGCATCAACCTTCTCTCGGTACTATGTCCTGCAAATTCTCCCCTTAACTCTGAGCTCTATCTCCTCAACTTAGTGAGACTGCCAGATGCTCTTTGGGTTTCCCCTCCCTGATCTGCATGCTGGAAACTCTCACCCTGCTGTGAGTTGAAGCACTTGTAGGGCTCATCTGGTTCATTCTCCTTCTTCTGGGAATCAGTGTTCTGTGCTGCTTGTTTTCCAATAAATGAAATTCATCGTTCACATATTCTGCCTGGTTTTCTGCTTATGTAATGCATAAGGGTAAATTCAAGTCCTGTTATCTGATTATAGAACCAAGTGGTAGTTGTAGGCACCCAGTATTCATAAGTTCAAGGACCACATACTAAAAAACCTACAAAGGTCAGGCAAGTAATGCAAATGACTTAAGGGGAGTCAGCAGAAAAGAGCAGGGCTTTGGCCCATAATTTGTACTTAAAATACAAAGTACGGGGCAAAAAAATTATGTCTTGCAATGTAGTAGGCCACCATATTGTGCATTCAGTTCTGTACCCTCTCTTTCCATCCCTCCTTTGAGTGCAAATCAAAACTATCAGAAACTTCTCACTTGCAAACCTTTCATAGGATATGGATGTTTGTAGTGTGCATTTAATTCAGTACATTAACTTTTAAGGATGTTTGCATTTTCCACCTCAACTATAATTATGTAGTCTTTCTTTTCAGAAAAATTGAGAATTTCAGCCAAAATTTGAGGGAGGTCTTTATGGGAAATGGCTTATGAGAATGTAATGGGGGATGAGAAGAAAGCAGAGTTGAAAATGGACAAAACTCCAGTACAAACTCTGAAAATCACATTTATTTTATCCTGAACAATAGAATCAGAAGTACAATGACTCAATGCTAAACATTATAACATGAGCAGTGATAGTTATAATTATTTTTCAGAAGATCACTGCAGTCTTCCAGCTAACTGGTGCATCTAATCAAGTCTCAAGAACTAAAATAGAAATGTGCATTCACAGGTTCTAAGTACATGTTTATAGTTATTCATACCTTTGTTTAAATTCACTGCATACAGGATACTTTCAGTAATATGTCAAATGGTGATATAAAAACCCTGTATCTTGAAAAAAGTAGTAATTAAAAAAAACACAAGGAAGTGGGTAGCTAATGTTCACAGGCATCCTTAAAATTTGCTCTAATATTTTTATCTCTACTTAACACCCATATAGTAACTAAACCACAAAATGATGATCTGGGTGCATATTATCTAGCTGCCTATTCCTGCCTAAGAATACAATAATAGCAACAACAAAGCCTGGACCAAATGTAGGACCTCATGCTTAGTGGAGTCTCCAACTCACTCAACTTCTGGAGGAATAAAAAGACACCCAGTAAAATCATCTGAGAAACATACCTAGAATGGTAGATTTGATCAATCAAATTCTGTGAACTGGAAAGGTATTTTTACATCTCAGGAATTTTATGGGGGATTTTGAGGAAATAATACTGTCCAGTTTCCCCACCACCACCCTGGAAAATGAAAAACTTGATGTTTTGCATACTTCAACCTAAAAGAATAAATTGGTGAGAGAAATGCAGTTTTCAAATAAGAATACCTGAGGAAACATATAATCCAACAGATAAATGATCAGTAACCACTGAATTCTCACTATGAGAACCTATTTGTCTAATAAGTGCTGTATGTCCCATTGTTTCCACATAAAGGTTGCTCAATGCAAATGGCAAAAAAAAAAATCATTCATTTCAATAACTCTATGCAAATTATTTTTTAAAACCACCAAGTGAAAATGAAGCCTAAGCCTTCTCAGACATAAAACAAATTTAATTGTATACCGATAGTCATTATTTTAACCTAGCCAAGACCTTCCCCAGGGCTCATCTTAGGAAAAGTTAAGAGTACTTGGTGTGACTTAAGAGCAATCAAATACCACCAACCATTCTAACAAATTCTTAACAAGCTAGTCATATAATTTCCTACAATCCACCAATTGGAAAATCATGTTAATTAGCTAGTGTGATGTGAATTTTAAAGATGAGGTATTTATTGATAGTGTTAAAGACTGGAGAATGACGCAGGGCTTACTATGAATTATTTTAATTAGATTTTAGAGATATCCCCATTTCCCTCATCTATTCAGTAATGAAGCTCTGTTGATCCCTTTGTGAATTCTTTTTTTTTTTTTCTTTTATGGCTCCATTCCCATCCCAGATGCTCTAGTTCAGAAATTCATCATTTCTCATCTCGATTACTACAACAATTTGCTAAAGCCTTACTGCACCCCAGTCCTGTTTTGTCCTAGCAGTGTATTATAATATGATGTTTCTT
This sequence comes from Phoca vitulina, assembly GCF_004348235.1. Classification (NCBI taxonomy): domain Eukaryota; kingdom Metazoa; phylum Chordata; class Mammalia; order Carnivora; family Phocidae; genus Phoca; species Phoca vitulina. Next base: position 10,490,146 of record NW_022589736.1, on the reverse strand, counting down.
CACTTAAAATCTTTTAATGACTGCCTAATACAAATGGATAAAGTGCAGATCTTTAATGAAGATTCTAAGACCCTTAATATCAGGTGACTGACTACCTTTCTCAACTCATCTCTCACCATTAGCCAAATGCTCCAGCCAAAACCCAACTAACTAGAGTCCCAGGAATAGCTCCTGTCAGCAAAGCTCCTTAGTTATGTACATGCCATTTCCCTATGAAAAATTCCCCGTCTAGCTCCCCACATACCACATTTGACCCTGGCCATTGAGTCCATTGATGGAGTAGTTAACTCCTACTTACCTTTCAGGACCCATCATGGATCTCACCTCTTTGAATCCTCCCCAGGAATGTCCCAGGGCACCCCAATGTTATGGGAAATTATCTTCTTACGCCCATAGTCTTTGGCACATAATCCCATAATAGTAAACATAGTAATCGTGTCTCACAACAGAACCCTTGAGTAGTATAAGCTTTTTGAGGGTAGGATTTGTGTATTTATCTTTGTCTTTCCTAGGGACTCATATTGTGCCTTCTGATTGATAAATTTTTTGACTGGATGAATGCAAATGTTGGAGTAATAATTTGACAATTAAAAAATGCAACACTTTTAGAGACTACTATGTGCCAAGTACTTTGGTAAATTATATTTGTTTTATCCTACCACAAGCTTTCCTACAGATCCATTCATTCATTCATTCATTCTTCAAATAGTTACTGAGAACCTATCATGTATCAGGCAAAATCTGGGGGTTCAGTAATGTATCCATCAGGATCTGGCAGGAAGTTGAAAGTAAATTCAATTTAATTCAATTCAATTGGGTTATCTGGAGAGAATTTAATATACGTAGTAATTTACCAAAGTGTGAGCAAAGTGAAGGTACAAAATAAGGGGTAGTAGAATGTCCCTATCCCTACAACTCTGTAAATGATCCCCTTGTTAATAGATTCTGCTTGAGTTATCCAGATTTGGGTGTACCATCTGTTTCTTATTGAGACTAACTGATGTAAGCATATATCCAGAATTCAATCACTTCCCACCGTCTCCAAGACTAGCTCTCTCATCCAGGCCACTGTCATCCCTCACTTCAGCCGTGGCCACTCTCCCCTCTCACTGCTTCTTGTTTTTAAAGATTTATTTATTTATTGAGGGGGGGAAGGGGCAGAGAGAGAGAATCTCAAGCAGACTGCATGCTGAGCAGGAAGCCCATCGTGGGGCTCAATCTCACCACCTTGAGTTCATGACCTTAGTGGAAACCAAGAGCTGGAGGCTTAACTGACTGAACCACCGAGGCACCCCATCATCTCCCTGTTTCTTTCCTTCTCCACTCAGTTACCCACAGAGTCACAGAGAGGCGTGTTTCAAATGCTGATCAGATCATGCCATTTTTTTCTGATTAAAACTCCCTAAGGGATCACCATCCCTTTTGGAGCAAATTTCAAATGACTCCAGCGACCTGACAAGGCTGGCCCATGCCTTTCTCTCTTCCTTTGTCTCTGTCACTCTCTAGCCTTCCTGATGTTGGTGTGAAGATGCTGAGCCCCCTGCAGCTCCCAGGCTTTTCACAGAAGGATTACCCCCAGTTTTTCACACAACTCATTACCTCCATCCCTTGGGGTCTCTGCTCTTGTGTCACCTCAGACAAGCCTTCCCCTACCACTCTCTGGAATAACTGCTCTGTCCATCCTTCTCTTTTTCCTTGACTTGTTGAGTTACTTATTTTATTTTATTATTTATTATCAGTTGTGGCACTTAACTACTCTCTTTTTTATGTATTTATTTACTTGGTTTGTGTTGATTTCTAGTTTCTCTGATCAAAATACCATTTCCCAGAGAGTAGGATCTGTACCAGAACTATCCACGGCTGTAACCAAAGTAACAAAGCTCTCGGCACATAGTAGTCATCCTATTTGAAATACTGTTAGAGAAGAGCATTTGCAGGTATCATTAATAAGGTGTATAGGATGCCAAGTATGAGACTTAACATAATAGGTATTCAATAAATGATAACTTTTATTATGTACGAAACTAAAGATAAAAGCAAAATAACATCCTAGAACATGCTCTTTTTTAGTTCTTCCTTATATATAAGAATAAGACCTAATATAACTCTCAAATTCTTATTTTGAAACCCATACCTAAGATTTAAAATAAATTTTACCAACTGTAACTGAAAATCAACAGTATTTTTATTGATATATCTGTGTGTGTATGTACACACACACACATATTCTCACAGCATTTGTAATTTAGTAGATAATAAATTACAATCATTTCTCTAGATGAATTTAGGGAATATTAGCATTATGACAGTAAATATAAATATTATCAGTGCAAATTTTATGAGTTAATGAAAAAGCTAAGTGCTACTATTAACTGAATATTTACTACATTTTTATTCCTAGGAATAATGAGAGATTAACCATTTTAAAATGCTAATAATACTAGTTTTACTTTTTGTTATTTTTTTGCTAAAACACAAAGAATAGTGGCTTGGCATTCTTATTTAATTCTTATGGACTCAATGATAAGTTTTAAGGTTTAAACAACATATCTGAATTTTTTAACAGGCTCCATTTGCCAAATTTGGGATGATTTGACCTGCTTGTAATAAATATGGTATCTTATTTATTGAAAAAAAATATATGTGTTGTGTTTAAAGACTATAGTTGGGCTTATACCTACTAGCAATTAACAGTAAATAATAAAATACCCAATCAGGGGGGTGCCTGGATGGCTCAGTCAGTTGAGTGTCTGCCTTCGGCTCAGGTCATGATCTCAGGGTCCTGGGATCGAGCCCCAAGTTGGGCTCCCTGCTCAGTGGGAAGCCTGTTTCTCCCTCTCCTTCTGCCCCCCCCTTGCGCTCCCTCTCTCTCTCTCTCTTTCTCTAATAAATAAATTAAATCTTTAAAAAACATTTTTAAAAACCTAACCATATATTAAATAGGTTTATATTTTTAAGACTCTGTACAACTTATAAGAAATGTTTTCTCCCATGTGTTGCAGTTAAATATGATCATTCATTCATTCATAACCATAAGCACATCAAGTGATAAATCTACCCCTTTTAAAAAAGCATTTTCTTCTCGAAAATTGTGAAATGTAAAAAATGATCTTTTCTTTTTTCCAGACAATTTAAACAAGGCAATAAATTAAAAAATCAATATAAGTCAATTTGCAGCATATGTCCTAGGAAGAGTTAGGTAGGAATATAAATCAAATAAATATAAGTCAATTAAATTCAATATTATTAAAAGGGTACTACAAATATAACTGTTATACTCATCTGCTAAGGAAATCTCTCTAAGTGCATGGATATTTTTATAGCCAATAAAAATCCATTTTACCAAATAGAAAAGGGAACCCTTCTATCGCCGTGTACACTTTCACAATCCCATGCCCATATTTTCGTCAATGGTCATTTAATTTTATACTACTATTGTTGAAAAATTATGTGTAGTACACTGCAGATTCTCCCGTCTGCCTTTAGAAATGCTCCAGAGTATCTTTAAAAGATTAATAAATTATTCATTTCCTGAAGTTGTGCACCGGAGCTTTGCAGTCCGTAAGTCGTCTGTAATAAATTATGCAAGGTGCACCTTACAGACACGGGGTCTGTAAAGAGACCCCGCATGTGCTACATTCCTCATACAGAAGAGGTGGTTTCATTCACTGGCATGTTTTGATATCCTTCCAGGTGATTACAAACCTTTACACAATCTAGAAATTTACTTTGCATCCAAATCGCTGCAATTTCATTATGCCAAAAACTGTCCTCCAGCAGCATTTAATCTTCCCTTTGGAAAAGGCCAGTATATAGAAATCATTTTGCTTTGCACCATTTTCTGATCAGGCCCCAGGTCCACCATTCATTTATCCATTTGATAGCAGAGGTTTACCCTTAGCTCTTCTGTTTTTGTTTGTTTTTTTGTGTTTTTTTTTCATGTAAATTGAAATTCTCTTTCTGATATGACATTAGGGGTTGTTTTTAGATTTAATTTGACTATAACCATATCATGATTCTCCTGGAATATTTCAACAAAATTCAATATTCTTCTGGAATATTCCATCTGAGGGCCACCCTACCTCCTTTTCTGTCCCCAAAGCTGGGAAGGTTTTTCTAGTTAGAGACTCCTTGATCTGTCCTGGCTAACTTTCAACAGTGAAAATATAATACACACTTGCAATGAGACTTCAACTATCAACTATCAAATTTAAGTCTATCAAAAGCTGTCTTCTGGCAACATTTCATTGCAGTGTAGATACTCAGTGATTTCAGGAAAGCAACTGGTTTCTAGAAGAGTGTGAGAAACACCAGGATATGATGGTGGGAACACCTGGGCTCCTCAATTTGGCACCCGTGTAAAGCATAAACTCACAAACCTGCTATAAAGCAAAACCTGACCTTCACTTTATATCCATGTTTAATTCCTGCATTTGAGTCAATGTGAGATGTACCTTTCATTCCTCTGGATTCCAAGGAGGAAAATCAGTGTCAATATTTCCTACAGCACATCATTCATTTAACCTATGTCCCAGAAATTCTGATCCTCAGGATGTGCCAAAACAAGATATATACATATATATATATATATATATATATATATATATATATATTCACCAAAAGATGTGTAAAAAATATTTGTAAGGGTACTATTAGTAACAGCCAAAAATAAGAAAAAAATCCAATGTCTTTCATTAGTAAAATGAATAAATAAACTGTGGTATGTTCGTGCAATGGAATATTATCCAGCAGTGAGAATTAACACAATAATATGGATTACTCACAATTATATTAAGCAAAAGAAACCAGACACAAGATATATATACTATATAACTCATTTATATATGAAGTTCAGACACAAATATACAGTATCAGAAATCAGATCATGATTATCCTGTGAAGGGAACAGTGACTGGAAAGAAGCAGGAGGAGTCTTCCGGAATTCTAGTAAATTCCATTTCTTCATCTGGGTGCAGGTCACACAACTTGTTCATGTTATGAAAATTCATGGCGCTGTGCCCTTATGATTTGTCCACTTTTCTGTATGTATGTCACACTTCAATAACAGGTCGTAAAAACAAAACCTCAAAAAAGATCTAAATGCAAGCAAAACATATCAACTAGGAGAATGAATGTTTCCCCAAGTTATCAGCTCATTGGCAATGCAGGAACTAAAACTCCATGAATTCTTAGAAAAATAGCATGTCTACCTTTTACGTCACCAGTTTAAAACTGCCGGTAAAGATTGATAACATCTGAGGTTCCACGCATGTTATTCAAAACAGATTAGAGTTCTGATTTAGTCGTGTCAGTTCCTACGGTGCTTTGTCAGTGGGCTTGGGACACGGAATAATTGTGCAGACTGTCATCTCGAGATGGACCAAGATCGTTTGGAGGAAACTTCACCGACCCAACTTCTACATGCTGCTGCTGGCTGTTGCGCCCTCATAACTCAAACCAGAAAAAAAGAATCAAAGAGACTAGAATTCCACCCTACGCTTCCTTCATTAAAGGTCACTCTTCGATGTTGATGAGATCTGTACCGCGATGAGACGCACCACCACGGAGGGATTTCCCATTCCTGTGATCTTCACAGACCTCATCCCTCGTTTCCAGTGATGTTATCAGCCTGGACTCCGTCAGCGTTATTCATACCAATCAGTAGCTGAGAAAATTGCACGGCCACCAAAATGCAGAGTCATTGTTCCGACGGGTCTGCTGGTGGCTTTTTGATCCCCCCCGAATGGTTTTGAAGTAGCAGATTCAGTGATGATTCTCCTTCTGATTGAATTAGCGCCCCATAGAAGTCTGATTCTTTCATCTTCCCTCTACTGTCTACCCTCCACTCACATGAGGATTTCAATTTAAAGGTGATCAAGAAAGCAACATCTAGTTTCAAGGAATAATTGTCTCTTTTGATGTGATCTGTTTTACATAAAAATGAATAAAGATGAACATTTATGGAGAAGCACTTGCCATTTGAAAGCGTTTTACAATCAGCAAGCAGTTTTGCTCTGAGCTTCTACGGAAGGAAAATTAGTCTTCCTCCACCACCACCTCCTTCATCCCCCTACCCCCGCTTTCTTTTCTTTTTTTTTTTTTTTTTGTAGAAAAGACTAAATCCAAATGACCTAGACAAAACTTGAATAGCAAGTTGCTCATAGGGCTGTCTAGGACCAGGGGCAGGTTTTATGGAGCTCTGTGAGTTGAGGGGGTTTTTGTCTTATGACATACTTAAAAAGACAACATAACACAGCACTGTGTGGTAATATATATGACTGCATCTTTATCTATCCCTCTCTCCTTATGATTTCTTTGGCATACTAAGTCTATTTGCATCAACCCATAACACTTTCACTCCAATTATTGTGGGGGCAGACACAAAATTTCATACAAAACTTAGTACATCTTTGTCCATCAAGCTGTGTGTGCTGAACGTTACCAAAGACATACATTTATCTTTTCAACTTTTTTGCCATTTCCCCATACCAAGGAGATCAGGAGCAGGAAAAAGCTTGGTGTATCAAATAGAGAAATGCATTACACACTGAAAGGGCTCTACTTTAAATATCATACTTTATCAAATGGAAAATCTACACAGTACAAATAGAAGAAGATACATTTTGAGAGTTTATTAAATAGAACAAGGGGTGCCTGGGTGGCTCAGTCGGTTAAGGGTTAAACATCTGGCTCTTGATTTCAGCTCAGGTCATGATCTCAGTGTTATGAGATCCAGCCCCATCTCACCTCCGTGCTCAGTGGGGAGTCTCTTCTCTCCCTTTCCCTCTACCCCATCCCCCATCTCTCTCATAAATAAATAAATAAATCTTTAAAAAAAAAAAAAGAACAAGCAATCCAGATCTTCTAATGCTGATATTTCTGCTCAATGTTTTCATCTTCTTTGACTTTTTTACATGATGTTGGATTTGAGATCAACACGCAGTGAGTTTTTATTATTTTTGAAAAGTAGAAAACAATGGTAGTCCCTCCTAGTTAACCCCGAACTTGAAAATAGATACATAGCAATTGAAGACAACAACAACAAACTCCTCCAACTTTCATTGGCACCTTTTCTACCAGGGTGGCAGCTGATGTTGAAAATGACATAAAAGGTGGAAACCCCCATCACACTCCCTGTCTATGCAGGCAGCTTTGCCTTCTGTTTCAGGTCTGTCTTTCAGTCCTTGAAAGTTACAATGTAAAGACTTGAAAACTAAAACTGAAAAAAAGAAAATCAAGATGTGTAGAAATAAAAATGAATGACTTTAATGCCCATAAACAGAAAATATTGTCATCCTTTAAATATTGGAGTTGTCTACTAATTTAAATCATCTTCTAATTGGATTTTTTTTTCTTAATTTGGGAAAGATAGCTGCCACATATTGGAATTATGTTCCTCGGAACACTAGACTCAACACATGCTTCTCAGTCAATGGTTTCTGTGTTGAAATGAGTTTGGAAGACAAAGTCTATTTAGTTGCCTCAGGTATTATGGGCACAATTGCATAATAAAGACCAAGACATCATGCTCTAAAAGTGCCTGTTTAACTTTTTTTAACCCAGCCTCTTTCCAATATGTCCAATTACAAAACCTATTTCTTGAGAAACACTTATATAAGAAGTGGTATTCTTCAGAATACCCTTTGGAAACTCTGGTGTAAAACATGGTGAGTCAAATGAGTATTAAATTGTAATAAAAATAGACATAATTTAATCCTATTTTATATTTCTTTGAGTCAGTCATCTAACAATCCTGAATATAAAAATGATATAAATCCAGGGGCGCCTGGGTGGTTTAGTTGGTTAAGCATCTGACTCTTGGTTTCGGCTCAGGTCATGATCTCAGGGTTGTGGGATTGAGCCCCGCATTGGGCTCTGTGCTGGGCGTGGAGCCTGCTTGGGATTCTCTCTCTCCCTCTCCCTCTCCCTCTGACCCTCCTACCCCTGCTCTCTCTCTCTAAAAAAAAAAAAAAAAAAAGATACAAATCCTTTGAAAATAACAATCATGTCTTAAATCCCTACTGCCTGCCACAGGATTTGATATCTAATAGATTTTTAAATAAATGATTTGGGTGGATATTTATATAATTACTATGATAGACCCTGAACTTCTCACTGCCTAGAATACTCTGCTCCCCACCTCTCTCGGCCTATCTGAATATTAGTCAGAATTCAAATGTTGTACTAAGAATCATTTCTTTAGTGAAGCCTTTTGCACCCCTAGTTTGGAATAGATCTCACTCCCTGTGCTTCCACAGAACTCTGGGATATCCTCCATTTTGTACATACAATATTCCATTACCATGGCCCATTTACCTCTTTGTCTCCACCATTAGAAGTATAAGTTCTTCAAAGACTGATTGATGGTATGCCCTTTATTTTCCATGTGGTGCCCTCATGACCACCTTCCATTTCTTTTGGCTCCACTCTAAGTCCAAGAGGCTCACCTTGACAGACTGAATACTGGGTCCTTGGGCTTGGAATTAGCCCATAGGAAGCACAAATAGGAAGTAAGAGAGAGAGGAGAAGTTGTAGCCAGCGTAGTTTTGCTCTATTGTCACTGTGCTTTGGGCCTTGGTTCTGGTAACTACAGTTCCTGCAGGGCAGCCTGTTCTCCACAGAGCTATTTTCAAGGAGCTCTGGTAACTGTTTCCTCCCCTTGTTCCTCTAAGCCTTGGGTGGTAATGCTTTTCCTTGTTACCAGTCACAGTGCCCTCAACATCCTCTCTTAAATCTGCTCACCAATATAAATAGTCCTTTAAGTCTCTGTGGTTGAACGATCCAAGTGGCGTTCTATTTCTTGACGCAGACCAGTCTCATACACCTGTCTTATTCATTGGAACCCAGTTTCTAGAACAGTACCTAGCGTATAATACATATGCTTCCAAACAACCGAAAAAAACCCTATGCTGAATTAAATGAGAATGAATTCTTTTACTGTTGTTATTAAATAAATTAAACCAAATAACAAAAATTAAAGTGCCAAATAACAAAGGTCAAAACTTTGGGGGCATTTGAAATACACACACACACACACACACAGAGTATACATTATTCATGATTCTTTGTGTTTAGACATGAGATGTATTATAAATGATAGTTTTATTAAGCCTCCTGAAGCTGGTTAAACAATGACTATCACTGCTTTTATCTCCGAATTGTGCCAGGGATCAACATGTAAACTAATCAATACTTAAAACAGGAAAGAGGTTATAGTCACGAGCTAGAACCTAAAACAAGTTCCTTAAAGTTTCCTAGATTCATCGAGCACCTAGGAGAAATTAGTCTAGCGGATTTTAGCAAATTTAATATTGTCTTAGCATAGAGATGATTTACTCTAGTGATTCTCAACACTATGACTTCAATACCCCTTTTTATAATAGATGCCTCACAATTCTTTCTCTACTAAATAGAATTTATATATGATATAATGTATCCACATGCCAATTCCGAAGATCTATATAATAAGCTGACTATAACATTAAAGTTACATAAAGAAAAATAATGTTTAATAAAATATATTTCAACATATAAATGCTAGAGAATGACACCACCATAGAGGACATACAGAGTTCTTGGACCTTTATGTGGAATCATATGCAAGACTCATGCAGATGTGCTGTAATAGAACTCAAATATAGAAGCGGCATTGCCTTTGGTAATATGATTTTCTTATATGGGAAACAGGTCATCTTGTTAACAGCATTAGCTTTATTACTTTCCCTTTGTGTGCCTTCAAAACAGGAATTTGAAATGTTCACCTTAGTAGACTTAGTACCTGGTAAGAACCCACTGTTTGATTTTATCTGTTGCTGTCTAACAAATTACCCCCAATGGGTGAAAAAGAGTGGAAGATATGGGCTTCCAGTGATGGAATGGATAAGTCCTAGGAATAAAAGGCACAGCATAAGGAATATACTCAATGATACTGTAATAGTGATATATAGGGATAGATGGTAGCTACCCTTGTGGTGAGCACGGCATAATGTATAAACTAGTCAAATCACTATGTTGTACACCTGAAACTAATGTAACATTGTGTGTCAACCATACTCAAATTAAAAAAAAAATAATAAGCAAAAGATAAAAATGAAAATAAAAAAAGAATTACTCGCAAATCTAGTGGCTTAAAACAACAATCTTGACTTACAGAATGAGAGCTCATACAATCCTCTCCACAAAAAGCAATGCTAAACTGGACAAAATTATCAAAAACAACCATACCAGTCCTTAGGAAATTAACCAGAGATATACAACAAATTGAGAAGTATTTATTCAAGAAAAATGACTAAATCTCAGGTAAAACTAGTGAGTATCTCTAAGACCAATTTTGTCTTTTCCCTCAGTTGGGTCAACATGTTAGATCTACTGGGGTGAGACAAGCCCTGGAAACCAGGAGCTTTGCTGCTGAAGAAGGCCAACTGGATTTGGAGCAGAATGTGGATAGATCCAGTGCCCCTGGGCATTGTCAGAGTAATGATCTTGATGGCAGATGAATGAGGAATGTTTGTGTCACAGCAAGTGTGAGGTTGAGACCTGGCTGGGGAAACTGTCAGATTGACAGGATACCTAGGAATTTAACAGTGAAAGCTGGATAATAAAACAACAAAAGGCCTTGATAAGCTCCCACATATTCCTGGTGGTCTGGAAGCCTGCACACATGCATAAACGTGCATACACACTAAGGAGAGAATGGAGAGGATCCTAGACATCCACATGAATCAAGTAGAGAGAAGGAAATAATGAAGACTAAAGTGAAAAGAAATAAATGGGAAGGAGAACAATTGAGATAATCAATGAAACCAAAAGTTAATTTTTTTTAAAGATGAGCAAAATTAACAAAGGTTCAGCTTGACAGGCCAGGCACAAAGGAAGAAGACTCACATGAACAAAATCAGGAATGAAAGAGAAGAAATCTAGACTAACATTACAGAAATTAAAAGCTTTATAATATAATACTATGAGCAACTGTGTGTCAACAAATGTATTATTTAGGTGAAATGACTAAATTCCTAGAAAGATAAAAATTAATAAAACTGACTCAAGAGGACAGCAAAGGAAACAGCCAACAAAACAAAGAGCCAACCCACAGAATGGGAGAAGATATTTGCAAATGACACTACAGATAAAGGGCTGGCATCCAAAATCAATAAAGAAATTCTCAAACTCAACACCCGTAAAACGAATAATCAAGTCAAAAAGTGGGCAGAAGAGATGAATAGACACTTCTCTGAAGAAGACATACAAATGGCTAACAGACACATGAAAAAATGTTCATCATCATTAGCCATCAGGGAAATCCAAATCAAAACCACACTGAGATACCACCTTACACCAGTTAGAATGGCAAAAATGGGCAGGGAAAGAAACAACAAATGTCGGATAGGTTGTGGAGAAAGGGGAACCCTCTTACACTGTTGGTGGGAATGCAAGTTGGTATAGCCACTTTGGAAAACAGTGTGGAGGTGCCTCAAAATTTTAAAAATAGAGCTACTCTATGACCCAGCAATTGCACTCCTGGGTATTTACCCCAAAGACACAGATGTAGTGAAAAGAAGGGCCATATGCACCCCAATGTTCATAGCAGCAATGTCCGCAATAGCCAAACTGTGGAAAGAGCCGAGATGCCCTTCAACAGATGAATGGATAAAGAAGATGTGGTCCATATATACAATGGAATATTACTCGGCCATCAGAAAAGATGAATACCCAACTTTTACATCAACATGGATGGGACTGGAGGAGATTATGCTAAGTGAAATAAGTCAAGCAGAGAAAGTCAATTATCATATGATTTCACTTATTTGTGGAACATAAGGAATAACATGGAGGACATTAGGAGAAGGAAGGGAAAAATGGGCGGAGGGAATTGGAGGGAGAGATGAACCATGAGAGACTATGGACCTGAGAAACAAACAGGGTTTTAGAGGGGAGAGGAGAGGGGGGATTGGTTAGCCCAGTGATGGGTATTAAGGAGGGCACGTACTGCATGGAGCACTGGGTGTTATACGAAAACAATGGATCATGGATCACTACATCAAAAACTAATGATGTATTGTATGGTGACTAACATAACATAATAAAATTAAAAACTACAAAAAAAAAAACTGACTCAAGAGGAAATAGATAATCTGAATAAACCAACAAGGGGTAAAAAAAAATAAATTAGAATGGAAAACCTACCCACAAGAAAAGCCCAGGCCTGGATGACTTCATTGGTGAATTCCACCAATTTAAAGAACAATATTGATATTTCAGAAACCCTTTCAGAAAAGTAGAATATGTTAGATCACATCCCAACTCATTCTATGTGGCAAGTGTTACCCCTGATACTAAAACCAGATAGAGACACACAAAAAGTGAAGATTACAGAACAATAATCCATCATGAATACAAATATAAAAACTCATCGACAAAATTTTGGCTAATGGAACATATAGAAAGCAATATATATAAAGCACTATAATCTATGGGCAGGTGGGATTTATCCCAGGAATGCAAGGCTGATTTAACAGGCAAAAATTAAATTAGTATAGCTTACAACTCATTGATAAAATAAAGAACAGATATCACACAATCATCTCAACAGACAAAGAAAAATTCTTTGACAGATTCCAACACCAGTTCCTGGAAAAACAACCACAACCACAACCACAACAACAACAATACCCAAATCTAAAAATCTAGCGATATAAAGAAACTTCTTCAATCTCCTAAAAAAAAAAATGTATGAGAAACTTACAGCTAACATCATACTTAATAGTGTATTAGAGTTTTCTAGAGAAACAGAACCAACAGGATACACACACACACACAGATTCAGATTTATTTTAAGGAATTGGCTGATATAATTGGCAAGTGAAAATCTGTAGGGCAGGTCAGCAGGCTGGAAACTCAGGCAAGATTTCTGTTATAGGTTGAGGAAGAATTCATTCTGTGGGCCACCTCAGTTTTGGCTCCTCAGGATTACATGAGTGTTGCTCCAATATTCCCTGCTACAGCATGGATGGACCTAAAAACATTCTTCGAAGTAAAATAACCCATAGGCAAAAGACTATACGTTGTATGATTTCATTAATATGAAATGTACAGAAAATGTAAATCTGTAAAGACAGAAAATAGATTATTGGTTGCCTTTGGCTGAAAATTGCATGAGCGATCTTTATGAGGTGAAGGAAATGTGCTAAAATAGGATTGTGGCGATGGAGGCACAACTCTCAATTGTGTTGAATTGTATACTTTAAATGGATGAATATGGCATAGAAATTATACCCCAATAAAACTATTTTAGGGGGGTTTTAAGAGAAAACATCTTATTTACTCATCACATAGTGAGTGGTAATTGCTTGGGGTCCGTCTCTCAGGCAGTTGTACCCAGATGTCTGCTGGGGCTGCAGGACTCTGAAGACCCAATGGAACCAAATGACCAAGCTGGAATCCTAACCCAGCTGGTAATGGATGCCAGTTGTTCACCTGGAGCTGTGACCCTGAGCATCTCCATATGGCTTGCGCTTCTCAAAGCATAGCAGCCAGGTTCTGAGGGGGGAGTATCTCAAGGGGCCCAGGCAGAAGCCATAAGACAAGCTCCAACCTAGCCTCTGAAGTCACGCAGCATCCCTTCTACCTACTCTATTGATTACAAGAGAATCCCAACAGGTACCTCAGATTCCAGGGAAGAAAGAATTTGTGGCCATCTCTAACCTTCCACCTAGTCAGTCAGTCACTCTTGAGCAAATTGGCAGCCTTTACTGAAAGAATAGTTAAACCCCAATTTAAAAAACAAATGAGCGTATTTGAAGCACAAGCAGAGCAACTCCCTCAAAATTCTTGCTCAGAGGGTCTCTCAGAGAACCCTTCTGATCACGGTCAGAGTAGTCAACAGTGGTAAATACCTACTTATATATTCATTTCTTTTCTTCAAACTGCAACACTTTTCATTCTTTAAATGCTCCTATCAAGCTTCCATACCCACGATGAACTGTTTAGGGGATAAATATAAGATAAGGAGAAACTAAAGTAAGAGGGGAAAACATCTAGGTTGCCTCCTCAAAATTGGTGGTGGAAAAGATGCAATTAAACATGTGTTTCCCCGAGAAGAATGCCCTGAAGTTTCAGCAATGCACACATTTCATAATGGAAAATTTCCATTTGAGAACTGAAGGTGTGGTACTGAAGGGTGTGGTCAGTCATTGTGGGAATAAGTCTGAGTCTCCAAAATATTGAGCTTCAAAGTTATAGGGCTGCCACTGGTTCACACCCCTCTCTCCACCTGATCATAAAACATTCCCTCAGATGACAGAAAGAATTAGAGCAATGATTATGTGCTTCCTAAATACCGTTTTCAACCTTAACTAATGTTTTACAGTCTTGGTCAAGATTGAACTTACTCTTGCCCTTAATGCAGTTCGTTCCCATAACCAGGTAGTGTCTCCTTACAGGTTAATGTTGAATCCGTGTCCTAGGAATGGAGATGGAGAGAGAGAAGTCATTTGGAGATGAAGAGTGGGTGCCCCCATAAAAATAGGCTCACAGTAACACAATTTGCATTAGAATAGAATGGATAGGGGTGCCTGGGTGGATCAGTCTGGTAAGTGTTTGCCTTCGGGCTCAGGTCATGATCCCAAGGTCCTGAGATCGAGCCCCGCATTGTGCTCCCTGCTCCACAGGCAGCCTGCTTCTACCTCTCCTGCTCCCCCTGCTTGTGCTCTCTCTTTCTCTCTCTGCCAAATAAATAAATAAAATCTTAAAAAAAAAGAAAGGACTGGATAGCCAATGATTATTTGGTGCTTCCTATGTACCAGACACTTTGCTACTTCCTACCTGTGTTGTGCTCTTCAGTGTTTGCAACATCTCCTTAAGGTCTTTCTATTCCCATTTTACAGATGAATTAGTAGAGTCCTAAGCGGACCAAGTTGTGAAACGCCCCATATGACATCGAGAGAAGAGCTGAGATCTGAGTCCAGTGTATTGAATTTTAGAATTTAACTCTGAGATGGAAAGTTATGTTGCTACTTAGACCAACTGAGAATCCCCAAACCTCCCTGCACTCTTTTCTCATCTCGACCATCCATTTGCTCATCCCTTTCCTTCATCCTTGGAAGAATTCTTGATAGGAGGTCATGATAAAAGTGAATACAACTAGACTCCAGAAGTAAGAAGTAGAGAGGAATCTCTAAAATCACTAAGAGAAGCTTCCTTGAGTTATATAAAGCAGCTGTAACTCTGAAAAATTCAAGCTCTAAATATGTTTAATAATAAAGGCCATCTACAGAATTTTTCTAAGATTGCTGAGATTAGAGTGGTCATCCTCTTCATCTCTGATTATTTTTATACTGGAATCTGTGCTACAAAGCCTTCTATAAAAGCAGTCTCTTTGGTATCATCAACTATATAACTGAATAAGGAAATACATCTCACAGTTAAAGAACCATATAGTCCGTATACTTCCCAGACTAACTTTAAGCTCAGTATGGTAGTCAAAGAACTTGTCTCTCCATGACCTTATGTACCCATATAATATTTATGGAATCACAATGAATGTAATTATAATATAAAACTTCAACCACATGAAGCCAAATGCTTGATCTCTGAAAGAGATACAGACAAGGATTGCATTTTAAGAGAGGCTTATTTTCTTAGGACACCTAGGCTTCAAGCAAGGGTGTGTAGGGTGGGCTTTTCCCTGGGATAACAAAGATCAAACAGATCCTGCTTTTTTTACCTGGCCCTTTACAGGTGCGTCGTACCATAGTCCTCACTGTTCTGTGGCATTCTTTAAAGGTATCATCATCCCAGTAAAGGAAGCAGTATTTTACTCATTCCCAAGCCTGTATACTGCTGAATATTTACTGCCAACTTGATTTATGAACTTCCTTTGCTCCATTCTAATATCAGTAGAATGCATGACCCTATTTTCTTTCCGTTCAAACTTCTCGTGAACATAGAAATAAACCGTGTGAGATAAAAAGGTATGTAATGTTCTCTTTGAATTGAAAGGTAGGTTACCAGAGTTGGGGAGACAGGACCACCACATGAAAAACTGCAGTTCTAAGAGGGAAAGTAATTCTACCCTGAACTGTATTACTTGCTAGTTGTATTACCTTGGATAAGTCATTGAACTTTGGGGGTCCTCAGTTTCCTAAGGGTAACACTAGAAGAATGCTGTCTGCCTGGCCATTTCTACATGTAGTTAATAATATATGTTAAAGTGCTTTGGAAAGAATAAAATATTATACAAAAATATAGTAAACCTTGGAGTACTTTAGTAACCTTGTTAAAGACTATAGACAAAGTTGTCAAACGGGTTTCCTCTTCGTACCTTCTTACTTTCCATCTTGCTGCATACAGGAAGGCAGAGACAGCCCTGAAAGATATGCATCTTTGCTTCCCTTTCTTGACCATCCCCCACATCTTATAAACACTTCCCCCCAACTCCCTGGTTACCTGTATCCTCATAATACTTCAGCCCTGACTGCACAGCTATTCTATTTTAAAGATCACTGACATCGAAATAAAAACTCCCTGTAAACTGGAAACTATAATTTGAGGTCTCTGAGACAGGGGTTCTCAAAGAGCTAACCGTTATTATAAAGTTGTGTATTCTTTTATATGTTTAATTCATTCTTATCTATCAGCATTATATGGAACTGTTTTATATATTTTAAAAATTACTTAATTGATATCATACTCTCCACGTCATTCTAGAATTTTTTACTGCCTAAATTTTGTTTCCCCCAGTTTATCTATATTCAGTTATGAACTCTAGTTTCATAATTTTAACTGATACACAATTGTATGATGATGCCAATTTTTAAAATCCACTTCCCTTCTAATTGGGATTTTAGTATTATAAACAATGCTGTGATAAACACCATTGTTTATGTGCCCTTTACACTAGAGTGAGAGATTCTCTGCTAAATTTCAGCATCAGAGTCAATTTGCAGGGTTAACTACACTAAATATTAATAAATTGTTCTGAAATGGGATGACACCATCTTCCACTTTCACCAGAACTGTCTGAGTGTCTCTGTTCCCCCATGTCCACCGAAAACTTGGTGGTTTTATATCTTAATTTTATCTTTTCCCTTTACTGAAATATATGCTATGTACAACAGGATGCATAAAACATACATGGAATTTTTTTTTCATTTTTCAAATTTTTATTTAAATTCTACTTAGTTAACATATAGTGTAATATTGTTTTCAGGAGTAGAATTGAGTGATTCATCACTTACATGTAACACCCAGTGTTCATCACAAGTGCCCTCCTTAATCCCCATCACCCAGGGATGCCTGGGTGGCTCAGTCAGTTAAGCAGCTGCCTTCGGCTCAGGTCATGATCCCAGGGTCCTGGGATCGAGCCCTGCATCGGGGCCCCCGCTCAGCAGGAAGCCTGCTTCTCCCTCTCTCCCCCTCTGCTTGTGCTTTCTCTGTCAAATAAATAAAATCTTAAAAAAAAAAAAAATCCCCATCACCCATTTAGCCCATCCCCCACCCACCTCCCTTCAACAACCCTGTCTGTTCTCTATCATTAAGAGTCTCTTATTGTTTGCTTCCCTCTCTCCTTTTTTTCTTCCCTTATGTTCATCTGTTTTGTTTCTTAAATTCCACATATGATATTTGTCTTTCTCTGACTTATTTCACTTAGCATGAGACCCTCTAGCTCCATCCACATTGTTGCAAATGGCAAGATTTCATTCTTTTTTGATGGTGGAGTAATAGTCCATTGTGTGTGTGTACACATATACACACACACCTCTTCTTTAACGATTCATCAGTTGATGGACCTTTGGACTCTTTCCATAATTTGGCTATTGTTGATAATGCTGCTATAACATTGGGATGTGTGTTCCCTTCAAATTTGTATTTTTGTATCCTTTGGGTGGATACCTAGTAAGGCAATTTCTGGGTTGTAGGGTAGTTCTATTTTTAACTTTTTGAGGAACCTCCATACTGTTCTCCAGAGTGGCTGCACCAGTTTGCATTCCCACCAGCAGTTTAAGAGGGTTCCCTTTTCTCCACATCCTCACCAACATCTGTTGTTTCCTGTGTTGTTAATTTTAGCCATTCTGACAGGTGTGAGGTGGTATCTCATCATGGTTTTGATTTGTATTTCCCTGATGATGAGTGATGTTGAGCATCTTTTTATGTGCCTGTTAGCCATCTGTATGTCTTCTTTGGAAAAATATCTATACATGTCTTCTGTCCATTTCTTAACTGTATTATTTGTTTTTTGGGTGTTGAGCTTGATAAGTCCTTTATAGATTTTGGATCCTAGCCCTTGATCAGATATGTCATTTACAAATATCTTCTCCTGTTCTATAGGCTGCCTTTTAAGTTTTGTTGATTGTTTCCTTTGCTGTGCAGAAGCTTTTTATCTAGATTAAGTCCCAATGTTCATGTTTGCTTTTGTTTCCCTTGCCTCTGATGACGTGTGTAGTAAGAGTTGCTGTGGCTGAGGTCAAAGAGGTTTCTGCC
This sequence comes from Phoca vitulina, assembly GCF_004348235.1. NCBI lineage: Eukaryota > Metazoa > Chordata > Mammalia > Carnivora > Phocidae > Phoca > Phoca vitulina. The sequence goes on along the minus strand of NW_022589736.1, from coordinate 10,471,669 downwards.
TGTGTTCTCCTCTAAGATTTTGATGGTTTCCTGTCTCACATTTTGGTCTTTCATCCATTTTGAATTTATTTTTATGTATGGTGTAAGAAAGTGATCCAGTTTCATTCTTCTGCATGTTGCTGTCACATATATGCAATTTTAAATAATAATAATAATAACAACAACATGAAATAAACATTTATATGCCCACACACCAATTAAGCAACTGAACTTCACATTTCTCTCTTTCCCACCCTGCTGCACTCTTCTGCCATTTGGCTTAATCAGTCTCTTACATTTTTTTATAATTTCACCATATATATTTACAAACAAACAATACATTGTTTTATTAGGTTGTTTTTGAACTGCATATAAAGGTAGATAACACTTTGCATTATTTTATACCTGGCTTCTTTTGCTCAATATTGTATTTTAAATTTGTCCATGTTGTTGAATATAGCTTTAGGTTATTTCTTTTCACTGCTCTTTGATATTTCACTCATAAATAGTATTGAACCACTGTACTCTTCATTGATATTGGCTTAGGTCTAGTTTTTTATATTCATGTCTTTTGCTCATTTTTTCTTGTAATTTGTCATTGTCATAATGATCCTAAGGAATTCTTTACATTGTGGAAGATAGCCTCTGAAGAGGACTACCACCAGTGCTATCCTTACCTATTTCAAATACTGTTGCATGCATCAGGAGGTGGAGTCTGTTTTCCCTCTCCTAGAATCTATGCTGGCCTTGTGACTTACTTTGATCAGTAGCATGCAATGGAAATAATACTGTGAGTGTCCCAGGTCTAGGTTTTAAGAGGCCTGGCAGCTTCCACTTTCCATCTTGACTTTATTTCATTCTTAGTCTTGAAAGATAGTTTAGCTGGGTATAGAAATCTAAGCTTAAATTTATTTTCTTTCAAGACTTTGAGGATACTATTTCACTATCTTTTGGCTTCATTGTTAGTATGAGAAGTAAGCAGTTCCTCTAACTACCAGTCCTTAATATAATCCCTTTCCTAGCCTCAGTCCTGGATGCAATTTCACTATGCTATGTTTAGGTGAGAATTTCTTGTATTTATTTCATTTTATGTGTTTGCCATGTATGAATTTATTTATGTAACTATTTATATGTGATTTTATATATGCATGCATGTATGTATTGGGATTTGCTTGACTTCTTTAAACTGTGACTCATTCCTCTCATCATTTATGGAAGATTCTTACCATTATCTAAGAAAAAAAAAAAATCATCTTCCTTAGTGTCTCTCTGCTTTCCTTCTAGGACTCCAATTAAATATACTGTAGAACTTTTCTCCTTACGCTTCATGTCTCATAATCTCTCACTACATTTTTTTCTTTTTGTCTCTCCATGCTGCATTTGAATAACATCTTCTTAACATATCTTTGGCTATGTTTAATAGGGCATTAATCCCATCCATTGTTTTTAATTTCGGTTATTAAATTTTTATTTCTAGAAAATCGATTTGGTTGTTTTTCAAATATGCTGTCATTTTATAGTTGTTTATTACCTACAGATATTTTCAGTGCTGTCTTAGAGTTTTTCTAGACATAATAAGAATAGTTGTTTTGCAATCTTTATTTGATATTTCCAACATTTGACATCTTTGCAGGTCCATTAGGCTCTCTGTCTTGTTTTGTTTTCTTAACCTGATGATTCATTGCATGGGTTCAAATGTCCTTGTATACTTATTTATTGATTGTGTGCTCTCGTTGTCCTTGAAAAATTATTTGTGAGGTCTCTATGAAGCCTACAATGACAGTAAATGCCTTCCTCCATAGATGGCTTGCATTTCCTTTGGTCAGTTACCTAGGAACTTTACCAATCAAAGAAAAATGTATTTTATTATATATATATTATATATTTATTCATTAATATTAACTTTATTAATATTAATTAATTCAATAATCAATTAATTAATATATTATATATGTATATTTAGAGAGAGCACAAGTGGGGGTAAGGGTGGGCAGAGGGAGAGGGAGAGAGAGAGAGACTCTTAAGCAGGCTCCAAGCTCAGCACAGAGCCCAGTACAGGGCTAAATCTCATGACCCTGAGATCATCACCTGAGCTGAAATCAAGAGTCAGTCACTTAACTGACTGAGCCCCCAGGCACCCCAACCAATCAGGGAACAATTTAAACTAAATTTATAGTTGAATTTTTGTGGACTGCTCAGGTGATGCAAATTTGGTTTGAAAATGCACACAAGGATTAGGAGGCATTATTTTTTTTCCTTCCGTTATGTTCAATGCAAAAATGACTTTCTTTGTGACCCTGAGATTAGAAGATTTATTTCTGACTCATCCTTTCTCTAAATTTGTAGCTATATGGGGGTTTCCAGGATTATGATGAGAATCTCCTATTAGTTCTGGGCTTTAACTTATTCATTCCATACCTATAAGGTCCATCTGAAATGAAGTCCATCTTTTCTGAAATTATCAAATGATTTAAGGAGTGAGGCAACTTGAGTGCTCTGTTTACATCTCTGGTTCCCCTAGATTTTGATCCAGTAATTTCTTGCTACATAGGTTTTAAGATTTAAAAAATATTTTAATTACCATTTGAAATTATTTTCAGTGGCAAGATTGGTCAAAATAATTTAGTCTGCCATATTTTAGGAAACAGAAATCCATTCATCAATTTTTAAAATTTCATTTAATATATTTTTCATATCCATACATTCAATTTGATATCTTTTCAGATCTGTTTGGAAAAAGGTTAGGTCTCTTGTTTATTATGTTTTATTTTCAAACCTTTCTTTTATTTCTTTATTAAGCTAAAAAGATATTTTATATTCTATATGTTATCATTTGAATGTCTGAAATTATTGCAGATCTGATAGTTAAGATTGTTGTTCCTACTGACACTCACAAAATCTTATTTTCATGTGTACTTAATAATTTTTTCAATAGGAGCTAATTTCCTTGGAATTTTATCAGAAGTAACTTGAGGTCTAGTTTAAAATATATTTCACTGGAGAGACTTGTGTTTACTTCTTCCAGGCCCTTTGGGATGCTTCCAACCCGGCATGACTAAATTGAATTTTCAGCTTGCTATTTTGTGGGTCATGCAAATAGTGTGAATTTCACCCACAGCTATGAGTATGGGCTTATAATTGGCAAATTTCAGGGGAGGATCTTTTTCTACTCTTGTCTGGGTAGTGCTTAATCCACATAGCTCTTCCTTAATGGGTGCATTTTTCTTGTTTGCCTTGTGAGCTTGTCATACATTACAGGTCCTTACTTAATGGAGGGGCCTCTGACTTCAATTCTCACCTTGTGTGGGACTCAAGCTTTCTCTCCTGTTCTCCCCTGAAACTCAGCCCAAAGCCCACCAGAAATTGGCACATCTTTCAAGCCAAACCCAACTCACACTACTTTAACTTTGGAGAACTGTACTTTCCCTTTTTATCTATGATTATCTGTCTTACTTCCTTCTTCCTCACTCATGCTATGAAAAAAGATTTTTCACATATTTTATCTTTCATTTTTATATGTGTTATGTTAGAAGGTATTTCTCTACACATTGGGGGGATGTATTCTGGAAAACAGAACTCATCATACCTTTCTAACCTCCCTGTCCAATTCCTTCCTTACTCTGCCTGATCCTCCTCAATACTCATTTTTATATCCCATTCATCATGCTTACATAGATTCCATACTCAAGAAATGTTTAATGAAGGAAATTATTGCTGAATGGTAAAAGAAAATATGTTATTTCTTTTTTCCAGATGGATAACACTACCAGCAAAAGATTAGTATGTGAAAAATAACTTCCTTGACTAGTTTTTAATTTTTAACTTTATATATATTATTTCATTTGCAAAATGACAAGTATCTCAATTTATGAATTATACAACATATTCTATTGTTTTATGTGTGTTAACATGAAGTTGCATATGACCTTAAAATTTAATCTGTAAAATTCATAAATATATATCTAGGTTCCTTAATTTATTATAATCTTACCAGTCTTCCCTTTATCAACATAGTTATTGGATAGTATTGTGGTTTTAAGCAAGAGCTGCTTACAAAATCTAAATGAGTTTTTTTGGCGACAAATGGTAGAAAATTTGGTGTGATCCGCTGACTTAACACTATTAATCTCAGGTTAAGATTTAAAAAATATTTTAATTACCGTTTGAAATTATTTTCAGTGGCAAGATTGGTCAAAATAATTTAGTCTGCCATATTTTAGGAAACAGAAATCCATTCATCAATTTTTAAAATTTCATTTAATATATTTTTAATATCCATATGAAATAGCCTTCAAATATTAATAGAAATGTAACTTATGCTCAGTATTATTTTACTAAGTATTATTTTAATATTCAGTATTATTTTACTATTTTACTATTATGCCAGTATTATTTTACTAAGACCCAAGTATGCGTGAAGATTTTCCAATAAGATACCTACATCTCAGACAAAATTCTGAGTGGGTGGTAGGTTTTTAAGAGGTGAGAGTAATGTATAATGACATACTTCTTTTCGCTCAGAAACCTAAAAGAACCATGATCAATGCCTTCAACTCCCAGGAGCAAGTGAGGAATAACAGAATGTCCACCTTGGAAAATTGGATAGGCTGTGTAATACAGAAGACATTATGGAGCCATTACAGAGGTTCCTGAAGGCATTATTCCCAGAAAATGATGAGGATCTGAAGCAAGGTCCTTGGGAATTACTGTCAGAGATACCCTTTCCAAGGTTATCAAAACTCTCGAATCCATATATCTTAATTCAACACTCACAATCTATACACAAACTAGGGATCTTTTTTCAAGTAATTAGAATTTAAAAATAAAACTTTCAATGTATTTGTTTGAAAAGGACAAGTTAAGCGGAATTATGTTATAACAGAAGCTTCTAAATGGAAATTAGATGAGCCAGGGTGACTTTAGCTAATTATTATGTTTCCTCACTCTTAGTTGGGACATGGGTGCTGCCTTGCTAGCCATTTTCTAAAATAAGAAACACATGACTCTTTCTAGAGCCCTGCGATCAGATGAGTATGAATTCAGTGCTAAGCAGAACATTTCAAGTTCGTACAATTTGCATTAGTGGGGACACTACTTGATGACAGTCTAATAGGAATTAGCTCAAGATCTGGTTTGTTGTTTCACTAAACCTTAATCTTTCAGGGAGATGTGTTTGTCTCTCTGTATTCAAAAAAAAAAAAAGAACTTCTACACCATCATCTCCTTCAGAAGCAAAAAAAAAAAAAAAGCTTATAAAAACAAGGATATTTTAAGACAGCGGTACTTGACTTTTCCTGCCTAAGTGAGAATTTCCTGTCGAGAGAGTTGACAAAGTGGGTTTGAGACAGCTTTCCTGTAATTAATTTTCTTTGTGTGTGAATTTAATACTGATGCAAAGGTGTTACTCATTTGACAACTCCAAGGTTTAATGTCTAACCATCCAACGGGAAAGGAAGAACACGACTACCCAGAATTCCTCATTAATTAGCTTCAATCCTCACTCCATGATACTCATCCACTCATCTAAAACTGCTAATTGTTATCAATTGGATGATTTTCAGAACGCATTCAATACCTCAGAAGAATGTAACTCATTTTACATTGCTTGTTGAACATCTCAGTGACAAGAAATGTTCTTATTTATGACTCTGGGCCAGATCTGAACTTCTCGTTAAACAGAATGGTAGCATCGTGTAGCACAGAAAGCATTGAACTTGAAATAACAATGACTGGATTCTTGTTCTACCTGATTGTGGATAAAATAAATAACCTGAGGGCTATGAGTCTTAATTTCTTCAATGACAAAATACAGATAAAGTCAAAGTCTTTCCTAGTGCCAAGAAAGAAAGAAAGAAAAAAAGAAAGAAAGAAGAAAGAAAGAAAAACAGACACTGTGATTTCCAAGGCACCAAAATCTACAGTTTGAGGTGATAGTCTAAGATGGAAAGCTATGTATTTTGGAATATCAGAACCATTGTGTGAAATATCTCTCCACTTTAGTTTTTAAGAGTCGAAGAGAAAATAAAACCTTGGGAATACCTACATTTATTTTCTCCTTCTACTCAATGCTTGGCTTTTACAGTGAAATGGACTGAGATATTTGAGAATATAAAGGGTTTTGGATGAGTGAACGTTGAGTGACTGAAGCTCTCAGGAAAGAATTTAAAAGATCTCGAAGCCATGCAGCCATGTTATATAAACATTATTTTGAACCGGACCATCCTGTCCATACCACTGGCACCACGATTGAGTTAAGTGAAATTTTATCCCCAAATTGGGAAGGTGTTCTGAGTCTGTTCATCTGTTCTTCTGTTCTTTCTCAAAAACCTTATGGGAAAATCAAGGTACTGTAGATGATTGTGTCAAGTGTTAAGAAAAGCCTAACTAGACCATAAAGACTTTAATTTCAGTCAATTTTATCAAAACTGCAGCCCTAACCTCAAAGTGATTCCTAAGGAAAACACCAGTTACATTAATTTTTCCAGATGTTTATCCCTTTGGACTCCAGAGAAATGTATTCTTCTTTCATTTTTCCCTTCCTTTTTATTTATTATTTTTTATTAAGATTTTCTTTATTTATTTGACAGAGAGAGACACAGTGAGAGAGGGAACACAAGCAGGGGGAGTGGGAGAAGGAGAAGCAGGCTTCCCGCGGAGCAGGGAGCCCAATGTGGGGTTCCATCCCAGGACTCCGGGGTCATGACCTGAGCAGAAGGCAGACACTTAACGACTGAGCCACCCCAGGCGCCCCATTTTTCCCTTCCTTTTTAAAGAAAAGATGGTAGGTAAAAGCAAAGGGGCATAGTTACATCTCTTTCTAACTTCTGAAATCCCAAGACTCTTTCTCTGCCAGCCTATTATAGTTGTCATGAAAATGCATTTACTTATCTTTTATGCATGCCTCCCCTGCCCCACCAACTAAAATAAAGTGTGTATTTATTTTTCTGGAAATATCCAAAGTGGCCCTGGCTAAGCTTCAAATCTATTTTTCTATACGTGGCTTTAAATTTTGCTGTCTGTACTCGGCAAAAAGAGATAACTCGAGTAAGCTCAACAATAACTGAACTTGAAAAAAATGCAAGGGCAACTGACGGTCTAAAAGTCAAATTATGATTCTTATTTAATGAATTGTAAAACCCTGTGACGGTGCTCATCCGTTCCGGCATTTCTATTTCTCATAGTTTGAAATAATTGCTCTGAATGAGTTGTTTGTACCCCAGCCTTAAGCAAGAAAAGTGCATCATTTCCATTGGCATGCTGTGCTGTACCGAATGTTAAGAGCTCATCCTTTCATTTTAAGTATTTCTGAAACATTATTGTTTCATACTGGTTTTACTGACACCACCGTCCTTGGGTGGAAAAATAGATGTGTCTTCACCTGTGTTTTAATGAAACCATTTGCTATGAATATTCACGATTCAACATATCTGCCCAGAAGAGGCCTTGGGAAGTCATCTTCTGCATTCACCATCTTTGAAACACAGTCATTTACACTACCTTGGAAAAATGTCTTTAAGTCATCTTTTCTTTAAGGAAGTTAGCTGCTTCTCTGAGCACCAGTCCAACCTCTCAAATTGTCTTCCTACATCAAACTTGAATCCTTGCCACCATCTTTATACTCATTTCTTCTTATATGAAAGAAAGTCATCCAAGTTTTTATTCATCCATATGGCTACTTTAATTTTAATTTTAAAGATATATATATATATATCTTTTAAAATTAAAATTAAAGTATATATATATATATATATATATATATATATCCCAATTACAAGGAAAATCATGTACCCATATCTCAAACAGAATTGTTTAGTAAAAGCAAACACACAAATAGGTATGTGTAATCACAATATTTGACTTTTCTTTTCAACTTTAGCACACTTCAGCAGGGTTGCTTCGGGCAAGTTGTCCGATGCCTCTGGACCCACACCATTTGACAGCTGATTTGGCTTTTTTCTCTAGGGCTTCACATATAAAGGTTTTCCCTTTTGGAATAAAAACATTGATCCCTGAAATTAAAACACTCATGTCTGTTTTTAACTAGCTGTGCTGTAGTACAGATTTGGTTCTTCAGTCCTGGTCATTACATTGTCCCTTTTCAGTCCCTATTAAGTTATGAAAATATTGTTTCCATCCATGCATGTTCCTTCTTCATGTTGCCTGGACAAGGGTGAGAGTTGAAAGGAATCGTGAAACAAAAACTGAAACAGCAGTGGCCTGCAGCAGTGAGAAAACTCTAGGAAGTTGCTTGGACTCTAGTTGAAATGACTTCTGTTTGTGAGAGGTCATGGAGAGGTCTGTGTGAATCACCAGGCTGAGGAATAAAAAGTGATGCTGATACCTTCACCAAATGAATTGCTGACTTCCTGGCACCCACCCCAGTCTTCACTAGAACCAAACTGACTAGAAAAGGAACTTTGACATAAATACTGTCAGAATGTCTACTCCAATATGCTTCGGTCACGGGCTTCTAAGCAAATATCCAGGCTGATTAGCCCTTCCGGGTTTGAAGTAATACTGGGATCCAACACATCTCTGGTATTTAAAGCATGCATCTTGAAACTTAAGGGACAAAGCTAGCACACGGCTCCAAATGCCCCCTCACACATTGTCTGCTCCATAATAAGTCTTTAGTTTGGAGGTAGAGGCAGACAGTTGTGTTGTCTGCTTGCACATGGGCCCAGCCCACACCCATTTTATAGTGTAGGACAGGCTTCTTATGAGCCTCTGACACCGAGACTCCTGAACATTACCACCACCACCACTACCCCCAAAACGCACATCCATGCCCAATTTTTCCTTCACAAGGTCCTCTGACCCACAAAAGGGGGTCCTAAGCTGTCCTAAGCTGTCTAGAAAAATTTTTGTACCACCTTACTCTACAGAAATGTTTATTAGTGAGAAGGACTAGAGGTACACAGATCTCTTCCCCTGTCCCTGTTAAAATTGCACTGGATTTCTGGTGCATCTGAAGTATGGTACCCTGGCCTTGGTTTAGTGTTGCATTTGATGCTCGCCCCAGGTCTTCTCGCAGCTGAATCTGATTTCCGAAATTAAGCCAAAAATTGTCTCTCCCTGCTCTTTGCCGCATCTCCTGCGAGAAGGAAGACCATTCTCAGCAATCAGACTGTCGACATGTCGACATTCCAGAAAATGTCGACATCACTCTGAAGGGACGCACAGTTATTGTGAAAGGCCTCAGAGGAACACTGCGAAGGGACTTCAATCACATCAATGTAGAATTCAGTCTTCTTGGAAAGAAAAAGAAGAGGCTCCGAGTTGACAAATGGTGGGGAAATAGAAAAGAGCTGTCTACTGTTCGCACTGTCTATAGTCACGTACAGAACATGATCAAGGGCGTTGCACTGGGCTTCCGTTACAAGATGAGGTGTATGCTCACTTCCCCATCAACGTTGTTATTCAGGAGAATGGTTCTCTTGTTGAAAGCCAAAATTTCTTGGATGAAAAATGTATCCGCAGGGTTCGGATGAGGCCAGGTGTTGGTTATTCTGTATCTCAAGCCCAAAAAGATGAGTTAATTCTTGAAGAAAATGACATTGAACTTGTATGAAACTCAGCTGCTTTGATTCAACAAGCCACAACTGTTAAAAACAAGGATATCAGAAAATTCTTGGTTGGTATCTATGTTTCTGAAAAAGGAACAGTTCAGCAGGCTGATGAATAAGATCTGAGTTGTCCATCTACAGAAACAGCAAGATGCCAGATGATTTTTCAGACTTATTTGTGATATTTTAAAGATGCAATAAAAGCTATACTGATTTGGGAAAAAAAATTTTCTCTCCCTCTCAGTTCTGATCTCACTGGATATTGGCATCCACCTTCCACAACTGACCCGTGGTCATGGATGGCTTAGTTAAGCATGCTTCCCTTAGTTAGGGTGTTTCTCTCTGTTATTTTTTAGCTTTTTGTGCTTAAAGTCCCAAGAGGGCTTTACAGAGTAGCTTTTTCTGAAAATCCACAGGCTAGAGAGAAAGTTCGACTCTAAGTTAGCCATCAGTCTGAGTTTTCTCGTTCCACCGTGGATGAAAATGTAAAGGCACCTTCGTTATTAGTTTGGGGGAAGAAGAGTTTCAATCCAGTCAATGTTAAGCAGCTAGTGTTCTGGAAAATGAACCTTAGGAAACTTTTCTCACCATCATGAGCTGAGCCAACCTGATACGCTGTGGGAAAGGACAGCATATTACTCTGGGTAAATGAGAAGCACACAGAAAATAAAATTGTTAGGTTTTGCTTGGAATTGAAAATTGTTGAAGGTTGAAGACTTTAATGTAGGGAGTTTATCAACAGCAGCAGAATCAGTGGTTTTATCAGACTAGCAGTAAGGTCTGCAAAAAGGCACTTCCTGCTGATGAAATTATATAGCTAGAGATTTGGATCCAGATTTTATACTCAGGAAGTCCTTAAAAACTTGTTTGCTGTTGTCATGCTGAGGGAATTAATAGATTAGACATTAACCACTAAAATTTTTGAGGGAACCCCCCAATATAACATTTACTAAAAGAGCAGAGTGTCCCTCTATTTCATAATAAAATATGGAACACCTCATTTTCTACCAAGGCCATTTGCAACAGTTTCTTAAGCAATGTTTCACATGAAGGAGATGTCTAGTAGATGTGTGAACTATGCCTTTCTATTAAACTTGATTTATTACCTGTAAAAGGAAAAGAGAACAAGTGACTATAAGTCAAACTCAGGTTGGAAAAAATTATTCCTGTTACATGTATTTGGTATTTGTTAATATAGTATAGAATCATGTAGACTTCCATACTGAGATACCGTTCGAATTGTTTCGTATTTGTTAAAGGGAACAAATAAGAGATCATCTAGAGATTTACATTTTACCCTTCAGAGGATTAATTTGGTTTTTACATTTTCTGTTGATTCCCATGAAAATATTTATTACACAATCATCAAATATTTATTGAGAAATTGTTGCATATTGAAATTAGGGGGAAAACAGGAAGAGAATTGGTAAAAGAGTATAAACTTTCACATATAATCGTCTGAGGATCTAATGCATAACATGGTGACTATAGTTGATAACACTTGAAAAAAGACAAAATTGTATAAGGTGGGAAAAAATAAAATGATCAGACTTGTTTTAATGGATGCATTAAATTCAGTGGTCTATTCTTGTGGCTACTGGACATTTGTGCTATATATTAAGCATTTGAGAAATTATGGAGTTGAGCACATTTCTCATAATTCAATTAATACCGGAACTAAGTCCCAGCCCTCAAAAATGTCAGAATATTCTAGAAGAGAGAGAGACATAAAACAATAAGCATAATGTTGCATGATACATTTATATTACAAATATGCCCAAAATGTTAAGAAATGTCAGAGGAAATGCTCAGAAGAGGACAGTTAACTCAGCCAAAGAACTTCCCCAAAGGAGATGATTCTTCAAATAGATCTTAAAGGAATCACAATGGGAAATAAGTTTATCCCGGACAAAGGGAAGGCAGAGAGATCAAGACATTCAAAACTACAAACTAGAGGAGTTGGACTGGACAGTTTGTACAAATACAGTGAGAAATTTGGTTAGAATGGTGTGCTGACACCAGAATATTAAGGACTCCTTGTAAGTCTAAACTTTATGCTCATATCAGTTAGGAACATAAAGGATTTAAAACAAAAGCACAAGAATTTAATAGAAATTTTGGCTGAAAACAGTATGGAGGACAAACTGAAAGGAGCTAAACTGGGGCTAGGAGAATAGATAAAACGAGACACTCAGAAGAATTTGGTAACTTTTAACCATTTATTCTTATTGCTATATAATACCTACAAGACAAGAAAATTCACGAATCAGAATCTAACTTTAGCTATGTGCTAGCTTAAGTCCTTTGCTGGCTTGAGTAGTTGGTGGGGATTGACTGTGTATGCAATTTGCCCCAAAGACCTGAGGACTATCCTTATGTCTCTGCCATGAATTGCTAAATAAATTCATTTCAGATGCATTTTGGGAAATTTTAAAAATCATCATAAAAAATCATTATTTATCTCTAGAAAATAATAACTGGAAGAAAAATACTTCATTCTCATTAAAATATTCATTTTGGCAAGATGAATTCACAAATTTTTCTTCCTTGCTAAGGAATATCCATTGTCCTACCTTCAGATGTTCTACGAACATTAAATTACTTATTGCAAAAGTGTTTCTGTGATTACATAAGATAGTTAGAATAATCTCTAATAGAACTACAGCCAAGCACATCTCTAATGTCATTCTATACATGGTTATATTGATTTAACTTTACACTGTCGAGTCAGACCAACAGGTTAAAATCTGTTTTTCTACACATTAGCTGTATAATCTTCAGCCAGTTATTAAACTCTCAATGCCTTTGTTTACTTAACACTAAAATTAATGCAACAAATGACCAGTAAATTTTATGTAAGTATTCACTAAGATACCCTATGTCAGGTACTTAGTACAGTACCAAATAAATACTCAGTAAGCACCCAATAATAAGTCTTAATTTTTATTAGCATTGGAGGGTAGAATTTTGCTTGGAAAAAATTCATTAAAAATAGAAAGAAGAGAGAGGAAAAAAGATGGTGGAGGAGTAGGGGACCCTATTTCAACTGGTCCCTGGAATTGAGCTGGATAACTACCAGACCACTCTGAGCACCCACGAAACCAGCCTGAGATGTAAGAAGATCTGGATCTCTACAAGCAGAATATCGCAGGCGGTTGGTTGTGAGGTACGAAGCGGAGAGCTGTGATCCTGCGGGCAGATATCGGAGGATAAACGGCGGCGGGAGGGTGCCTGGCCGTGGGGATCCTACACCGCCAGTGAGTGACAGCCTCGTGCACTGGGGACAGGGCACAGACTCGCAGACCGGTAGCATCAAGAAAGGACTTTAGGGCAGCCCCTGGGGTGGAAAACCAGACCAACGGGGTCGTGTGCACGTGAACTGCAGCCCACCTGGACAGAAACTGGAGTGAGGGTCGCGCGCACGCGAACTGCAGCCTCCGAGACCGAAACCCGGTGCGCAGGGGTCCGCGGGTGAACTGCAACCTCCAGGGTGGAAACCCCGAGCGGCAGAGTCGCGCGGGCGTGAACTGGGAGCAGCTGGCGGTTTTAGAAGCACAAAGGGCAGAGACGTGCCCCGACCTGGAAGCAGGACTGGGAGCGCTGCGGAGGGGCGCACAACCCAGGCCGCTGCAGTTTATAGCAGCACGGACAGAAACAGAGACGGTGTGGCCTGGAGAGCTCACTGAAGAACAGACTGCGGTCTCTCTGCTTTGAGGCAGAGGGTTGGAAACGGTCTCTTCTGCTCTGACTCGCGGAAGAGACGCGGAAAGCTGCCAGGGAAAGGCGCCAGAGAACAAAAGCCCCAAAGACTGATTCCCACTGAGCCCATCCCCACCACAGGGGTGCAGGGCAACTCCGCCCAAACAGGGTTGCCTGAGTAACAGCGCGGCAGGCCCCTCCCCCAGAAGACAGGCTGGGAAAACAAGAGGCCAGCAACCCTAAGGTCCCAAGAAAACAGGTGCATCTTGCTTGGGTTCTGGTCAATAATTTGGACTCTCTACGTTCCCTCAAACACCCATCAACAGAATGACTAGGAGGAGGAGCCCCCAAAACAGAAAAGACTCAGAGATTATGACTTATGCTGCAGATTTACAAATGGATGCAGATATAACCAAGATGTCGGAGATGGAATTCAGGCTAGCAATTGTGAAGACAATGGCTAGAATGGAGAAATCAATTAATGGCAACATGGAGTCTCTAAGGGCAGAAATAAAAGGTGATTTGGCAGAACTTAAAAATGCTATCAATGAGATCCAATCCAACCTAGATAATCTAACAGCTAGGGTAACTGAGACAGAAGAGAGAATAAGTGATCTGGAAGACAGTATAATAGATAAAAAGGGAAAAGAGGAGGCCAGGGAAAAACAACTCAGAATCCATGAAAATAGAATCAGAGAAATAAGTGACACCATGAGGCATTACAATATCAGAATCATTGGAATCCCGGACGGAGTGGAGAGAGAGAGAGGGCTAGAAGATGTATTTGAGCAAATCGTAGCTGAGAACTTCCCTAATCTGGGGAATGAAACAAACATTCGAGTCCTAGAGGCAGAGAGGACCCCTCCTAAGATCAAGGAAAACAGGCCAACACCCCGGCATGTAATAGTAAAACTTGCAAATCTTAGAACCAAGGAAACCATCTTAAGGGCAGTTAGGGGGAAGAGATTCCTTACCTACAGAGGGAGGAACATCAGAATAACGTCAGACCTATCCACAGAGACCTGGCAAGCCAGAAAGGCCTGGCAAGACATATTCAGGGTACTAAACGAGAAGAACATGCAGCCAAGAATACTTTATCCAGCAAGGCTTTCATTTAGAATGGATGGAGAGATGCAGAGCTTCCACAACCGGCAGAAGTTGAAAGAATATGTGACCACTAAGCCGGCCCTGCAAGAAATATTAAGGGAGGTTCTATAAAAGGAGAAAGACCCCAAGAGTGATCTACAACAGAAATTTACAGGGACAATCTATAAAAACAATGTCTTCACAGACAACATGATGACAATTAATTCATATCTTTCAATAATCACTCTCACCGTGAATGGCCTAAATGCTCCCATAAAACGGCACAGGGTTGCAGATTGGATAAAAAGACAGGACCCATCCATATGCTGTCTACAAGAGACTCATTTTGAACCTAAAGATACATCCAGACTGAAAGTGAAGGGATGGAGATCTATCTTCCATGCCAGCGGACCTCAAAAGAAAGCTGGGGTAGCAATTCTTATATCAGACAAATTAGATTTTAAACTAAAGTCTGTAATAAGAGACACAGAAGGACACTATATCATTCTTAAAGGGTCTATCCAACAAGAAGATCTAACAATTGTAAATATCTATGCCCCCAACATGGGAGCAGCCATATACATAAGCCAACTGTTAACCAAAATAAAGAGTCATATTGATAACAATACATTAATTGTAGGAGACCTCAATACTCCACTCTCAGCAATGGACAGATCATCTAAGCAGAAAATCAACAAGGAAACAAGAGCTTTGAATGATACATTGGACCAGATGGACCTCATAGATATTTACAGAACATTCCATCCTAAACAACAGAATACTCATTCTTCTCGAGCGCACATGGAACTTTCTCCAGAATAGGCCACATACTGGGTCACAAATCAGGTCTCAACCGATACCAAAAGGTTGAGATTATTCCCTGCATATTCTCAGACCACAATGCTCTAAAACTGGAACTCAATCACAAGAAAAAATTTGGCAGAAATTCAAACACTTGGAAGCTAAAGACCACTCTGCTCAAGAATGTTTGGGTCAACCAAGAAATCAAAGAAGAACTTAAACAATTCATGGAAATCAATGAGAATGAAAACACATCGGTCCAAAACCTATGGGATACTGCAAAGGCGGTCCTAAGGGGAAAATACATAGCCATCCAAGCCTCACTCAAAAAAATAGAAAAATCCCGAATTCACCAACTAACTCTACACCTTAAAGAACTAGAGAAAAAGCAACAAATGACGCCTAAGCCACACATTAGAAGAGAAATAATTAAAATTAGAGCAGAAATCAATGAATTAGAAACCAGAAACACAGTAGATCAGATCAACGAAACTAGAAGTTGGTTCTTTGAAAGAATTAATAAGATCGATAAACCACTGGCCAGACTTATCCAAAAGAAAAGAGAAAGGACCCAAATTAATAAAATTATGAATGAAAGGGGAGAGATCACGACTAACACCAAGGAAATAGAAACAATTATTAGAAATTATTATCAACAACTATATGCCAATAAACTGAGCAATCTGGATGAAATGGATGCCTTCCTGGAAACCTATAAGCTGCCAAGACTGAAACAGGAAGAAATTGACAACCTGAATAGGCCAATAACCAGTAACGAGATTGAAGCAGTGATCAAAAACCTCCCAAAAAACAAGAGTCCAGGGCCTGATGGATTCCCTGGGGAATTCTACCAAACATTCAAAGAAGAAATAATACCTATTCTACTGAAGCTGTTTCAAAAAATAGAAACAGAAGGAAAGTTTCCAGACTCATTCTATGAGGCCAGCATTACCTTGATCCCCAAACGAGGCAAAGACCCCATCAAAAAGGAGAATTTCAGACCGATATCCCTGATGAATATGGATTCCAAAATCCTCAACAAAATCCTAGCTAATAGGATCCAACAATACATTAAAAGGATCACCCACCACGACCAAGTGGGATTTATCCCCGGGATGCAAGGGTGGTTCAACATTCGCAAATCAATCAATGTGAACATTAATAAGAGGAGGGAGAAGAACCATATGGTCCTCTCAATTGATGCAGAAAAAGCATTTGACAAAATGCAACATCCTTTCCTGCTTAAAACTCTCCAGAGTATAGGGATAGAGGGAACATTCCTCAAGCTCATAAAATCCATCTATGAAAAACCCACAGCAAATATCATCTTCAATGGGGAAAAGCTGAGAGCCTTTCCCTTAAGATCAGGACACGTCAAGGGTGCCCACTCTCACCACTGTTGTTCAACATAGTACTAGAAGTCCTAGCAACAGCAATCAGACAACAAAAAGAAATAAAAGGTATTCAAATTGGCAAAGAAGAAGTCAAACTCTCTCTTTTCGCAGATGACATGATACTTCATGTGGAAAACCCAAAAGACTCCACCCCGAAATTACTAGAACTCATCCAGCAGTTCAATAATGTGGCAGGATACAAAATCAATGCACAGAAATCAGTTGCTTTCTTATACACTAACAACGCAACTGTAGAAAGAGAAATTAAAGAAATGATTCCATTTACAATAGCACCAAAAACCATAAGATACCTAGGAATAAACCTAACCAAAGAGGTAAAGGATCTATATTCCAGGAACTACAAAACACTCATGAAAGAAATTGAAGAAGACACAAAAAGATGGAAAAATATTCCATGCTCATGGATCGGAAGAATAAACATTGTTAAAATGTCTATGCTACCCAGAGCAATCTATACCTTCAATGCCATCCAATCAAAATTCCAATGACATTTTTCAAAGTGCTGGAACAAACAATCCTAAAATTTGTATGGAATCAGAAAAGACCCTGAATCACCAAGGAAATGTTGAAAAAGAAAAACAAAGCTGGGGGCATCACGTTGCCCGATTTCAAACTATATTACAAAGCAGTGATCACCAAGACAGCATGGTACTGGCACAAAAACAGACATATAGACCAATGGAACAGAATAGAGAACCCAGATATGGACCCTCAACTCTATGGTCAAATAATCTTTGACAAAGCAGGAAAAAACATGCAATGGAAAAAAAGACAGTCTCTTCAATAAATGGTGCTGGGAAAATTGGACGGCCACATGCAGAAGAATGAAACTCGACCATTCTCTAACACCATTCACAAAGATAAACTCAAAATGGATGAAAGACCTCAATGTGAGAAAGGAATCCATCAAAATCCTAGAGGAGAACATAGGCAGTAACCTCTTTGACATCGGCCACAGCAACTTCTTTCAAGATACATCTCCAAAGGCTAGTGAAACAAAAGCAAAAATGAACTTTTGGGACTTCATCAAGATAAAAAGCTTCTGCACAGCAAAGGAAACAGCCAACAAAACAAAGAGGCAACCCACAGAATGGGAGAAGATATTTGCAAATGACACTACAGATAAAGGGCTGGTATCCAAGATCTATAAAGAACTTCTCAAACTCAACACCCAAAAAACAAATAATCAAGTCAAAAAGTGGGCAGAAGAGATGAATAGACACTTCTC